>NW_017728997.1:52782328-52795467 GCF_001723915.1 Gavialis gangeticus | reverse complement strand
AAAAAAAAAAAAAAAAAAAAAGGAAAAAAAAAGCAAATCCTAGGAAATTCAACACTGAAAAGTACAATGAGTGACATATCTTTAGTATGTATCAAATGACCTGACCACATTACAGAAGTTTTAGGAGCAAATAAATCAGAATTGAATTTTACATTATCCAGTGACAGATGACTCAATTTACAAGCCACATCTTTTTCCCCAGCTCATAAGAACTGACATACTGGGTCAGAACAATGGCCCATCTAGCCCAGTAACCTGTCTCCAACAACGGCAGCAGCAGATGCTTTAGAGGGAAATCATAGGAAGAGGCTATGACACCATACACTGCTCCCTGGTTACTGACTGGTATTGGGGGGGCATGTGCCCCCTGACTCAAGAGGCACCAGACACGCATGCAAATTAAAATTAAAACCTAACAACCTAAATTTTGAAAAATGACTATTGATTTTTAGTGTCCAATTTGAGTGAATTTAAAATTCTGGTTCATTTCTAAGGAGGCAGTGATCAACATTTTCTGAAAATGGATCAAATTGAGCAGGGGAAAAAATACTTCCCCATCCCCAAATCATTAATGACTTCTGAAAATATTCCACTGTGTGAAAAAAACCTACTGTGATAGGTAACATTTTATAGTCTAGAAGTGTTTTAAATAATCATCTCATTGACTGTTGAGCTATAGTATAATTCCACGAATGTTTATTTTTGTTTTCTTGATTGTTTTGTTAGGGGAGGAAAGGAGAATACGGAATGGAATATTATAAAATTTTGCAAGTGCATCTTTACCTGTGGTGGAGTATATGGCATTATATCCAATTCACTAGCCAGTGGAGTCTGAAGTTGAGGCATAGAAGGTGCTTCAGAGATGTCACCTTCTTCATCTCCCATCTCTTCAATATCCTCATCACCCCCTTCCAACTCAGCAAATTTTGCTTCTAGTTGCTGAATCTTTCTCTCCAGTAGTGGAGATGGCTCCTTTTGTGGAACTATGGGTTTTCTGAGAGGAGAATAGAAAGAGATTACAATTACATCTTTGCCTGCATGAGAAGCCATTTCTAACCCTTATTTGGAGATAAGCCACATAATATATATGCAAAACGGAACCCAAAGAACACTGTAACAGTCCCATTTTGGTTCCATCCACCCCTCCAAGTAGCAAGTCAGTGTGGTTACACTTTAAATATCCTGTCTTTACTACATCAAAACACTAGCTATTACAGGCAGCCCTCGATTTACATTTCAAGTTACAACATTTCGCATTTACAACGTTTATAAATTGACACTGTTTCAAATTTCTGATGTCAGTTTCAACTTTACAACGCTTGATCTGATGCGATGCCACATCAGTAGACAAGTTCAAGACTCCAGAAAAACCTGGAGCCAAGACTCCTGCAAAGACTCCAGCCAAGAACCCTTCAAAAAGTCCAACCAAGAGTCCTTCAAAAAGTCCAGCAAAATCACCTCAAAGAAGTCCTTCCAAATCAATATGATTGTTATTTACAGTATAAATACATTCATGTAGCTATATTACACATCTATAATTGACTGAGTACAAACTTTTTGGTTATTTTTGGTGAAAATAGGGTATTGGGCCTTGGTTCAGGAACCAATCCCCCATTTATTACATTGCTTCCTCTGGGAAAATTGGTTCTGAGTTACAACATTTTGACTTAAGATGTGGTTTTCAGGAACCAATTATGTTGTAAGTCTGAGGGCTGCCTGTATTTTGTTCTTTATTTGCAATAGAATAGGGTCATTCTAGGCTATCTGGAATAATATGGACACTTCTCTAAAAGCCTGTTAAGAAAAGTATCATCAGGACAGAAATTATTTCCTATCCCATGATGCAGTATGGAAATAATGATGGCAAAAGACCTCCCACTTTTTAGTGTTTCCATAGTCAGTGTTCAGCAGAAAATGCTCATATATCTGATGTGACAGTCAAGCCACTTTGTTTAATTTAGTTTTATTGCTGGAAGGCTCTTATTTTTACTCGTGGGTTAGGATGAAACGGATTTAAGAAACTAAGACTTGTTTCTGCATAATCTTTAAGGAAAGCATTTGTTTAGCATTAGAAATTTTAAACAGGTATTTTGTTAGCATTTTTCTTGGGAATCAGTTACACCAGAGAATATACGTATTATTAACATCTATCAATATGGGGGCATTTAGCTATCTTCTCTGAGAGCCTAAGCATGACAGGTGACCCTTTGTTATTTATGATTATGCCAAAAGGACTGTCCACTTGAGAGCACAACAGCTTTTTTAAAAGCTTCATGTGAAAACTACATATCCATGGATATGAAAAAAATGAAATGGGAGGTAGAAGTTGAGGCCATCTGGGTTTTTTCCATGCGGGTTTTAAATATTTGTAATTGGTCTGATTTGATATTCTATTGCAGTTACATTTTTTATTTTACAGAAAAATAAAATTTAACCCTGTCACATTTTACCTAAAATAGTAAATTTCATCATCTACTACTTTTGCAGACAGCGAAAACCTCTTAAGCCCTTTAAATTTCTTCATCTGCTTGTCACTCTCATTATAGCGACTCTCACAAAGAAAAACATCATTTTCAGATATTTCTGTTGGTCGACAGGAAAGGAAGTCCTTAAATGATAACACAGCACACTTTCCTACAAAGATAAAAAGAAACTGATAAGAAAGTGTCCTGTATTCATAACTCCAACAAAGTTTTTCATAAAACATAGTGCTTTATTATACTCAACAAATTATGCCAATTAATTATCCATTGTTCAGTCTGTCAGAAAATGGATTCCTACCAAATTAACCCAACCAAGCTTTTTTAATGTGAGATAGACACAAAAATTTATAAAAAACCAAAAGAACTCTTCACCCCCACCTTGCCAAAAGGTTTCATTGAAAAACATTTCTTACCCCCAAACAGCAAAAAACATATTTTAAAAAATATAAACATTAGAAAGTGTAGAAATGAGTAGATAATCTCACAAGTTCTATACTGTCATGATTTTTTAATCATTCTTTTTTCAACTTAATTTAATGTGACATCCCAAATGTTGCAAAGTAAAAATAAGGTACCATGAGTAAAAAAAAGTCCAATTTGGTTTTTAAAGGATTCAGTTCCAACTACCTTTTAGTACAGCCAAGTTTTTTCTGAGAAATTAGACTGGAATGACATGTCTGTGGATTTCATAGAATTCTGATTTCTGGTTATAGGGGATGGTTGAGAGTAAAAGTAACGTGCTATGGTGGGAAAGCTTTATAAAAGGAAAGGGTCTTTCAGAAAGCATTAAAGATGGTCAGCCATGTAGTACACAACAATGAATTTGGATAACTTTCTTTCCCATCCTAAAAAACAAGGCCACACACAGCTATTATTCTATCTCATTTTAAAATGTAAGAGTTAGGAAAAAAGTTAATCCACTGGATTTCAAATGGTAAATAACTACCCAGGATGCATGTCATAGGACAGGTCTCTTCTAGGTTACTCAAAAACACTTCCTTCTTGTAAAACATTTTAGTTGGTTCATGTTCAGTTTCTTCAGGATGTATGAAGATTGGACCAAAAAAATATGCAGCTCCATCCCGTACCCACATCTTTTCAATTCTAAAAGGATAGACAAGTAATTGATAGAGAAATAAACACACTTGTGTTCTAAATAAAATAAATGCACACAATAGGTTGTTATGAAAAGCTATCAAAAGAGAATGATTAAAAGAAGTAAAAGAGTTAACTTGGTCAACATAAATGATTCTCATTTTTTGTAATTTATTATAATTGCATATTTGTCACTACTGGCTCTATCTGAAGCTTACAACAGACTGTGCTAACCAACAATAGTTTGACATTGAACTAATTATTTTGTGACAGAGGATAGGTAGCACAAGAATAAGTTGGTTCATGTTTCCCTGTTCTTTGGAATCTATAAAAGTAGATGTAATAGTTTTCTTCATTAACAAATTTTTCACCACAATTTTTAAACACAAGAGAAAATATACACACCTTCCCACCCGAGGTCGCACCAAGCCATGTGATTTTATAAAGACACAATCGCCAACCTTAAGCCACATATCATTATAACAGAGCTGTTCAAAGTAGTGGCAACCAGGTTCTCCATTTGACATTTCCACTGGAACATCTTCTTTCTCCTACATAAAAGCATGCATTTAAACACTGGTAAAGTAAAGGAGCTGGAGGTAGCAAAAGTGAAACACACTTTATTCATGTATTTTTTTAAATTGATAATAAATGTAAAATTAAACTTGTATAAAACATACACATTAAGCCCTGAATTCTGAAAGCTAAAAGGTAAGACCAATACTGCTCTCAGTTCAAGTTCTTCACCTTATAATTTTTTTAAAAGATGACGCTTTTCAGGATGGTAATCCAGAGCCATTTTGTTGGTTTATTGATAGAAAAGTTATAGCAAAACTACAATACATCTATGTTTTTTGGTTTTTTTAAGCATATCATCATATGGTCCAGGGGTAAGTAATCAGGTATTATTAGTAAAGGCAATCATGCCTTAAATACAAAAACATCACCATTCAGTGCATTATTTTTTTATAAATTTCATAGTTTGCCCCATTTAATCCTGGAACCTGTATGCAAGATTCATGTCACGATCCGCTAAAATGTCAACCAAGGATTGTTCAGCTCACAGTAGATGCTCATCATGAGCACCTCCTTAAATGTTCAGATTTTTAATAAAATATTTTATCATGGGCTAAAAGCAAATCAGAACATAGGCCTCTAGCTTCTTTTTTGGAGGTCTGTTTGGGGCTGACAATAATCAGATAGTGCCTATTTTAGTTTGAAATTATATGACCTTAAAAACGTGTATCAGGCACATAAAATAAACATAAATCCTAGGGGCTACATGTCTTAAGGGCTGCACAGGCCACATTAGATGCACAGCATAGCACCTCTTACCACTGCTGCACTCTGCACCCATGGGGTAACCTCCCTACCCCACCCCATATGCACAGTTCCCTGGCCCATGGCCCTGATTCCTCCTGACCACTGGAGTGCAATCCCAGATTCACCCTCAACAATCTTGGGACAAAGGGAGAAAGTTGAAGAAGGGAGAAGGAGGAGGGAGAGTGAACCTGAAGACTCTGACTGCTATTGCAGCTGGAGTGATGGCTGGGGAGCGGGGGAAAGGGGGGCACAGGAGGCAGCATCCAGGTGAAAGCCCAGGGGCTGTACATTAATCCCTCATGGGAGCAGGAGTTGGACAACCTGCTAGTTGGACAACCTTGATCTAAATGACAGTGATTGAAGGAGGTTAATCTAAGATCTTCACATTTTATAAAACTTGTGTATGACAGGTTTAGAAAGAGTCAGTGGTCAGCTAATAACAACTTCAAGGAATAAAATCAAGGCTAATACTTAGTTTAATTAAGATTTCAATTATTTTTATGGAACATGAATGTACACACATTTTATTTTTTAAAACACAAACATCAAATGTAACAATTTGTTCTTATTTCTTTAGCTTTTTAGAGGCTGTGAAAATCCAGATTATGAATTGCTATATTTTCATCTTTTCTGATCCCAAATCCTCTTTCATTCAATATTGAGCTTATTCTCCGCATACCTTTTCAAGATGAAGGATACCATCTCCTACTTTATTATCCTCTAAATTTTCACCATGTTTTTCTTCATCCACTTTGTCTGTATTAGCAAAGACAGAAGCAACACGGACCACAGGCAGAGGTACATCTCTTGGGATAAACCTTACAGAGCTAATGGGCATAGTCCACAATTTAATCTTTTTAAAAGACTTTGTCTTTGCAGAATAACGTGACTCACAGACATAGACATCTTCATCTCTAAAGGTTTCTGGACATAATTTAAAGTACTCCTGTGGAAAGAAGAGAAGAGATCATTTTAGATTAAATATTTTAGCAACATTCCCACACACAGAGTTTAAACCACCAACTCTATGCTTTTTGCTTGCACTTGCTGAAAACAGTATCCCATGAGGTTGCTACAACCTTTGTACGGAGTTTCTTTCTTTTGGTTTGATATCTGAGTTGCTAAAATTAAAAATGTGAAAAAACTTTAAGTGTCTTACAAATAATTCAAGTTACCAAATTATCAGCCCAGAGAGTTATAGTATATTTATCTATAAAAATAGGTAAAATTATAATTACAGGCATGCATGTACTGCAACTTTGCCTTGCAAGATACCTAAGCTCTGAGCAGATGAGACTACCACTACTTTGAGAGAGGAATGTAAATTCCACCCCCATTAAATCTTTGGTGGTAACACAAGTATATTAATTAGCACCCAACATGGTTAAAGATGTGCTTGTTACATCAACACAATGCCCATAAAAGTCTAGCCCAAGAGAGCTGGTTCATTTTACACAAAAAAGCATTCATGATTGTAAGGACCTTCAGTACAACCCATATTGGTGGAATCTAATGGGTGATGTAGAAATGAAAGATTATATTCACTACCATACTCCTGAGGCATCCAATCCTCCTCCTAACAAAAACTAATATTTGTGGAAAATATATTAAGAGTGTACCTGGGATTTCCCTACTACCCTTACTGGGGAAAAAAAAAAGAAACAAACAACTTAATAATGATTTAATGCATACATGAACATGATTTCTATAGAAAAACTCATACTAAAAAGAGTACAAATTTGTCTCTTGCTCTGTATTGTGGATTAACTACAATGTATAATACAGAAAAATACCACCAAACAAAAAATATTAATTTCATATAGGTTCTGTTACAATCCTTGAGTCTTAGTTTAATTTGTTAAACTAATTACATGTTTTGCATTACACTTTAGTCAATTTAATACGTTACCTTAACAAACATGACCACACATTTTCCTAAAATCTTGCTAACAGGAACTTTATTATAATAGTCACTCTTAAAAACTTCTTTTTCCAGAAATTTTCGTGTTGCAAGATGGAATGTTTCATTTGGCCGATAAAACCAACAGCCATATAACCATTTTTCTCCTAAAAAACATAAAAAACATGATATTTTCTCTACTGAATAAACAAAGGGGATTGTATGTACCATAGGTTGCCAACCCCTGTTCTATGCTAAATGGTCCTGTGCGCTGTCTCCAGGTCTGCCAGCCCCCTATATCAAGTGCAGTGCACACAGCCTGCATTGGTCCTGAGTCTTACTATGTGCCAGCCCTCAGGGCTGGCCCAGGGCATGTGCTGGCTGTGGCATGTGGGCTAGACATGGCACTGCATGTGGTCTAGGGTGTGGGTTACATTGCAGCAGCCTGGACCATGTCACTGTACTGCCCACAGTATGCCCAGTTAGGTCTAGCTCATGTGTTGCATGCAGAGTGTGGGGTTGGGGCCAGTTCAACAACTCACAGGCCAGATCATTTGGCTCTATGGGACAAAACTGGCCCACAGACAATATGTTTGACACCCTGAGCTAGAGAGTCACCCATTGCTGATAAAGGACACCCAGGAACAAATAGGTGAAATTAGTGCTTAATACAGTTTAACTGTAAGCTTGCATAGGGTATGCAGCATTTGACCCCGTTATGGAATTTAAACCACAGGTTCTGAACACATCTTGTGCTGTGGTGCGCTCAAAGCATTCAGCACTGGTTGCATTGTCAACAGTGAATACTTTTCCAGGCACAGAAAAGACCCTTTTGTTCTTCCCATGTTCATTAAAAAGCAGAAGTTGATGGACTTTTAAATGGGCAATGTCAAGACCAAAAACAAGCCTGTTTTCATCTGCAGGATGTTCATAACAAGGGAAAAAAAGAGGCTAGCTGGCACCCAGCAGAATTTTTCCAACATGTAAAACCTTTAGATTGTTTAAAAAGTAATCACTATACATATACTTTTCTAAGTAAAAACTAAATACCCAAGTAAGGAAAGCTCAAGCTGGAAGTATTAGCAGGGAATATTTACAATTTACAGTGCCTTTGTTTTTATAAAGTAAAGAATTCCTTACCGGCTGAATCTTCCCACAGCCGCTCAATACAGACTATATGAGGTTGTAAATTGGCTTCTGCGGGTTCTACATAGACATAATCCCCAACATGGTACATGCTATTTTTAAAGCTGCAATCCTGGCTGTAGGTCCGATGCAAGCTTGTCAGACCAGTTCCTCCAGCAGAATCTTCGCTTTTTTCAGCTTCTTATTTCAACATAAGGGAAAATGGAAAATCACCAAGTCAAAGCTAAGGAATGAGATATTCCAAAGGCTATCACCTTACTACCACGCATCTCTTCTCCTAGAATCCAAGCTGTAGTAACTTTGGCCCCCCTCTACATATTGCAAGTGTTGCACAATTAACTAGTTAATTAAGCAGTTTCCTGGAGATTGACTACACGTGCAAAGTACTGATAACAATAAAAATCTCCAACCAGCTATCAAATTAGACCTTGAAAATGTATAGCTGGTTACTATCAAAAACTTTAAATTTGCATGTGTAGCAGGATCTCCCATGAGGCTGGGAGCCCCATCAGCTTTAGGCTCCCAACCACAGGGGTGACTTTGCCCAGCTGGGACAGAGTCCCGCAACTGCTGGGAACTCTCAGCCCCAACAACTGTGGACTCTGGGTCCCAGCAGAGTCCCACAGCTGCAGAGGCTGGGTACCTGCAGTATGCCTCCCGATGCTGGGACCCAGCTGTGTCCTGGTACAGGGCACAGCTGTGATCTTCCAGCCCCAGTGGTTTCATGCACCCCTAGGGCAGGGAGGTTGCTGCAGTGATCTCCCAATCATGGGGTGTGTGTGGGGTGCCCTGGCACCTGGGAGCCCTTCAGCTGAAGGGATTCCAGCCACAAGAGCTTGCTTCTTTCCACTGCAGGGGGAGCCCAGGCTTGGGCTCCCACTGCACTGTCAGTAAGGCCTGGCGGCACCAAACTGACTAGCACCACGAATTAAAGGGACCACAGTATAAATGTGAGCCGGCAATACGATGCTGTAGCCAGTAGGGCAAATAATACTCTGGCATGCATCAATCGATGCATCTCCAGCAAAACCAAGGAAGTGATTCTTCCACTCTACTCAGCACTGGTGAGACCACAGCTGGAGTACTGCATCCGGTACTGGGCATCACACTTCAACAGGGACATGGACAGGCTTAAGAGAGTCTGGGGGGAAAACCAGGAATAATGGCCACAAACTCCTGGAAGATCGAGTTCTTCACAGTCAGAGTGTCCAGCCTGTGGAATAAGCTCCCTCCAGAGGTGGTGCAATCACCTACCCTGGAAATCTTCAAGAGGAGACTAGACTGTCACCTTGCTGGGGTCACCTGATCCCTAGTTATCTTTCCTGCTTAGTGCAGGGGGCTGGACCTGATAATCTCCCGAGGTCCCTTCCAGCCCTACAATCTATAAATTCTATGAATTCTAGGACATAGCAGGATCCCCTTCTGCTAAGTGTCATATAGACATAATAAGAAAGAAAAAAGGCTCCCCCTACCGTTATTTTTCCCAATAACCAAAGTAAAAATGGCACACCAAACCTGTCCCTACCATTGGCTTTCAGTTTCCAGCACAGAACATTTAATATGTTCTATGTTCCACCTATCTTTTCGTTCTTGGCTCCTAGTTCCCAGTGGAATATTTGAGTCTGTGCTATTCTCCACCTAAATTTTTTTACTGCTTCTGGTGGTGCTGAAGGTAAGTCCCAAATGTTAAGTAAGTTTTATTGAGCATTCCCTATAAAGGGAAGAGGAACTCGTTACTAGTAACGAACAAGGAAGAGAAGTCTTCTTTCACTACTGAGAGCCACCTGCCCCTTCATAACAGTAATTTGCTGCAGGCAAAAAATAAAAATAAGCACTATTGACCTTAGCATTGTAGGGAAAAAGACAGCTACCTGTGTTTTATCACACTGGGGCTGTAAGAGGGCATGGGGGAGGGGCAAGGGGTTAGGAAAGACTGGAATCCATAGGCAATGCATGGGGAACTCTGGGTGGCGGGTAGGGGGCACGTGCCCCCTATGACAGCGCGATCTCTGGCTGGTAGGGGGGCATGGAGAGCACTAGTGTTCCCCCTGAAACTGGCTCCGTGCCGCACGCAGAAGTGCCTGCACTTCCGCCACCGCTGTGCTGCTGGGACCAGTCACCCATGCTGGAATCACCCTCTTCTCTCCCAGTGGCATGATGTCTATGGCCAACTTTATCCATTCCTCAAAGCTGGACCTAAAGCCATGAACAGCAGAGAGGCAACAGGGGAACACAGAGACAGAAGTTCTTTACAAAGGCCACTTTGTCCTATACAATGCCATAAGCCAGTTCCTTTCCCTCTCAGAGCACCCCCAGCAGGAACTCTGAAGGGCTGGCTTAGAACATCCCCTTAGCTATATTAAAAGCAAGACAAGAGACAGAAGTTGTGTCAAATGACTTTTTTGAACGCTGAGAAAGTAAAAAATTTTCAAACAAGAAATGACAACATTTAATTAGGATAAAGATTTCCAAGTCTGTGAGAACATTAAGCAGCAGGGAAAAAAATACATTAAAATATTACATTACTTGATAATGCCTCTGGAGTTAAGTCAGCAACACCTAAACATATTCCACTGAAAAACAGAATAGGTTGACATTTGGCTATATATATTTTAAATGAAAGTTGGAGATATAGCTTATGTATATGCACATGGTTTGAGGAAAAACAGGATGATGATAATAAAAAAGTAACTTTCTCTAAATTTTGAATAAAAGCTTTACTTGATGAATATAAAAAATATAACATGCTTCACTATGGGGAGCTGCATAATAGAAGATGCGTCACATAATTAGTCTTTTCTAATGTTTATAGTCCAGATTTCTGGAATGAAAATAATTACCTCTTTTCTCTTCCTCTCGTTTGAGCTTATCCTCTTCAATTTCTTTTGGTAGTTTTTCCTTTTTTTCTTTTTCTACATCATTGTGAAGATGTTTGGTGGTATAGCTAAGTGCTGGTGACAAAAGAATCTCTCCATTTTTGCAGAGTTCATCACGGATTTTAATAAAGAACTGCTGAAGTTCTACTGCATCCTCATAAATCTCTGAATCAGTCCTGCATGACAACAGACATATCACATGGCTTATGCATGGCAACACAGTACCTTAAATATAATCTCAAATCTGCTAAAAATGTTACATTTGGGGATAAAATGGAAGCTAATATTGAGTGACAGAGTTATTTGGTATAATGTGAAAGCAAAATAAAATTATTACATCTTGCTCTGTTGCTAAGAGCAATCACCTCTTAAAAGTTTTTAGAAGTACTTTTGTAATTAAAATCAAGAAGAAGAATGTATACATATGTATTATAATTTTTTCTGCAATCAAAGTTTTAAAGAATGAAACATATGTGCTTTACCTTCTGATTGGTATTTAAACACCAGTACGTTATATAAGCACCTACAACATGGTTCCCACCAGAAATGATATGAGAACCTATGCAGCCTTTCAATAGGGTGAGAACTTGGGAAAAGAAGGATCTCCAAAAGCATATGCAACTGAATCCAGCCTTTGTGTAAAAGTTCTTATAAGATGAAAAGTTTGAAAATAGTATACAATAGCTACTAGTACTACATTTCTACTTGGGGCAAATGTTTATTGAACAGATTTTGTTGTTTATATATGAAAACTCAACATATGTTCAGCCAAACTGCTTTTCAAGATAGGAAGGTTAGGATTGGTTTGTCTGTTTGTGCTTAAAATAGAATGAGTGATATTCTGTGACCCAACTGAAGCATTTCCAATTAAAATAATGTTGAGTAAATCAGAATTCCATTTTGATTTTACATAAACAGACATTTGGGTTAACTGCTTTGACTGTCACTAAAAGCCAGAGTCAGTTTTTTGTATTTTAAATTACAGGGGTTATTAATATTGATAAGACTGGGAGAAAAGATAGGTTGCAAATCACCAGTGAGTTTCCTTTAAGGCTATACAAACTCAACTGCCTCTGGTTAAGAAAGCTACATGTGTCATCTAGACAAGTTAAAAACAAAACAAAACAAAAACAGATACAGGTCAATCTCAGGAAATCCCACAAATAAACTTCAGCCTCTGGAATGAACTGTTAACCAGGTAAACCTGATGGTGAGCAATCTCCCCTTGAGTAACTGGAATTCAAAAAATGACAAGCAACCAAAAAAAAATTAAACTACATTATAACTGGACTTTACTGCTTTCAAAAGAGACTTCTGCGAATCTGAAAAATAATTACCTGAAAAGAGTACTTCTGATCACCCACTGATCATTTTTTTCAGGTCTTTTTAAACTCTGTTTAAGAAGATATTATTGCCATCACACTCCTCCTTTTCTTTTGAAGTTATAGCAGTAAAACTCTCCCTACATATCCCAATGGGTTTTAGCTGACTTCCTGCACCAATGGAGAGCAAGAAGCTACAAGTCTGAATACTTGTGTACATTATAAAACACTTGCATAGCAGCAACTGTTGAGAGGCTTATTTACTTTCAACCCACTTAGTAGGTGAGATTTGCCACAACAGCTAGGGACAAACATTAAAAAAGCCTGAGCCTAAATTGATTCAATCTTTCCAGGTCTAGTTTAGCCTGCAAAGCTTGAGTCAATTTGGAGGTGGATAGACATTTCCTTTTCATTCCAGAAATACAGGCACATGCGTGCAGTAGCTCAGGCTAGAAGCGGGGGGGGGGGGCTAGAGCAGCCCTCCCTTTCCTTCCATAGTGCTGACCCGAGGCCCTAGCAGGATGCTCTGATTAGGGAGGGGTGTAAACCCCCACCATGCTTGCACCATCCCAGGCTTTTCCCTGCTCAAGGAGCAGGAGTATTGCCAGACCCTGCATCTGTTGATACTGAGCTTTTCAATCTCCCTCTCCCTGCTTCTTTGTACTGTCTGCAAACCAGGCCATTTCTAACACCTTTCTCCACCCCCTCTTACAGACAGAGATTGCAGATAGCAGGTTGCTTGTCAGAACAAAGTTTATCAGCCCATCAAGCCCTACAAAAGAAAACATCTCTCATTAGTTTCAGGCTTTTCTTATCTGCAGGGTTCATTTGCATTTGCAAGCCACTAGCTGTCTGCCTTTATCCCAGTGAAACTGGAGACCCACACAGACACCTCTCAGCGTTAGTTAGCATGGGGGGGGGCATGACCAGATGCCAGGTCCCTGTGCTGAGGTCCCTGCCATGGCAAAGAGGCGGGAGGGAGGAAATGATCTGT
>NW_017728997.1:52759766-52777328 GCF_001723915.1 Gavialis gangeticus | reverse complement strand
CTGCTCTGCTCCAGCAGACAGCCCAGCCCAGCCCAGGGCTGCAAAGCATCTGGGATGCTAGGGGACTCTGGTTTAACTTAAACCAGGAAGGGATCTGGGACAGACATTGCATTAACAGATCAGTTAAGTCTGATACTACATTCAACCAGGTTTACCTAAAGCCATTTTCAGCCACTTTGAAACTGGTTTATGTGCACTGAATTTATGTTCTGTTACAGGTTTAAACCAGTTTCTGATCACTTAAACCAGTTTCTGTGTAATGTGTCCCTAGCCAAGGAGGCACTGAAATGGCTGAGCCACCACAGATTTTATCATCTGGTGCAGCTCTGCAAGATTTCTTCTACCTAAATATATTACTTCAGTTAAAAATCTGGTAACTCAATTACATGGCTTACCTTAATGTTGGATCATGATTCATGTCTGTAACATGACACCTCCCCCTAAAAACAATTAATTTCTTTCCTCACCCCATCTCTGCCACTTTCTGTGTGACTGCTTACAAATTCTTCTGAGCTGCTCTTCCAGATTTAGAAGTTAGCATTGTGGTCTTTTAGCCTTGGTTTGCATTCTCACAATTGCAAATGTTATATTATTTACGTTTCCTTACTTTTACATTAAAAAAATTAAAAGTACATAATTCAACAGAATTTAACATGCTACCAGAAAAAAAAATATTGAAATCAAAAGGAAATTTTGGTCAATGATGAAACTCAAAATTGACAAAACTAGGTACTGATATACATAATATCTTACCGGTTCATCCTCCTTGCCCTTTCCAGTACCTCAAACATATGCTCCTGAAACAAGTCTAATCTTCTGTAGCGATTATTTTCAACGTTCTTTCGGATAATGTCAAAGGTCAGAGGTGGTTTGTTTGGAAAGCTGGGATCAACAGCAGGAATTTCAGCTAAAGAGTCACTGTAACACCTGCCCTCATCATCCTGATGGCTCATTACAGACACAAAAAGGTTATGGATAAGTTCCTGGATTAGCAACGTTACATTGGGGACATGAGAATCCTCATCTCCTTCTATCTCTCTTCTTGTTTCAAGCAAAACTTTATGTAGGACCAAGGCATCTTTATAAATCAGAGATTCTGGCTCATTATAAGTGCAGGCATTATTGAACATCATTACAAAGTCTTCTACCATGGAATCAATATCCTGATATTTGTTGGCCATCATGTGGCTTCTGATCTTTTCCATGTCAACTGGCTTTTTAATGGTTACATAATAGTCAGGAAGTTCTGATCGAGATGGGAGCCTCAGGAAGATGGCGCTTAGTCTCCTTCCTCGTTTATCGGTATAGTTCTTCACTGCTTCATATACCTCATTCAGTTTCTGCTGCATTGGAGTCATGTATTTTGATTTTTTAGGGGAAATACCACTTTTTCTACCTAGACAGACAAAAAGTTCCAAAGACACAAAAACCAAAAATCAGTTTTGTTCACTTTCCTTACAATTTATCGTTCCAGGGCTCAGGCAACTTTTCTGCGTTCTCTCTTTCCTCAGATGTTTTTCTCTGTTTTCACTATGGATAATTTAAAACAGTATATAAAGTGCTGGATATTAAACTGCTGAAATCTGTGTTATGACAGTAAATTAAATTTTGACCTATCAGTGTGAGTTTAGGTACTCTAAGAAACCTGAAGAAGCCCTGTACAAATCAGTAGTGTAACTAGGTGTGTGTGAGAAGAGCACTCACCCTGGGTGCCAGTTTAAGAGGGGAGCTACAATTGCCCCTCCCCCAACAGGGTCTGTGTCCCAACATACTTATGCTGGGAACTATGCAACGGTCCACAGCTGTTGCTGCTGCTGCTTTAAAAGCATCAGCTGGGGTAGGTACAGTGGTGATAGAAGTGGTAGCAATAGTAGCAACTGTTGCAGTAGCCATAGCTCCTCAGCTGGGAACTGTTTAGGAGTTCTCAGCATGGGTAAGACTGTTGTGACCGCTCTGCCCCCGCTCTCAGAACTCTGCATCTTCCCTTGCTCTCAGAATTGCGTCCCATCCCCACCACTCTCAGAACCTATATGTGCTCTGCTGCTTTTGTAACTGCATTTACCCCAGGCCCCAACTCTGCCGTTAAGCCACTGGTACAAGTATCAGCTCTGCAAGATAGTCTTACTTCAACTCAATAGCCGAGAATAATCTCTTCTTTATGCAGATCTTTTCCATGCTTGACATTAAGAGCTTCATATATTGAGATTACCCCACCACAAGTAATTAGTCTAAATTAAGCATAACACTATTATTATAAGTAAAATGTGAAGCAATGCCTACCAATGGGACTACTGCTTATATTAGCTTTTTGATGTTATAGGAGCTTCCATTGTACTACATGGTCTTTGCTCTTGGATTCTTGCATATCTATACTTTACTTGATAATTTTGCATTTTTTATCTCATCAACTTCTCAAAAGCGTCCATATATTATATATAACATTTAAAACAGTTCTCTGAAACATTTACCTTCTCAGTTTAGAATTTAACAGGCATGTATGAAAGGAGCTATGTTAACTTGATATCTACAATTTTTTTTTAACAGAGTTGGAAGGAAATTGTAGAGAAATCTAGAGAACTCCTCTAGAATTTCCAATCCTTTCTGCTGATTTTTTTCTACCGATTCATCTTTTATATTATTCTGATTTTACAGATGGAAAAATCACCATGAAATTCTACCAAATTAATAAAGTAGGTAATAGCAACTCAATTTACTATCCTCACATACTACACTCCATTTCAGGACAACAAAACATTTTACAGCCATTAATGCAAAGGTTTCCAAACTATTTGGACCAGCAGACCAATGTCAGTCTTCAAAGTTTCTCACAAACCACCAGGCACCTTTTATCAAACTTATAATTCAAAATACCATAAAAGTGTACAGGCATGGTACAATCCACAGCCCATTCACCACAGTCCTTTCAACCATCAATGGTCCGCAGACTACAGTTCGGAAACTTCTGCATTAAATGCATTAAGTGTCAAAGTACTAGTGTAAAAGTTTTTAGCTTCAACATAAAGATGGGAAAAATGAAGCATAAAAGGACAAATGACAAGACTGCAGAACAAGCCTATGAAAGTGCATCTAACTTTCTTAGCTGCAGAGCCCTTGGGATTTCCAGTTCTGGTGGATGGACTAAATTAGGAGGCATGCCCAAATTAAGACACCAGTAAATGACCAAATTAAGATGTGTGCATGTGATGGGTTTGTTGGAACAAAGGAATATGCTAACAAGACAGAATGTGGACAGTACGACCACCCTTTGGACAGTAACATTTTAACTCGGTTCCATTTCAGCGTATATGTCAGGTCAGGGTACAGAGAACATCTTTGAGCATATGTTAATTTTAACATTAATGTTTTGCTGACCTAGATTAGGGTTGTCAAACATATGACCAGGGATCCTGTTTTTCTCCGATTTAAAAAAATCCCCAATTTTCATTTACAAAAAATAACCCCAAATCCACATTTTTCTGCTATTTAAATCAGAGAAAACCAGGATACCATGTGGAACCATCTCTTCTGGCCCACCAGTAGCCCAGACAACTACCAGAACCTGAAGGTTGGGGTTAGTGGGTTGAGGTCTGCCACAGAATTCAGGGTCCCTGTGCCCGATGGAAATGACTGCTGATAGCAGGAGGCAAGCAAATGTTGTGCAAATACAGCCCTTGCTCACTCCACCATTACCTGACCCCTACCACTGGCTCCTGTCTACTACTGCTGCCTGATTTCAGACCCACCCTGCCACCAACAGATCTGTCACAGCTACCACTGGCCCCACAGATCCAGCCAAAGCTGAGTTTGACACCCTTAAACCACACCATTTGATTTCTTAATAAAAAAAAAAAAAAGCAACTGTTGTAATTTTCATTTTTCAAAATTGCCTTACTTAGCTTTAATTTAGGAGAAGCGATATCATCATCTTCTGGCAGAGGTCCAAGTTCCTTCTTTTTTTCTTTAAGGATCTTCTCCAGCATATGAGCATCATTGTATACCTACAAAGCAATAAAATGTTGGAACAAAACAAGTAGTATTTAGACTAACCCACAGTTCGCTGGTATAGTATGTATTTATGTCTCACAACAATGTAGGGTACATCTACATGTGTGCGTTACTGTGGAGTTGATTGATCAGCTCCACAGTAAAGCATCACCATCTACATGAGTGCTGGTATTAAGGTACAGTAAATTAATTAACTCCACCGTAAGGTACTACTGTCGGGGACAGTCTTATCTTATGGCAGAGTCATTTACTGCACTACAGCGCACATGTGGATGAAGCAGTGCTCTGAGCCAGGGTGGAGCAGCCCCAGGGGGTCAGCCACATGGCTCCATAGTTTCACCACCCTTCTGCTCCAGCCAGCCCCTTTTCTGCCTGACACTGTCACCTGAAGCTTGAGGCTGAGTCCCTGAGCCTGCTGCCAGCCCATGGCTGCTCCACCTCAGCATAAAGTGCTGCTGTTTCATGTGCATGACTGGGAGTTTATCATGTAACATTAATTGCATATGTAGATGCACCTACAGGCTGTGTCCACACATGGTGTGGACTTTTGGTTCCCAGGGGAACAACTAACAGAAGTGCACCTTGTGCTGCTGCTACTTGTCTCTGGGGAACACCTGTGCCATGCATGCTTTGACATGGCAAGTTACCCTGGAAGCAGTAGGGGAGGCTGGGGCCAGCACTGGGCTGGCCCCTGCAGCCTTACCTGGGGTCCTGGGGGCTTCCCGGGGCTCCAGCAGCAATTTTTCCCTGTGGGGTGGCTCAGCTCCACTTTTGGGTGGCACGTACTGCCTGTGAGTGCACTATTCTACTTTTTTTTTTTTTTTCCTCTGCAGGTTTTTTTGACTCCTGGATATCCTGCTCATCTGGACATGGCCAGTTATCGTGTTAGTTTCGGTTGTGTAATATTCTCTTCCAGTCTTAAGTAGTTATGCAATGTGGCATTACATTAACAAAACAGACATCAATTTCATCCTAAATATGGCTGCATATCCAGGTAGGATGAAAAGCAATTTTCGCAACCTCTCTAAGGTTTAATCTGCTGACCTTTTTTAAAAAAATGGAAAAAAGAAAAAAATACTCTATTGGTTCCCAAACTAGATTACAAACTGCCACCTCTTCTCTTTCTTTCTTTTTCTCCCAGAAAGAACTGCTAAGAAATGCAGTCTGCTCCCACTGGTTTAGTTTCCTATTCAACAACTTTCTCTAAAACCTTTACAATCCATCTTCTATTTCAAAAACCTAAACAACAACTAATTTTGCCCCATCCTCACCCCCCACCCTCCCACAGTTATCCTCTAAGCTTTATCCTTGGTAACTTCCTTCCTGTTGTCAGCCTAGGTGTGATAGATAAAACCAATCTCCTAATCTATTAATTTTTCCCTACACCAATCTTTTCTCCAAACTATTTCCCCCTATTCAGGGCATCATCTTTCAGTCATCTCCTCTTGAACACACCAGCAGCAATTCAACTTCCAAAATTAGGATTTTCACAGGAGAACCAAGGCAGTTACATGCCCATAATCCACTAAAAAAAAAATTACAAAAATCAGTGGGAACCAAGTGCCTAAAATCTCAGCCCAAGTGTCCAAGAGATGAATTTGATCTTTTCTTCCAAAACACACAGACCCTAGTCACCATCGAATTTTCTTTTCCCTGTTGTCAAAACTTATTAACTTAGTTTCATACCAGATTCTGCTCTTCTCTTGCTCCCAACTTCAGCATGTCTTAATTTTGCTTAAATCCTACCATTCTTCCCCTACAACATCTGAAAAAAAAAAAATCAGTACAGTCCACCCCTTCAAATATAGCTCCTCCCCATATATCTTGGTAGGCCTTCACCTGACTGATGCAATCTCCTTTTCTTGAACTTTCCAATTCATGCCTTATTCTTGAAAGAGGGAAAAGGGGGAGATGAAAATCAGTTGAATGCTGCTGCTAATATTTTACTCCCAGAACTCATGTTAATCTCTTCTGTTATTCATTTTGTTTATTTCTCAAAAATGTTCAAGTTCCCTATTGTTACTGTGACAGGGGCCATGTTAGGGCCAGGACTCACGCTGGCTCGCCCACCCGTCTAAGTAGGGAAGTCCCCCCAGTCTCGCCTGCCACAATTTACTGTTCCCAAAATTCGTGTAAAAATGAGGGAGGCTGCCAGTTCTAAAGCCCCAATGCCAGGGGGTGCTATAAAGAACTCTGACCTCCCTTTATGTGCTGCGCCTCGCAGATGGCATCCTATGCTCCGGTTCATGGTTGGGCCAAACTCAGTCTCTTGCTAGGCCTCATACATTTGTACATTCACTCCGCCGCATCGGGCCTCATTTATACCACCTCCCTCTCACTCTAGGGGCCTCTTGCACTCCACCCTCTCTCACTAGGCCTCTTACATTCTGCCCCTATCCGGGCCACACACAGCCTGCCCTGCTCCCACTGAGCGACCACGTAGACTACCAGGCTTACCTACATGAACTCCTTGACTGGCCCTGGCATAGCCTTTTGGGCCTTTTCTGTGACCCTCATCTGAATGGTGGCCAGGCAATTCACCTCGCCCTGGGTAGAGCTCTGACCCAGGTCCCTCTCTGGGTAACTCATCACTCTTGTTCCTTCCTTAGGGCCAACTACTCGCCCTTTTGACCCAAACTTTGCCTCCCCAGGTCTGAGGGCTTACCGGGGTTTCCCTCTGACCCAACACTCAGTCTCAACATGTATAAGGACTTGCCAGGGTCTCAGCCTCTGGCCCCACTGCAGCCTCAGGAGTCCGTAGACTGACCTTAGCCTACCTGCTCCCTCCCTGGGGCTTCAACTTACGCCCTCCGGCTAGGGCCTTCCTTTTGTGCCCTGTCACCAGGGCCTTCTAAACAAGTTCCTAACCTTTTGACCCAAACTCAGCTTCACCACATCGGAGAACTTACCAAGGTCTCGGCCTCTGGCTCAACCGCGGCATCAGGCATCTGTAGACTTACCATGGCCTAACTACCCACTCACTAGGGTCTTCCACACATGCCCTGCTTGCTGGGGCCTCTGGGGTTTTGCACCCCATAGGGCTCAGGTGTCCAAAGACGTGCCTGGCCCCCCTACCTGTCCCCGTCTCTGGATAACCCACCAGGATCTGGGGGCTGGGGTTTTGAGGCACCCCTCCTCACCTTTCACCAGGGAGGTAATTAGCTTGGCATTTCTGGGGGGCTGTCCTGCCATGGATAGCACCATCAGACCACCCTTCCCAGGCAGGGTACAGTTTCTGGTCATGCCCAGGACCAATGCAGGCTTACCTGCCTTGGTCTTATCCCTGTGGAGCTACATGTTATTCCTGGGCTGCTCTCTCCACTGGAACTTAGTTCCAGTCTCCATCTTGCCTGCTTACTGGCTTGCCTCCAAGGTGTTTTGAGCAGCAGCTCAGCTGGGTATTATTGCTCTGGCTGTCAGCAACAGACTGCAGGCTCAGCCCTGTAGGCCTGGATTTAAAATGGTCGCTTCATCAGGACTGGCTTGCACCTGCTTACTCTCAGCCTTAAAGTGGCAGACACCAAAGGTGCTCTGCCACAATTACCTCCTTGGTGCTGTTTCCCCCCCCCACACGCACACACTCTCCTTCCCCCAGCTTTCTCCCTTTGCTTTTTCCATTTGGTCTTTCCTATTCATCCTTATATCTTCTCTTATGCTGCCAGTTATGCATGGAAGTATCCTGTCCTTTCAAAAGATTCCTCAAATCACACACTTTTACAATAAAAAAAGAAAATCCAAACTCTGGAAACCACAAACACATATTACTACCCAAAATTCCATGTATCTGAACTTTTCTGTCTTTGTGCTTTCTAACTATAAACTTCTTAAGGGAAAAAGCTGTTCATTTTTATGTGCTTGTGCATCATACAGCATATTAAACACAACTTATGTAAGAACCACTGAATACCTAGAATTGGGTACTATTATGTCAATTGGGTACAGTTATGTCCTTCTCTCTCTCCCACACACAGTCTGTCTCTCACCCATTGACTCCTCAATCTACATCTTCACTGACTGCCTATCTTGTATGCATTCCACCCCAGCTTCTGGCTTCTTTACTTTTCATTCCATCCAGAAAGAGCACACACCAACTGCCGAAATTTCCTCAGCCTGACAAAGGGTTTTTGAACTGGAAAGCTTGCTTAAAAATTGATTTCCAACGTTTAAGTTGGTGTAATAAAAGATATCAGAGTCACCCAAAAAACCTTGTCTGATTATGTCAATAAGGCATTCAACAGTTCACACGCAGACATATTCTATTTTAAAAGAGCTCATATATCAAACCTTTACCCAAAAATCTGCATGTCGTAGATAGTGACCTGATGCCAATTAGTATGTTACAATCAAAGTCCTCCAATGCTACCTTAGGAAAAAAATATCATGCTTGTCAACAATTAAGAGTTGTTGCAATGAATCTCACAAATGCATTTGCAGTAAGAGTAAATAAAGAAATTCAGATTGCAGTTTGCCGTTTCATGCCTCTATCAAAGTAGAATTAAATTATATGCAATTGCAGCTATATGGCTCACTGCTTGCCATAATCAGATTATTGAAATATCTGATTAAGAACAATGTTCTTCCTAAATTGGTTTACACTGTTCTGCTCCACAGGCTATATTAATAACTTTATGCTGCCATGTAGAAAATATTTTTTTATAAGTCGGAGTATGTTTTGCACTACTGAGCACTTTAACAACTACATTTTCCTTTTATTAAAAACACCACACATTCTATATGCCCTCATGCAGTACAGCAGAGTGGTATTTTACTTTAAGGCATCAAAATCCTTTTTTCCTATAAACAAAGAACAGAGTATCTAACCTCTTACTGCTCTCTGTAATCATGGCCAATAGTGAAATAGGAATCTATGATTTTTCAGTTAGCTAAACTCAACATTTTGCATGCTCTGGCTGCCATAGAAGCATAGAAAAATTAGGGCTGGAAGAGACCCCAGGAAATTATCTAGTTCAACCCCCTGCTCAAAGCGGAATTGTCCTCAACTAGATCATTCCACCCAAGGCTCTGTCTAGCTGGGTCTTAAAAGCCTCCAAGGATGAAGAGTCCACAACCTCTATGGGCAACCTGTTCCGGTGTTTTACTAGCCTCTTAGTGAGAATTTTTTCCCGAATATCTAACCTAAACTTCCCTTACCACAACTTGAGACCATTGCTCCTTGTTCTGTCATCTGCCACCACTGGGAACAGTCTAGATCCATCCTCTTTTGAACCACCCTTCAGGTAGTTGAAGGCTGCTATTAAACCTCCTCTCAGTCTTCTCTTCTGCAGAATAAATAAGCCGAGTTCCCTCGGACTCTTCTCATAAATCACGTGCCCTAGCCCTATCCATTTTAGTTGCTCTCGCTGAACTCTCTCCAATTTGTCCACATCTCTTCTGTAGTAGGGGGCCCAAAACTGGACACAGTACCCAGATGCGGCCTTGCCAGGGCTGAATAGAGTGGAATAATCACTTCCCTTGATCTGTGGACAACACTCCTACTAATGTAGGCCAGTAAGCCATTAGACTTCTTGGCAAAAAGGGCACACTGTTGGCTCACATTCAGCTTATTGTAACCTGCAGGTCCTTTCCTGCAGAGCTGCTGCCCAGCCAGTCAGCCCCTAGCTTCTACTAGTGCAGATTGTTCCATCCTAAGTGCACGATTTTGCACTTGCCCTTTTGAACCTCATGAGACTTCTTTTGGTCCAATCCTCCAATTTGTCTAGGTCACTCTGAATCCTAAGCCTACCCTCCAGCATACCTACTACTCTACCCACCTTGGTGTCATCTGCAAACTTAATGAAGGTACACTACATCCCATCTTCCAGATCAACAATGAAGATATTGAACAAAACCGGCCCTAGGACGGACCCCTGGGGCACTCCACTTGATTCTAGCTGCCAACTAGGCATCAAGCCATTGACTACTACCCTTTAAGTCCAATGATCCATCCAGTTTTCTATCCACCTTACAATCCATTCATCCAACCTGCTCTTCCTTACCTTGCCTGGAAGAACGTTGTGGGAGACAATATCAAAAGCCTTGCTAAAATCAAGATATACCATATCCAATGGTGTCCCCACATTCATAGAGCCAGTCATCTCATCATAGAAGGCAATCAAACTGGTCAGGCATGACTTGCCCTTGGTGAATCCATGCTGACTGTCCCTAATCACTTTCTTCTCCTGCAAGTGTTTAGGAATGGATTCCTTGAGGACCTGAATCCATGCTGACTGTCCCTAATCACTTTCTTCTCCTGCTCTAGGGACTGAGGTAAGACTGACTGGTCTGTAGTTCCCTGGATCCTCCTTTTTCCCTTTCTTAAATATGGGCACTATGTTTGCCCTTTTCCAATTGTCCAGAACCTCTCCTGATCACCATGAGTTTTCAAAGATGATGGCCAGTGGCTCTGCAATCACATCAGCCCTCAGCACCCTCAGGTGTATCCTATACAGCCCCGTGGACTTTTGTATGTCCAGCTTTTCTAAATAGTCCTTAACCTGTTCTTTGGTCACAGTTTGCTACTCACCTTCTCCCCAAACTGTGCTGCCAGATGCAATAGTCAGGGAACTGACCTTGCTTCTGAACACTGAGGTGAAAAAGGCATTGAGTATTTCAGTCTTTTCTGCATCCTCTGTCACTAGGTTCCCTCCCCCATTCAGTAAGAGACCCACACTTTCCCTGATCCTTCTCTTGTTGCTGACATACTTGTAGAAACTCTTCTTGTTACCCTTCACATTCCTTGCCAGCTGCAACCCCAATTGCACTTTGGCCTTCCTAACTTCATCCTGGCATGCCTGAGCAATATCTTATACTCTTCCCTAGTTGTTTGTCCAGGTTTCCACTTCTTATAAGCTTTCTTTTTGTGATTCAGCTTACTGACAAGTTCTATGCTACACCAAACTGGTCTTCTGCCATACTTGCTAGTCTTCCTGCACATCAGGATGGTTTGTTCCTGCACTCTCTGTAAGGTTTCTTTAAAGTACAGCCAGCTCTCCTGGACTCCTCTCCCCCTCAGACTGGCCTCCCAAGGGATTCTGCTCAGGAGTTCCCCAAGTGAGTCAAAGTCTGCTTTTCTGAAGTCCAGGATCTGCACGCTGCTGTTTTCCTTCCTTTCCTCAGGATCCTGAACTCAATCATCTTGTGGTCACTGCTGCCCAAGATGCCACCCACTACTACACTCCTAAACCAAATTTCTCAAAGCCATGAGGCCAGCTGGGAAGCTCAGGGACACATACCCAGGCTTGAACTCCCAACCTTCTAGTCCCCAGCTCTTCACACAAGCCCCTTGGCCACAGAGCCATCTTTAGAAGATTTTTTTACACAATTCTGTGATCACAATGTATTTGTATGTAGCAATACTAACAGCTGCATTAACCTACATAATATAAAATACCAAAGTCTTTATTGTTGACTCATTTTTACCTGACTAATGACTAAATATAGAGTTCAAGATTTGGTACATAACAATAAAAGCCATTTATTTTTTATTACCAGATTACCTACTTTTAAATTATCCATAATAATTACTTTTTAAAAGATTTTTCCTTCTCTTTCACATAACAGAATTATACATTTAATCATACTTAAACATTATTCAATTTAATCAAGGACTTGTGTAAATACAATGCAATTCAATCACATCTCCTTTCTGAAAAGGCTATATAAAATGGCACTGAAAATAAGTTAATATGAATTAAGATAATTTCCCCATCTATCAGACAAGAACACAGAATTGAATGGGGACTTCTCAGCTTCTGAATCCAATCCCACAGCATCACAAATAGGGGTGCATCAATAAAGATTTTTTGGGTCGATGGTATCTGCCGATATGAATGGTCAATAATTGGCTGCCAGTAATCTGATTGCCAATAGGCAGCACAGCAGCATGGAGGGCAGCTCCTGCTACTGCATATAGCCCTGAAGGAGGCATAGGGGGCACATGCCCCCCCAGATATGTGCATGGGGTGAGGGTGGACTGCCTGCTGCGTGCTCAGAGCCAGGGTTGCTCCAGACTCTTTTTAGCAGCTATGCTCAGGCTGGGTGGGTGGCGGGGGCGGGGCGCTACAGCTAATTTTGGGGTGACTAGCTCCCACTGTAGTTCTCCAACTCCCAGCACTGCCACCTGGCCAAAGTGCAGTGCAGTCCCCTGGCCCTGACTGCAATGGCAGCCCACCCTTGCCCCATACCCAGATCTGGTTGGGGCAGGGCAGATGCCCCCTATGCCTCCCTGGGGGCGCGTGGAGTGGTGGGAGCCAACCCAAGTGCCCCGCCAGATGAGCCGCCAGCTCCTCTGTGCCCCATCCCACCCTGGCTGGGCAATGCCTGCTCCTGCCCCACTCCATCGCTCACCACGGGGGGCCTCATTCTGCCCCCTCCCCCATGCCCCTTCCATCCAACAGACTTATCAGCTGGATGCTGCTCTCCAAGCTGCTGGGCTGGACTTCTGGCCCTGTGCATGTTGTGGCTGTGTGCATGCACACTGCATTTATTGGTGACATTATTGGTCACATCAGCCAAAAAAGGCTGATTATGTCCATTTTCCTTTTATCTGTGCCAATACGATATAGACCAATGTATCAGTGCACCTCTAAATCACAAGCAAATGCACAATACACTTATTTTCATAGTGTGAATCCCATGCTATTGCTACAGGGAGGTGGTTCTGGGAGCATATTATTCTGATGAGATTAGGTTGGAAATCTTATTTCTATCTTACATTTATTCATTAAGTTAGTATCCATTTCCTCTTGAGCCGATACTGTCCTTAATTTTAATAGTTCTTCTCTAGCCCTTGTATTTACTTCTTCAACATATTTATAGTGAGCAATTATATCCACCCAAGTCTTGATTTTGCTAGGGTAAACAAACCAAGCTCTTAAGCTCCTCTCTTGAACACCAAATTCTTTCAAGCTCTTGTATGACTCTATGATAATAAAAATTCCCAAATCCATATTATGTCCTTAATGACCCCAAATCCATATTATGTCCTTAAATAATCCAATTATTTAAATAGGTTTCTAGGAAGCTGAATGATGGAAATTTAACTACATAACTCTTTTTCATTAAGCACTAGGAAAATACAGATACCAGCTCTACTCCAGCTTTATTCACCATAGCTAAATTATGTATTTTTAAAAGGAGCATATATATATATATATATCCAGCGACCCCAGTTGAACAAGAATATAGATCCCTATGAAAAAAATCCCTTATTTACTCAAATCCAAGATGAGGTTTTGTTCCTCATTTAACACGGGAACAAAAAGCCCCTACTCTTGGATTCAGGCACAAGCAGGGTGCTGCAACTCTGACTTTGATCCAGGGTTGGGGTTGGGGTTAGAGCTGCAGCTACGACTGGCTCCTCCTCCCACCCCCCTCCAACTGCTTATGGTCCAGGTCCAGCCCTGGATCTGCTCCACCCCAGAGTATGGAGCACATGGTCACTCTGGCTACACCCATCCTGGCCACACAGAAGCGACTGTGGCAACAGTAGCTGCAGCTCCAGCCCCAGCCCTGACCCTGAGGCACAGCTGCATGGGTGGGCTGGGGCTGAAGCAGCCATGTGCTCCATACCTCAGGCTGGAGTGGGGCCAGAGGGTAGGTGGCAGTAGTGGGACCAGGCTGGGAACCAGAATCTATGGGAGAAGAACTGGGGGGAAGGGATGAGAGGGCAGGCACAAGGGGACAGACGTGGGGTGGGAGGCAGGTGCCAGAGGATGCAGCCATGAGAGGGAGGGGGAACATGCATCAGGATGCAATGTGTGTGGGGAGCGAGTGGGGGGAGGGAGGGCAAGGAGCAGGGGTCAGGCTACTTGACTTTCCTACCACCTGCCCCCCCACCACTGCTTGTCCTTATGCAATGGTGTGGGATACTCATTTAAGATGCTCCCCCAATAATCAAATGATATACATGGAAAATTATCACAAATGTATACATTTTCCATGTATAGAATCTAATTATTGGGGGGGTTGTCTTAAATTCAGGGTCATCTTGGATTCAGGTAAATAAAGAAGTGTTCATATTTTAGTAAAAAAAAATACTCCAATGAAGTTTTAATATTTATTCTGTAAACTATTAGCATAACAACTGGAAGGAGTAACCACAGACTGACTATAACAACATTTAAATGGTTTTTTCCTGTTGCAAGCAAGCAGAAAGGTAATTACACTTGCATAATTTGAACAGTACCTGTGAGCCTTCCTCATTATAGTGCCTTGCATTTCGGAACATTAGCTTCATATCTTCAATCATAGCTTCCTCCCCTGAGTATTTATCATTGCGGATATTATGCTCAATCATTTTTAAATCCATTGGCTCCAAAATGATTTTATAATAATCTGGATAGTCCTTTTTGGAGGGTTTAACCATAAATAGATCGCAGAGTCTTCTGCCTGTGCTTGGCTCTCGAGCTTCAAGGACTGCATTGTACAAAATTTTCATTCTCTGTTTCCTTATATTTTTTTTACTGTTGGTTAAGGGGAGAAAAACTGTTACAATTTGTCTTCCGAATGTCAACAGCTACACAAAAAAACATTTATTCGACTGTACAACAGAAAAACTGCAATTAAAAAAGCACATACATGTCTGCATGAAGATCATTCTATTCTAGATATATATTTAGGTGCCCATTTAAAAAAGTTTACAGAATGATGATGGTGGCACCAAAGTTTGGGTTCCTGGGTGAGTGACCTGTTAAGTGAACTAGGTAGCTAATCTTAAAATACTAGATTTTGCCTTTCTTTTCTCCATTTTCAGTGTAAACATTTCTCAGCATAAGAACAAATTACTATGATCATCTTCACTCTTTGTATCTAAATACATTAAGTTTTCTGTGGAACATCTACATCTCTGAAAAGCACCTCTATTTCTGTCTTCCTAAGCTTTTTGGGTGCCCAGCTTTATAAATGTAGAGCTTGGCTTTCTGAAATATTGCAGTCAAAGGCACCCATGAGTGGCTTCTACCCTGAAAAAAATATGTCTGAGTATCTCAAGTTAGGTACTCAAATGCAACCAAATAAAATGTCAAACTGGCTCCTAACTTGTGTGGAAGACAACTTCCTGTTCTAGAAGGTGGAGGATACAACTAGGAGGTCATCTATCTTGGATCTTGTCCTGACCAACTGGGAAGAACTGGTGGAGGTTGTGAAGGTGATGGGTAACTTGCGAGGAAGCAATCACAACGATAGAATTCCAGACCCTGAGACAGGGAAAGCATGAAATCAGCCAATTAGGATGCTAGATTTCAAAAAGGTGGATTTTATCTGACTAAAGGAGTTAATAGGCATGGTGCAATTGGAAGACAGACTGCAGGATAAAGGTACTCAGGAACGCTGGGAGCTTTTAAGGGTACAGTATTGGAAGCCCAACAAGAAACTATCTTGACATGACAGAAGCACAAGAAGAATGGCAAGAGACCAATGTGGCTGCACAAGGGGCTTTTAAAATGCCTTAAATGCAAAAGGAAACCATACAGGCAATGGAAGGATGGGCAGGTCACCAAAGAAGCACATAAGGAACTAACAAGAACCTACAGGGATAAAAATCAGGAAGGCAAAGTTAAAGAGTGAGCTGCACATGGCAAAGGAGGTTAAAGTACAACAAGAAGAGGTTCTGTAAGTATGTTGGCCAGAAAAGAAGGACCAAGGAAGCTATAGGTCTATGCTGACAAGCCGGAGGACTCCTAACAGAAGATGCAAAGGCGGCAGGGCTACTCAACAGTTACTTTGTCTCATCCTTCACAAAAACTTAAAATGCAGCCAGACACGTAGTAAGGATAATCTGGAAAAGGAAGTGGGCAAGCTGAGGGAGGAGATAATAAGAGATGGTTAGAGAGCTTTTGATGGGTCTGAATTAAGTCAGCAGGGCCAGATGAACTTTATCCCAGGGTACTGATGGAACTGGCAAAGGAGGTCTCAGAGCCCTTGTCAATTATATTAATGAAATTGTGGGAGACAGGCCAGGTAACAAAGGATTGAAAAAGAGTCAATGTAGTGCTCCTCTTTAAAAAAGGCAAAGAGGAAGACCCATGGAACTACATACTGGATGCCACACCTCAATACCTGGGAAATTACTGGAGCAGAGCATAAGGAAAGCCTTTTGCAAGCATCTAGAGAAACAGAGGCCAATCACAAGCACAGATTTATGAAAAACAAACTGCGTCAAACAAACTTCATATCCTTCTTTGTCAAAGTAAATACTTGGGTGAATGAAGGGAATGCTGTGGATATGGAGCATCTAAACTTCAGCAAGGCTTTTAAGAAGGTCCCACATGACCTTCTCATGAACAATTTGGAGAAATGTGGGCTGGACTAAACTACTAGAAGGTAGATAGATAACTGGGTTAATAGTTGCCAGCAATGGGTAATTATTAATAGATCCATGTCAGAATGGTAGGAGGTTTTGAGCAGAGTCCCACAGGGGTCTCTCTTTGTCCCAGTGCTGTTCAATGCATTTATTAATGATTTTGATTCTGGCATAGAAAGCTTCTTGAGCAAGTTTGTGGATGACAAAACTGGAAAGGACTGTGAACATGCTGGAGGTTAAGAGCGCAGTTCAGAAGTATCTAGACATATCAAAGAGCTGGGATGAAGCTAACAGGATGAAGTTCAATGTGGACAAATGCAGGGTACTAGATCTTGGGAAGAATAATCAAAACCACAAATACAAAATGGGTGACAGGTGGCTGGTTGTCAGCACCATAGAAAAGGATCCGGGAGTCTTGGTAGTTCAAAAACTCAACATGAGCCTGCAGTGTGATGCAGCTGCACAAAAGGCAAATGCAGTTTTGGGATGCATCAACAGAAGCATTAAGTGCAAGACACAGGAAGTGATAGTGCACGCCAGATTTGGCCCACCAAATTGTTCTATCTGGCCTAAAGGGCCCCTCCAAAAAACGTATTACCAAGCTGCAGCTGGCCCACTAAAAGCCAGGGGGAGGCACAGGCTTTCATAGGTCATGAGCACTGGACTGGGCAATCTCTGTGCTTCCACCTCCATGGGACTCCCAGCACTCCAGCTGGGAGTCCCATATGGAGGCACCAAGCATGGTGCCACACAACTGGCCAGCTGGTGAGTGGGGAGGGGAGCACCTGCCAGCAGGAGGGGGGCTCGGCATGGGGCTTGTGGGTGAGTGTGGGTTCCCCCACCACATGTACCCCCCCTCAATGGTGCACAGCCCCCACTACCAGTGCTCGGCTCTGGCTAAGTCCCAGGGGCTGCATGTGCTGGCACAGAGCTGGTGTGCGCCCTTGGGCCAGACTGGGCTGGCTCTGTGCCAGCACATAGGGCTTGTGGTACTGCAGGTGGGAGCCACGTACCATACAGAGGTCTAGTGACTCGTGGCATTTCAACTCGTGCCTTTGTGGAGCGGGACCCTTTTGGAGGACAGGTAACCGCCTCACAAGAAATGAGACTGGCTTTTGTGGCTCTGAAGGGCTGGTCTGACTCCATGTGGGGCTTCAGCCACTCCAACAGGGACAGGCAGCCGGATGTGGAGGCACAGAGCCCACCTGGCCTGATGGTGCATGGACCTGGAACTGCAGAGTCAGGTACCATCAAGA
>NW_017728997.1:52746018-52754766 GCF_001723915.1 Gavialis gangeticus | reverse complement strand
CTGATGGTGCATGGACCTGGAACTGCAGAGTCAGGTACCATCAAGCCAGGGGTCTTCTGTGCCTCTCTATGTTGCTCACCAACCCCACTGGAGTGCTGGAAGCCCCATATAGATGCATGGATTCAGCCCCATGGCACATGGTTTTTGCCTGCAGTGCTGTGAGCCCCATGTACTGGCATGGAGAAAGCCTGGTCTGGGCTGAAGGTGCATGCCACCACACTGCCCTGGGACCCAGCCGGAGCTATGAAGCACTAGGGGGCTCTGCCTGCCCTAGCCATGAGCACCCTGAGGGACCACCACCTGCTGCTGGTGATGCTGCTGCTGTCACCAGCAGCAGGAGCTGTGTGGGGGTGGGGCGTGTAGCAGAAGGCCCCACACTCACTCACAATCCCCGCCCCACACACACATATTCATACCCACATCCTGTCACAAACCCTCACCCCCTGTACCCACCCACAAACCTCCCACACACATCCACACCCCTTCACAACCCCCCCCACACATGCATACTTTCACAAACCTTCCCACACCCACCCCCCCTAACCACACCCCACATACAATATACAACAGAAAGACTTTAGTTTGAGCTATTATGTAATCACCTCTATATACCACTACACAAATACATGCAAATCAGGACAAAAATATCTTTTGAAATAAAATTAAAATATGTGTAGTAGATATTTGATTTTTAGTATATGAATTTTTTTTTCTGGTTTCAAGATAGCAACCCCATCTCCCAAAAGGAGTACTTCTGGAGGCAAGGGGAGGGACTTCCAGTGGCAAAGATTAGGGGGTGGAACTTCTGGTCCCAAGACAGCAATCAGGACACGGGGCACCTGGCAAGGGGCAGGGCTACCCTTGCAGCCCTCAACTGCTTACCAAAAATCATTAAGTGGTCCTCCAGTCAAAATAACTGCCCAACCCTGTGATAGTTCCTCTCTACTTGGCACTGCTTAGGCCTTTATCTGAAGTATTGTATGTAGTTCTGGGCTCTACATTTTAAAAAGGATGTGGAGAAATTAGAGAGGATCCACTCAAAGACGGGCAACAAAAATGATGAAGGGCTTGGAAAGTAAGTCATACAAAGAGAAGCTGAAGGAGCTAGGCATGGTCAGAATGTTGCAGAAATGTTGATTAAGAAGGAACATGACAGCAGTCCTCAATACCTGAGGGGCTGCCATAAAGAAGGAAGAAAGCACTGTTTCTTTCTTATTGCAGAAAGGAGGACATGGGCTTAAAAGTTGCAGCACAGTAAATTTAAATTAGATATCAGGAAAAACTTCTTCACTGTTAGAACAGGGAGGCAGTGGAATAGACTGCCTAGGGAAGTCATGGACTATCCATCACTCAAGGTGTTCAAAATAGTTTGTACAGTCACAGGATGGGGATGATGCAGGCACAGCTGTGCCTATGTTCTACTATGGGTATTTTCCATGCTTCTGGGCTTTGTTGGTTGTCCCTGTCCCTGCTTTCTGCTACATGTGTCAGGGTGTTTTTACACCTCCCTCAGAGGTACTGGGTGTTGGCTACAGCCAAGGATGGGGATTTTGACTGAGGTACGCCAATGCTCCTGCTGGGACCAAAGAAGGAGGTTCCTAACTAGAGGGTTTCCCCCCTCCTCTTAGCATTAGACTGACTGCCACATTTGGATCAGGAAGGAATTTTAACCCATTGGCCAGATTGAGCCTTTTGTATGTTATAGTTTAGAATTCCTTGAGGCTCTGTTTCTACCAGCTGGGTTTTCAAAAGCTTTTCTTTTACTTTAGCAGAGAAGACGAAACACTGATAGCTTTCTTTCGTTAAATGAACATGTCTAATATAAGGGCACAATGGGTGTGTTTACACGTGCCCAACTACACAGATGTTACTAAGAAGTCATTTAGTACTTGCTTTAGCACTTCAGCACTAAATGACTGCATGGTAACCGCTGTTACTGCAGACCCAGCAGCGCATGGGTCATTTCTGACCCTGCTTGCATAGTAGCAATGAGTCGTAAGTTGCAATGAGTCATAGGTTGCAATAGAATAGCAACTGCCACAGTCTTTTATTTAACTGCCAACAAGTTTTTAAGAGCTGACAATGAACAGAAGAAAAGTCAAGGAGTGACTTCCAGTGTAAGGTCACAATATGATCAGGAGTTACGCTATCAATTTCCGGTCTTTATTTTAAATTGAATTTATATTTTTCTTGTCCAGCTTCTTAGCATTTTCTGTTTATTTGTATAATTTTGTTGGGGAAAAATAGATATGCAGACAACAGAAATCTACTGTACTACAAGACAAAATTATTTTTTTTACAGATATTTCCCTAATGTAGGAACAATTTTGTTCTAATAAACAACTTGTTCTAATAAACATACTTAATTTTATTTTACTAAGATCACAATTCATTTTCTTTTAGATGGCTAAGATCCCCTTAGATTGGTGGATTAAAAACAACAACAAATGGTGCTTTACTTTCAGCTTAGCACACCCCGCAGTAAGTGCAGTTCCTGCCCATTAGAGGAACCGTGTTAGTTTGATCCAGCTCCCCAGCATCTGTATAGATCATGCACTTCAACAGGGCTTTTTGGCACTTCTAGCTAATGGCTGATTCAATCACCAACTGAATTCAATCACTGATTGAATCATCTATTAGATACAAGTATAAAAAAGCCCCACTGAAGTGCACAATCTATATAGACACTGAGCAAGTTCCTCTTCCAGTAAAAGTGCTTTTTGTTGTTTATTTCCCGCCCCCCCACCCTCCGTTTCTGTCCCATGAGCTTAAGCAAAAATTTCAGATGAAATTGGTGAAGAGAGTAATTACAAAATGTAAAACTATATTTTGTTAAATTTTACATTTGGCAAATGACTAATAATACATAAAAAGGGGAAGTCAGGAGGTAATGCCAGCTAGAAAAGAGAAGCAAATCTAATTGTCAGTTATGGATAACAACTTGTAAAGACAGACTCAACTTTTATTAAAACAATTTGAACATCTTTGTAGACTGAGGTCTTAAACACAAGTGACATACATAGATGCAGTTTTACATAACTACATAATATTTCAGTGCCTATATTCTTTAGGAAACTGCACTTGCATATGAAATATCTTTGTCAACTATACACTGTAAGCAAAAAACAATGACAACATAGATCTAATAATCAGTTTACACTTAATTATGAGACAGTAGATTAGATTAACACATTTCAATTAAAGAAATCCCATGTAAAACCTTAAAATATATGTTCTGTATTACAAATGAAAGAAGCACTAAATCTTTAGAGTAAAAGTGCTTACCTTTTTCTTTTTGAACTTCCAGTATCAGATGTAGCAGAAGAAATCATACTATCTCCATCCTCAATGTCATCTCTCCTAGCTAGCTCCTTCTTCTTTGCCTGAAAGAGCCAATCCCTAGAGTGAAACTCATTGCAGAACACCCCAAGAATAAATGAATGTTAAAAAGCTACACAAATCAGATTTACTTGGAAAGATATAAGTTGCAGAATGTATAAATATAAAGCCACCATTAAAAGATTTTCAGTGAATAATGCAATATATGTTATATGCTTAAGATAAATGTTTGTATCAGTTCTTATAAAAATTATTATAATGCTTCAATGCATCTAAATTGTTCTCTTACGTATTAAAATCCCAGCATAGAAAATAGCTTAACATCCTCTAATTATGGTCATTTTACATATAAACCTACAGGATCTTTTTATTTTCCCTTTTCACAACTTGATCTTAGTCTTATTAAGGCCGAGTACAGACATGTAGTTTCTCCTGAGAGAGTTGCTGCTCTCCCAGGAGAAACCAGAAGTATACAGATGCTTAGGATTTCTCTCCCAGAGCAAAAATAGCTGCTCTGGAAGAAAAATAACTCAAGAACAACCAGGATTACATCACTCCCAAAAAAATTTCTCCTTGGAGCGTAAATGTTTGTTCACTTCCTTTTCTGAGAGGAATCATAGCACAGTCCACCAGCATCCTAGGGGGCTTTGCCATACCCCCCAGGGAAACAATAAGTCACTTGCTGGACTCTACTATTCCAGCCAAGCAGGGAGCAGAACAAACCTCCTTCACAATCCCCACTTTGTGCAGCAGGGAGACTCAGGCTGACCCCAAGCAGACTGCATTGGCCAATCAGTGCAGTCCTGTGTACGCTGCCATACTGTCTCCAGGCAGACTGAGGTAGCCTTCAGAGCATGGCATGATGTGTACACAGAGGCCCTGTAGCTCTGCAGCATCAGCCCTGCAAGCTCTCTGCTAATCAGGTGCTCAGTATTTGAATGTCTCTTCAGGCATCTCCAAGTATGTTTTTCTACTAGGAAAACAAGCCTGGAAGAATTCTCCTAGATCAAGGGTTCTCAATCCTTGGCTTGTGGTCTGGTGTTGGATTGGCTGCCAGTCTGCAGCACAGTTGGCTTCTATTAGACTGGAAGTGGCTGCAGATAGGCAAACCACGGCCCCCCAGAGCTGGGCCGAGAGGCTATGGTTCCTTGTGCAGGGCCTGCAGTGGCGCAGGGTTTGGCCCACCCCCCCACTTGAGGAGTGGGGGTATCTTTACCCATCTGCTGGCCAGAAATTCCAGCTGCAGTTGGCTGTGACTGCTGGGCTGTGATTTGCCAGGCTGCAGTATAAAAACTTTGAAAACCCCTGTCCTAGTTCATTTGATTGTGTGTACGTAGCCGAAGAAATACCATTGTGAACAGAAGTAGTTTAGAGGAAAAAATTGTAAGTAGATCCTTTCTCTGTTCAGCACATTATAGAGCTGCATACCAAAATAAGTTTAAAATAAATATTTAAACCATGGAAATTACACTGTTGACCCAAGAGAGCATATGTCAATGCAGATTTAAAGACTCTAAATACTTCCACCTAAAGTGAGAAAAAATATTGATATATGTAGCTATTTTGACTCCTTAGTTCCTCTCCACATACCTGCATAACCTGCTGCATTTTCAGAACTCTCTTATAAATGGCTGAATTGGGGACATTGTAGCGTTTAGCATTTTCAAACATTAAGTTTAGGTCACTCTCCAGTTGGTCTAGAGTTTCATATTCATGGTTCTTCAATTTGGTTCTGTGAAAGAAACAGATACAGCTTAGTAAAACATACCCATTTCACATACCTATTTTGCAGGCAAATCAATATCAGTAAAACTGAATTATAGGAATGCAACCTTTTTTTTGATCTCATTGTTGTAACTGTACAAATATAATTTGTTAGTTTTTTGAAGTGAACTTAATGTTTCTCAAAGGTGCCTTGTTGACAGCCCTAGAGTTTGAAGCCCTCTTTATGTACACAGAATAGATACAGAAGAGAGTCAGGAAAATTAGCTTCCCAGCATGCCTCATCTGTGGCCTGCAGGGACTGTCTCTACTTAAGTAGATAGACAATTCAATCCCTGTTTTCATTCTGAGCACAATTCCAAGTAATGAGTACAGCTTTAAAAAGGTTATGTGCGATCAACTGTTTTATCTATATGGGAATTCAGAGGGCTCAGCCCCTGCTGGGATCAGGCCCTTAAATCTCCATTTAGTGCTAAAAATGCAAACATGAAGCAAGTTGATTAGTGTTAACCGATGTAATATTTTTGTGAAAATACTTAAGACCAAGACAAACACCAACAAATCTTTTCACATATGGCAGTGAACAGCAATCAAGTAGTATAGACTCCACAAGCAGTTGTATGTCTACTTCCACATGCGGGGAAAAAGATATAGTCAAAATCTTTAATCTTCAGGTCCCTCTCCAAGTTGCTTACAGAAAAATGCAATCTTTGGAAAAGGAGAAAACCCAACTTGCACTCTGTTAGGTGGCTGGTGTGCCGGGAATATTACTATAGGTTAAGAATTCAGCACACCCTGTTTTTCTTACTCTGTTGCTAGCATACATCATTCCCAGCCTGCTTGTTTGTCATGTCCCCCATTATGTTTTTCTTAGCATCTGTAAGCTCTTTGAAGCAGATGCTGCTATATACTGTTAGTAAAGAACTTATAAAAATGGAGTCCTGACCTGAGGTACACCAGTCTTTAAGTACTGCCGGAAAATATAACACCACCTCCAAGTTGGCTTGTACTTGAACTGGTGACCTAAGAATTGACAAATGCAGCCTTACCAGTTTCGAAATTATTAAATAAGAAACGGATTTTCAATGGCTGAGGATATCGTAACTACAGTTTGATCAGGGTTTGTTAGTTATGAAGATCACCAAGTCAAACATGCATCTCCAATATAATACTCCTATAGAATAATTTTTCATAGTAAATTACATTTACTGCATAGTTGATAGGGTTTACCTCTATCCCCTATCCACTGCATGTAGTACACCAAATACAACTTTCTGAGCTGTTTGGTATGTTTCCTCAGTGGGTGATCTTGCATGTTAAAATGCAGAGAAAATGATCATATTTACCTGAATCCAAGATGATCCTGAATTTAAGACACCCCCCCCAAATTAGATTCTATACCTGGAAAATTATATATATATTTTTATAATTTTCCAGGTATAGAATCTAATTATTGGAGGACTGTCTTAAATTTGCACCCCCCAACTACAGGCAGAAGGGGGTGCAAAATGGGACAGGTAGTAGGGGGGCATGCAGAAGGGCAGGTGGAAGAAGACAAGCAATGGGGGACAGGTGGTAGGAACCAGATGTGGAAGCAGTGAGGGGTGGGGCAAGAAGTGGGGAGGAGTATTATCTCCAGGTGCGGCTGCGAAGCCCCTGAAGACCAAAAAAATTTGCTTTACCCTGCTCTGTAGGAAGTCTGCCCCTTTCACCCACCATGTCTTGATGTTAAAATGCCAGTAAAATACAGGAGACTACCCTGGTCTAAACTGAATGACCATGGGCTGCTTGTGGTCAAAGCCTTATGGGCTAATTGCATGGCTCTTTTCCTCCCCTTAGACACCATGCATCAATCCTCACAGATATTCATCAACTATTGATGTTCTCTTTATACACGCACTCAGCCTGTCTGGGCCTCGGATCCCTGGGTCTCTCACCCAGACCTTGTCTGGGTCCCCAGGCCCCTCGGTCTCTCACCCAGCCCATCCTTATACTGTTAGACCCCTTGTTCTCTCACTTGGCCCTACTCTGGGCTGCCAGACCCCTTGGGTCTGTTCCAGACCTGTCTGGACTATCAGACCGCTTTGTTCTCTTACTTGGCCCCTTTTCTGGGCTATCAGGTCCATTTGATTCCTCCTTGGTCCCTTCTCAGCCCTAAATTGCTCCCAGTCAGCATCAACACGTGCACTACTGCACAGTAGCTAATGTGCCATTAATCTAGTAACTGTATTTCCTGGTATTAGCAAACTGTGAATTAGCCTAATTTACTGCACAGTAAATCCTGTGCAAGTATAGACAGTGATGCTTTACTGAACATTAGATTAATCTAATGTGCAGTAAAATGTCTTGTGTAGATTCACCCAAGGACTAAGAATCTTGACCTCTATCATTTCAAAGGGAAGAAAGGAGAGCAGCAGAATAAAAGACACTATATATCAAAAAAGCAGACTTTGACAAAGTCAAGGAACTGGTGGGCAGAATCCCCTGGGAGGCAAGGATTAGGAAAAAACTGTCCAGGGCTAGAGACGGACATTACACATAAAACAGTTCAAGTGATCAGAAAATGGTTTAAATCTATAATGGAACAGATGTTCACTGCACATAAAACAGTTTGAAAATGGCTGAAACCAGTTTGAGATAAACCTGGTTGAATGTAGTATCAGACTTAACTGATTTGGCTCAAACCAGTTTATGCAATGTCTGTCTCAGACCCCTTGCTGGTTAAACCAGACTCCCCCAGTACCCCGGCATGCTCTCTGGGCTGGGTGGGGTTCTCTGTTCCACAGCAGGGCTGGATCCTCACCTCTGCTCCCTGGCTGCAGCTCCAGCAGAGACTTGCAGGCACAGCAACATCTGCCTGGTTTCCTTCTGCTTTCCCTCTCTTCTTCCCTCCCCTTCCTTCTGCTTTCCCCCTCCCCTGCTAAGCAGGGATCCCCTGTCCCCTCTGCCTTAGACACCTCAGCATTAGCTAGCAGACCACATGCTGGCTATGGTCAATGCTGTGGCAGACAGCAATGTTGGCTTAGGACTTTTTGGAGCTAATCAAAGCTCCACTGGTAATGTCCCTCTGTTCCTTCTTTAAGAAGATTCTGAACTAATGAGAGAGGCTGCTTGTTTTCTGATGGAGTGATAAATGCTGATAACACAGCTGATAAATGCTCTGTTATCAAGGAGGAGACCCATCCCTAATCCTGCTGGGGACTAGCCACACCACTCTTAACCCTGTGGAAAGGAAGGGAGGGCTGTTCTAGCACCCCCTGGCTTCTAGCCTGAGCCACTGCAGACATGTGCCTACATTTCTGGGATGTCTGTACAGTTACAAAGTTTCATAGTTTCTAGGGTTGGAAGGGACCTGAGCAGATCATTGAGTCCGACCCCCTGCCATGGCAGGAAAGAGTACTGGGGTCAAACGACCGCAGCAAGGTGTACATCTAGCCTCCTCTTAAAGACCCCCAGGATAGGACCCAGCACCACTTCTCTTGGAAGTTAGTTCCAGATCCTAGCTGACCTGACAGTGAAGTAGTGCCTCCTGATATCTAGCCTAAATCTACCCTCTGCCAGCTTGTGACCGTTATTCCTCGTCACTCTTGGGAGTGCTCAGGGGAACAGGGACTTCTCCAGTGCCTGCTGGTCCCCTCTGACTAGTTTGTAACAGGCCACTAGATCCCCCCTCAGCCTTCTCTTGTG
>NW_017728997.1:52731615-52745939 GCF_001723915.1 Gavialis gangeticus | reverse complement strand
CTTTGCCTCCTTGCACTGGATGGTGAATTCCAGCAGGCGATGATCACTGTTGCCCAGGTGGTCGAGTACCTGCAGCCCCCTCACCAGGTCATTACCCGTGGCCAGCATCAGGTCCAACAAGGCGTCTCCCCTGGTAGGGCTGTGCACCTCCTGGGTTAGATGGAGGTCCTGCATTTTGGCTACGAACTTACGTGAGCAGTCAGACCTGGCTGACTGCTCTTCCCAGCAGATGTCTGGAAAGTTCAGGTCCCCCAGGACGACCACATCCTTTGACTTCACTACCTCCGTGAGCTGACTTAAGAATTCCTGGTTTAGTTCTTCCCCTTGGTTGGGAGGTCTGTAGTAGACCCCCACCGTTAAGTCTCTTTCCCCTTGACTGCCTTGTATTCTAATCAACTGCCTTGTATAAGCGATTTAGTCTAGCCAGGTTAGATTAACCTGCAAAAACTGAACCAATTCAGGCTCAGGTTATTTTGAATATCTGCCCCTAGCCCAGGAGAGCTGACAGACTTTAACAGAGGCTATACTAAGGGCACAGAAGAAAGCTATCCCAATGCAATGGAGGCATGGGAAGTGCAACAGGATACTGGCCTGGCTAGATAGTGATCTCCTAAATGAGTTGAAACTCAAAAAAGTGGACACCTGCTCATATTACTAGGGAAGGGTATAAGAGTATCTTATGGACATACAGGGAAAATATCAGGAAGACCACAGCTTAATTCAAGATGGAACTGACAATGGATGTAAAAAGCAATAAAAAGGAATTTTACAAGTTTTTTCAAAGTAGGAGGAAGACTAAAGAAATTATGAAGATTGGGGTCTTTACAAATAATAAATGCTTGTTAAAAAACAGCATTCCAAATGGCTTCTGTGTCATTTATTCTTACAAATAAGATTAGGTTGCAAGAGAAAGAACCATGTTCTAGATAGGAAATAGTCAGGGCTGGGATAAAATATCACATCTATTTACACTGAAATTTATCTCCATGAAAGCAAATAAGTGCATTCATACAAAACTCATGAATCTTAACTGTTTGCTGAACCAATTAATTTAAGTTTTGCTCTTATATTAGTAGCATACAACTTGTAAATGTTCTTAAGCAGCATTGCTGCATTTGCCATCTTGTGGAAAATTGGATGTACATAAAGACTGAATGCCAGCAATATTAAAACATGCAATTTAAAACTGTTTAGTACAGGGGTGTCAAACTCACCAGGTCCATGAAGCCAGATGAATGGCAAGGAGATGATCCACAAGTCAGATGTGTGGCATAGGGCTAGTCCACAGGAAAAAATTTGGCCCACAGACTGTATTTGTGCACTGGATCAAATGGACAGGGCTGATGTGGTGCACCGTATGCACTGCATGCCAGATCCAGCCCCACCAGCAGTGCACGGGGCTGGGCCAGTGTGCACTACATCTGGCATGTGGGTCCAGTTCAAGATCCACAAATAGCACAGCAGGCGAGATGGTAGGGTTCCATGAGACAGATCCTGCCCACAGGCCATACCTTTGATACCCTGGTCCAATCTCCCAACTTCCTAGACCAGGGTTGGCAAGGCACAGTATACATGTGTGAAGTAGCACAGGCAGCTGCTATGTGTAGCCAGAGAACCCTGTCCAGTCAGCAAAGGGGGGAGGCAGAGGGCAAAAGGAGATTGAAGGTGTCACTGCCAAGAAAAAAGGACTATGCAAAACAGCTACATTTTGTTTTGGTTTTGGATTTGGCCGTTTTGGAAGGACAGTGATTCGTTTTGGTGTTTCAAATCATTGTTCCATTTCGATTTGGCCGAATCTGTTTTGGAGCTTAGACACTATTTCAGTGATCTGGCCATAGGCTATAATGGGGAATAACTAAAATGCCTATAACTTTGTCATTTCTTGCCTGATTTGGATGAAAACTGCAGGGATGGTAGCTCCTTCTGAGGCTGTGAAGCTTGCCAGGTTTCAAGAAGATAGGTGCAGAGATTTCTGTAACACTGCACCTCAAGCTTCTGAAAGCAAAACTTGTGTCACTTGTGTGTGTGTAGGCAAAGCAGGATGAAACCAGCAGGGATGGTAGCCTGTAACAGGGTGCCTTCCCCACATGGGTTAGATCTCTACCCACCCACCTGTTTCTGGGCCAACCTCCCGCCCCTCTTTTTCCTGCCATGCCTTGATGGAAAACTGACTGAGATGTCTCCCAGGTAGGAGGCTGCCCATTTAGGTGTCTTGGGGTGACATCCATTCTGCAGCTCCGTACATTCCCTATACTGCGGCCCATGCCTCGCACTTTACATCCTTCACCCCTCCCAGTGGTGGTCCCCTCTCTGGGATCTTTGGCTCCTTCTTAGGCCCTGGCCCCACCTTCAGGCAGGTTGGAATCCTGAGCCTCTTGTTTTGGGCATTCCTCACTGGTTGTTCCTGGCCCTTTGACCCCACTTTGGGTCCTGGCCCCAGCACGGACCAGTTGAGGGTATCTCTGAAACCTTTTATTAGACCAACTGAATAGTTGGAGAAATGTATCTTAGCAAGCTTTTGGGTTTAAAAACCCTTTGTCAGGCTGAGGAAGCATCCCTCCCCCACCCTTGATCCCAGCCTGTCCCTTACCCCCTGAAACCTCAATTTACATTTTCATTAACTAGCTATTTTGCCTGCATTGCATGTAAGGTGGCCATCACAGAAGACATTCCAATTTTCTGCTTACATCCTCTATTTTTCTCTTCAAGAGAAAAGTAGCATGTGTAAAGTAGCACCTGTAGACCTGCCTTGCACAGCTCCTCCCTCAAGTACTCCCTGCATGCTTCATACAGGGAGGGCACCACTGTCTTGATGAAAGTGGTACATGCGGGCATGCAGTATGATGGGGCCACGAGCCACCTGAACCCTGGCTGCTCATCTAAAGAGAAGGGTTGGCCATCCAGAGCAAGCATCATCCCAATGATCTGGGTGACCTCGCTTGCCTTGGGAACATGCCCCCCTTTCCCTCTACTTTTCTCCCACTGGTCCAGGGTAGCCTGCCTCTGCTTCTGGGGGATGGGGGCTTTGGAGTGAGAGGGGGACTTCTTTTTGGGTATGCTCCCATTGGTACCAGGCGGAGGAGCAGCAAAAGCAAGGAGATGGTGCCTCATGATATGCATCAGCTTCCCCATGTTGCCGAAGTGTTTCTCGTCCTTGCCTCAGCTGATATTGCATCAGCAGTGGAGGCAGATAGCATGCTTGGGATCATCTGCCACCTCAAAATGTTCCCACACTACACTACCGCCTCACTTCTGTGGTATGGGTGCAGATCCCCCTCCTCAGCAGGCAGAGGCACAACAGCAAGAGGAACTGACTCACCTGAGCCACTTTCCTCCACAACTTCAACCTCCTCCGAGGTGCTTTCAGGAGGAGACCTGGCTCTAGGGGTACTTTGAGGGGTGTGGAGCAGAAACTCACGATTCTCCCTCCTTCCTCAGAACTTCTCTATGGCACTGAGCTCCCCTGGTTTCAGATCCAGCTGCTCCTTTGGCACTGGAAGGCTCAGGCTGGAAACTGAAATTGGGGTGGAGGAGACTGTCATGCTGGTGGTGCTGGGAGTTATTATTATTGCTCGTGTTAGTGGAGGTGGGGCAGGTGCAGACACTGCTCCCACCTCCTTGCAGCCACTAGCAGCAAAAGCCTCCTGGCTACTAGGGAAGAGGGTACATCTAAGCTTTTTTTTGGCGGGAGGGGGCAGGAAGAGGAGGGGAACTGACAGCTCTCCCTCTACCCTCTCTGGCTCCCCTGCCATGAGACCTGGCACCTGCCTTTTCAGCACACTTCATAATGTTTGCTGTGCTGGAAAGTGTGTGCGTGTGTTGCTTCTCGGCCTCTTGAAGGCTCAGATCAAGTGTTGTATCTTCTATACGCACGTAAGTTCCCGTGGCATTCACTAGTATGCCTGGTTGTTATGGACTTGTTGGGTCTTGCCTTCTCTTTGGGATCCAGATAGCTTGGCGTTAAAGTATTTGTCTTGGAAGTCCTTCAGGGGGTTCTTTCCTGCCACGTCTTTGATGGAAAAATAAGTTTGTTGTTGGGAGTATGAAGTTATGTCTCACCTTCCCTGGGACCCTCCTTAACTTTGCTTGTCCAGTTTTCTGATTCGGGGCTCTGCCTCCCCTACACCCTACCTTACACCAACCTTAAGTTGTTACCTTCTGCTCACTTCTAAGGTGAGCAACGGTGGTAAATTTGTCTTGGCCTTTTGACCTTGTTTCCAGGGATGTCTCTGCTTCTCGGTTACGTCATTACTGTGGTCTGGACTCCCAGCTCTCTCTTCCATTTGCAGGGTCCCTGGCAGTCCAGTCACGTCTGGAGGCATCCAGGATCCACAACTCGGCTTGAGGTAAGTACCTTAGCCCTTGCAAGCTTGTCTCCTTTCCGTGTGTCCCCTGCTGGAGCAGCCACCCCTACTCCTCTCTGGAGCTCTCTCCTCCTCGGGGTTCTTCTGGCCCCACCAGAAGCCTCACTTCTGGTCCTCCAGGCTCTGCTCCTGGTGGAGTTTTTATCTGTCTTAAGAGGCCGGGTGGTGAATCAGCACCAGCATGCTGCCATAAAACAGGTTCATGCCGGGGCTAGAGCCAATCCCGGCTCTTCCTGGACCTGTTGTTCTTTTTTTTGCCCCTCTTTCGTTGCTGTGGCGTTTTCCCTGCTGCAGTTTTGCTCCCACCAGGTTTCCAGTTTTTGTCTAGCTCCTGCCGGCTCAGGAACTCTTCCTTACGGGGCAAGTTTTTCCTCAGGGCATTGCCCCTATTACAGTGCAATACATCTTCTTCTATCTGTTTAATGTGTGTGTGTGTAAAATATATCTTCTATGTGCAATATACCTTCTATCTGTAATATACTGGAAGGGTGTATCCAATCCCTTCCAAGAAGAGAGACTAGCAAGTGACTGACTACTAGGAAGCCAACCACTGCAGCCGGCCAGTACCTTTCACATACTGTTGCTTCCAGACAGATAGTTCACAAAAGGCAGAGAAAGGCTTCACACGGAGTCTTATATGTTTCTCTGTCCCCTCCCCAGAGCACTGGAATTGGAAGAGACCTCAGGGACAGATAGCAGACACTGGGGCCAGCTACAGATATCAATATCAGAGCAGTCCTCCCCACCTTTTCCCCCTCCCTCTTCTGAGTTTGGTTCCCCACAAGCCTGCCTCCAAAACATTCTGAAATGTTTGGGAAGATTTTGTTTCATTTGTATTTCAGATTTGGTGTTTTGGACACCGAAACACCTCTGAAATGAAATGGTTGCCAAAATGTTGCACAGCCCTACAAGAAACAAGTAAACCCTTTGCTGGCCTTGCAGCCATTATCAGAGCTGGGCCCTTCAGCCCTGGTCCCTTCTCTTTCTCTGCTCAGCTGGGAGAGGAATAGGAAAGGTAGATGGAGGCCATGGGAGAATGGAACCACAGGTTGCTGAAACCTTCTCTAGCAACTCCTGGCTGGTGTTACAGAAGGATGCGGTATTTTGAAATATTAAGGTCTGGAATGGCACAGGAGCCAAACAGGAAACCAGTTGGGGAGCTACTACTCATTTATCATATGATTATGTCCAGATTTGGTGATTCTGTTTCTTCTTTCAATTACGTAACTATAGACTCCAAATTATCCAGTAATATTAATTTCTCATGACAGCCAGCTAGCTCCTCTCACAAGCTTATAAAATCAGACCATCAGAGATGTACAGTATAATTAAGGAGTACAAATTAACTTACATTTGTTATCATAAAATGTTTTTTTCCTTATATCCTCTCTTTCACTGCCTACATCTCCTTTTTTCCCCCCATTCCATGATTGACCCAATGCCTATCTCCATACCATCTGTTTTTCTTGATTTTTATCTCCTAGACATTTATTGTGCCCTTCACTCAAAAGAACTGCATCCCTCTTACACTTAGGAGGAATATGAAAGAGAGAACCTATTTTCTGTTGACTATAACAATCCTCTTCAATATAACCTTATCTTCTAACCTATCCCCTTTTTGTCCCATTTTACTTCTACATGCTATGATCTCTTTATCTTATTACAGGAGACCCTTGCGATTTATGGGGGATATGTTCTCTTATCCCCTGTGAATGGTGAAATCCACGGATAAGGCACTGTGTTCATGAATGTTGTCTGCGTGCTCCTGGCAGCTTGTGGGGGAGGCACGGCTGCTCTGGCAGTCGCAGGAGCCTGGTGGCAGCAAGCACGTAGCTCCCGAGGAGCTACTTTAAGTGCATTTAGGAAGCAGCTTTGGCATTCGTGAATATTTGAAACCGCGAATGCTGAACCCACGAATAGTGAGGGTTTCCTGTATTCTCTGCTCAGCTTGCATTCAAATCCATTATACAATATTATTTTTCAATGTAGTAAGTCAAGAGCCTTTCCAAAGGCCACAAGGACAGCTCAAAAACAGGCCAACTCTGAAGCTTATAGCTAGGGGTCTATCTAAATCACAGTGGGGGGGGAGAAAGGGGGCTTACCAATTTTTGCGAGTTGATCGCGGCCTGAAGGTGTAATTCCATGATCATTTCATGGTGGCCCTACCCCTCAGTGCTGATTGGCAGGGAGACCCTGCCCCTTCGCACTGATTGGTGGAGAGGCCTTGGAAGAGGGGAAGGGGGAAATGAGGACGCAGCTGCCATCTTGTCTGCTGCTCTTCATGCCACTCTACCAGACAGCGCCTTCCCTTCCTGGCAGTGAGGACTGCTGGCTCACACTGGGGATTAGGCATTTCATTATCAAGTTTTTTGTTGTTGCTGATTTTGCAGATTTCACGGACTGTCTCAGATTTTGCGGTTTCCATGAAACCATGAATTAAATAGGTCCCTACCTATAGCTAGCCAGAAGATAACCTATAAAGGACTAACATTATGAGCAACATTATTTCCCACATCCCAAAATAGTCTGAAATCTGCTCTAAAAACTTAACACCACACAATTTCAGTCAAGCCCACAAGACCCTCCATGGGATGAGCTTGCATGATTAAAATGTAAATATATATTTTTTAAAGAAGCAGTCACTATAACAACATTTCTTTTTAGGAACCAAAAAAGATCTGAATGCTTTCTAAGCAAGGAGAAAAAGAAGTCCTAAAATACAAGATAAGCCATAGCATCTTAAGCCCTTCAAAATCTGGGGATTTAATGAAAGGAAGAGACTATGTAGCCACAAACTTCATGGATTCTAACAGCCTACTCTGGCAATATGGCCTAGTTTAGGAGGTCACTGTAAATCCCGCCCTCTACCACTCCAATTGCCTGTGCTTCCTCCACTGCAGATAACCCAGCCCTTTTGTAGCAAGGGGAAGCTCAAGCGTGAGAGCAGCAAGAAGGGTTGTGGAGGAGCCCAGTCATTCAGTGTAAGCGTGTGCTGCCTGGTCTAGAGCTGCTCCAGGACCAAATCCAACCTCTGCAGGCCAAAGGCTGCTAACCCCTCATCAGGTGACTAAGCTGTAATTCAAGATCTCTTGCATTCTAAATTTAATTCTGCCATTAACTTCCAAAGTTCCATTAAATTTGATGCGTGAATTTAAGATATGCCATGAAAGGACACCACTTTAAAGGAGGTATATAAAGTTTTAGTAGGACCAATTATGCCTTACCTTTCTGTATAACGTGAATATAATATATAATTAAACTTGTACATGTTTAAGTACGCACATAGGTCTATGTAAGCATTTTGTGTATACAAGTATGTAATAATTAACCACTGAAAATTAAGACCAATATAAATATTACATTTCGCTTTTCAATGAACTAGATCAAAGACATACAAAAACTCATTATTGCTAGGTACAGTAGACAGAGATGTCAGGAGTTTCTTTCCATTCTGAATACAAAAATAAAATGTTAACAATGTGCCAAAGCTATACTAACTGTTCTGAAAGGCAAAGTAATTGCTACTTCAGATACCTCAAGTTAGCCAATGGAAGTAAAACGGTTGCTTTAGAATAATGCTGTTCCTGGGCTAATTTGTTTTGGTCAATGAAAGAGCTAATTATAACCTAAGCACAGAGCTGCGCTAATTGTACTGCTTGTGGTTCTGGAGCTAACACATATAGACCCTAGCTCTGTATGGCACTGCTTTCTGCTGCACAAACATACGAAGGAGTGGCACCTTTCAGAAACATTAATTCCAATTAAAACTTAAAGCAAAACAAAAACAAAACTAGGCATCTCTGAAGCCCAGTCGGAAGCTGTGTGCATACTAATATGAAAGGTGAATGTAGTAAATAATTCAAACGAGTTTACTTTTGATATCAGTTGCAGAGAGAGTGCATTTAATGGATAAAAATTGCATAGAATACCTCTGAAAGAAAAGATTCCTATAAATATATACGCTACTACAAGATATAAAATTCTGGAGGTGAAACAAGATCTTGTATATACTTAAGATCAACAAGTATATTTCATACTTGTTTCTTACCTGATCTGCTGCAATGAAATAGGTGTTTTGATTTGCTGATAATAATCAGGATATTTTTTCTTGGAAGGCAGATGGAAAAATGGTTCTGATATAAGCTGGCCTTGGTTATTTCGACAGCTCCTAACCGTATCATAAAGTTGATAAAGAGGGTTAGAAGTATCCATAAAGGAAGTAATACTCTCTGCTTCAGACTCTCCTTCTTCATAACGGGCAGCAGCTTTACAGAGGAAAAGGAAAAAGGAAGTGGAAAACACAACAGAAAAGTTATTATATAAATCTTTGTGGTTCTGTCTGACTGACTTTTCAAACATATGAATAAGATAATAAGTGACCTTAAAGTGAGGCTATCTACTAAATTATTGATAGTCAGATTCATAGCTTTCGCAGGAATATTATCATCTGTGGCTTCTGGACATTAGATAAGAAAGCAGCCAAAACATTCTACTTGTATTCTCACTTGGCAGAGAAAATTTCTAATTCTCGTATCTGATACAGATCTCAGCACAATTTTTCATATTCTTTGACACCTGCACATTGGCTACTGTAAAGTGTTATACATGTGATTGCAGAGGAAAGCCATGCAAACACAAACTGGTATAAGATACAGCTGTCTTGCTTACTTAACTGCCAAGTGAATATCACTGATAAATAACAGCATATCACAAGGGTCAGCAATCCCCGGTACGTGTGCCAGAGCATGGCACGCGAGGCCATTTTGCTCAGCGTGCCACAGCTGGCATAGACTCTGGGCAGCTGCTGCCAGCCAAGGAGCCCAGGCTGCTGATAGCAGGTGGCCAAGAGCCTGCAAACCCTGCTACAAGCAGCCTGGCCTCCATGGCATGTAGTAGCTGCCTAGAGCCAGGGCCAGTTGTGGCAGGCAGCCAGGAGGCTGCCAATAGCTGCACTGGTATCCAGAGACCCAGCACTGGGTCCACGCTGGCAGCGGCTGCACACATGCCTCCAGGAGGCTGGCAGGGGGAGGGGCTAGGGTTGTGATGCCCCAGGCCCTTCCCCCGCCATCTCCCTGGAGATATCCATGCCCCCACCACCACCTGAGAGCCCAGCGCAACTGTATGCAGCCTCCCAGTTGCCTGCCATAGCTGGTCTGGGCTCTGGACAGTTGCAGCAGATGGCGCACAAGCTGCAAACAACTTCACCAGGCTCTGGAGCCCCAACAGTGACTTCATACTGGTGGTGACTGAACGTGTGCCTTGGCGAACATGGCAAGGATGGGCCAGGGCAGCACAACCCTGGCCCCTTCCCTGCCATCTGCCCAAAGGCATGTGTAGCTGCCAGCAACAACGAGGATCAAGCCCCTCATGGCCTGCCCCGTTATCTTAAATATGTTAAGTTGAGTGGACTGAGGTTGGGGTATTTTTGGTACTCTGGCCACAAAAGTTGCTGAGCCCTGGTTTGTCATATTATTGGCATCGTACTACATGGTTGCATTTTATATTTTTAAAATACAAGTTACAGTGTATGCAAGTATAGGTTAGTGGACCCACACAAAGTGTCAGAATACTCTGGGGCTCAAAGCAATTGAAGAGAAAATGTATACAATCTTTGAATGCTCAACAAATGGGACATAGCTTACACAGCTTGCCTGTTATGCAACCCTGAAAATCCATGACTATACAACAGATTCAATTACATTCTACATAGAAATAATTTAACTGAGATGTCAGATTGCAAAAAACTATGGGACTACAGATACTGAATGTTATACTGCACAGCTACATCAGCTAAGAGTGTAGGCAAAAATATTGCAATCCCTTCTCAACACAGCTAGCCAGAAAATCCTCTAATGTAGAGCTATGTTGACAGAAGGATACTTTTGTTATTTTAACTTAAGTTTTATGGGGAGGTCTGCTGTTCTGGCTCAGTGGTAGAATTGTTGTCTACAATATAGGAGACCCAAGTTCAGTTTCAAGATGTGCACATAGCTACAACCATCAAGGCACTTAATATCCAGACTCAGTCTGGCCTTTGGATTCTGTCTCGATAGCCTAAAGCAAGGATGGAAGGTCTGGGCAACCTCTGCTCTTCCACTCCTGCCGAGACATCTGTGTCAAAGGTCTGGGTGACCTCTCACATATGCACCATGATCCAGAAGAAATGATAGCTGCCTACTACTGTGGGGAGTTGGTATGACAGGCAGGAAGAACTCCTTCCACTTTCATATCCTGTATCTGGACTAGGAGGCTCTGTCAAGATAGGTACATTTCCATGGGTTCTGCAAATAGTCCCTAAATTTTATATTCACACAGATATGGAAGTATGCATGATAGAATAATTTTGTAAGTACTTCTGGTACATAAAAGCAGTTACACAGCTTAAAAACTTTATAATTAAATGCATACAATTTTAGAATGGTTTCCATTTAAGCATTTCAGGATTCTTTTTAAGCATTAGTGAATTAAACTTCATAACCCTTAGAATACCTAAGCATTATTTAATTTCAGTGTTCCCATTTCTAAATGCTTAGCAGTCACATTTTGAGAAAATTATCAATAATTTCAGAGATAAAACTTTTGGTTGAACCTGAACAAATCAATATGATATAGTGCAATTTTAGTCTGACTTGATGCATGATGGTCCCTTCCGATTTTAACATATGAATTGTGTGTGCAATGTGTGTGAGACCTCTTAGGTTTGATTTCAGCTCTGCCAAGAACTACCAAGTTACAATTTCTGTTCCACTGGTATTGCTTAAAGTTAACTACATAGCCAATAACACACTTGAGAATTGTTATAAAAGTAGGAATTGGCATACTAGAGCTGGAATTTTCAAAAACATTTAACAGAGCAAGTTAAAATAACTGGCTTCAAAATAATATCTATTTATGTATATATTGAGAGAGGTTAGCTTAAATTTTCTCCCTCTCTCACTCTTTTCATTGACATTATCACACATGGACTGAAGAGTTTACTCTAGTGAAGGTTAAGCAGAAAAAACAACTGAGACTACAGTAACATTTGAGAGTTCTTCTATACAGCCTGGCCCTGGCTCTGGCCCTGGTGCAGTCACAAGGAAAGCCTCTTGCCACTGATGCACTGCAGAAGCTATGAGGACTGCACTAGACTAGAATTGGATTGTTTCCAACTTGAAAAGTTTGCCACTGCTAAAATACTGCATGGGTATAATAAACAAATGAACCATAATGAACACACAAAACCCCAAACCCAAATACCACAGCTTAGACCCACCAGCCCTTTGGACTTTAAGCTATTAAACAGAAGGCTATTTTGCAAAAAGAAAGGATCTTCTCACTCTACTGGTAGCATTTTAGAAAATGTTATTGTTATATCAACAAACTAAGATAGTATGTTGCAATTTCATATTGTTTCAAGACTGATAAATATTTGACCAACAGAGAGAATAAAAAGCTATTTCTAAAATAAATAAATAAAAATCAGCAGTAGAATTTGTTTTGATGAAAAATATATTTAAAATTAGGATAACCTATGGTAAAACACAGATGATAAATCTATACAAATCATTTAAAAGTTTAAAACAGTGGTTTTCAACTTTTCTGGACTTGAGGCACCCCTCCATAACTTTGTGAATTGAGCAGCACCCAATTTAAAAAACTGATATGCAATGCTCGCCTCCTTGCAGAGAGGCTGAGCAGTGGGGTTGGGGAATCATACAGGCAGGGGCAAGCCTGAGCCTGTGCTTATTGCCTCACACAGGACCCTTCCAAGGATCTGGCAGCACTCCGGGGTGTCACAGGACCCTGGCTGAGAATCACTAGTTTAAGCAGCGTATTTGCTGCAGAAAGTCAAATCACTAAACTGGGGAAAAATCTTTCATTATTCACCTAGCATTTCAGTCTGTAGATGTTTCATTCTAATCTATTCAAAACTGGGAAACCATTTTTGTTTGCATTTGAATTCTAGCTCCATTAAAATACAGCCTGACAAGTTATATTTAAGGACCTACCAAATTTGGGGTAGCTGCTCCCCACCCCCCTCCATGGTCTGAGTGTGGTGCCAGTCACCATTTTCAAAGCAGAACACAGTGCCCGTGCGCCTCTGATTGGCTGAGGGGTCCCAGAAGTCCTGCCCCTCCCCCCCACTTGTTGGTCATTTTCATGCTTTTTTTGTGGTCCCTGCACTTTTTCGTGGGGGACGTATCAAAGATTCACAGATTGTAAGGGGCTGGAAGGGACCTCGCAAGATCATCAGGTCCAACCCCCCCTGCACTAGGAAGGAAAAACAACTGGGGTCAGGTGACTACCTAGTCTTCTCTTGAAGATTTCCAGGGTAAGTGATTGCACCACCTCTGGAGGGAGTTTATTCCACAGTCTGGCCATCCTAACTATGAAGAAGTTTTTCCTAGTGTTAAGCCTGAAATGGCCTTCCAGGAGTTTGTGGCTATTACTCCTGGTTTTCCCCAAGGGTGCCCTGGTGAACAGTTGTTCGCTGACCCCTTGAAGTAGTCCCCCGATAGAGCGGTAAGCTGCTACTAAATCCCCTCTCAGCCTTCTCTTTGTTTCAATTTCTTTGCAAACAATTTCATGGTTTCTGCAAAAAATGTGAAATCATGATTTCAGTAGGTCCTTAGTTCTGAGTAAATAAAATCTAATCATCTAGAAACCAGCAATGTATTAAATGTAAGAACTCATGCTATAAGTGCTGTACAGCAACAAAATACAAGACAACTTCTAAACCAAGAGTGTCACAAGGCAGGGACCCAGGAGTGGCCATGATCTCCCCTGGTGTCCCTACCGTGCCAAGTTGCCTGTTAGCACCCTCTTTCTCACCTGCCACAACTTTGCTGTTTCTTTAAGACTAATGGGAGGCTGCCTTACTTGGCCCCTTGGACCCGGTGTTCTTACTCTACCGGTCCCAGCTCTGTACCAGATGAACTTGGTGCCCTAACCCTATGGGCGTCGCATGCCTCCAACCTCCCCTGTAGCACGCCCCAAGCCTTGCAGATCTTCCGGACGTTGTCTTGCCTGTACTTATCTTAGTGACCCCTCCCGGGTCGTCTCACTTTCATGCTCACCCCCTCCGGGACCTCTCAATATGCGCGCGCCCTCCTGGGGCTCACCGCAATACTCTTGCCCTCCCCGGGGCTCACCACAGTGCTCTTGTCCTCCCCGGGGCTCACCACAGTGCTCTCGCCCTCGCACCCCCAGCCGGGGCCTGTGCTTCGCACTTCTCGTGCTCCCTGCCTGCACTTGGGCTTCGTCGCCCGCGCTTCCCGCGGTAAGTTACCCCCACTGGGGTTTTGTCGCCCGCACTTCCCACGGTAAGTTACCCCCACTGGGGTTTCGTTGCCCGCACTTCCCACGGTAAGTTACCCCCACTGGGGTTTCGTCGCCCGCACTTCCCACGATAAGTCAGCCCACACTGGGGTTTCGTTGCCCGCGCTTCCTGTGGTAAGTTACCCACACTGGGGTTTTGTCGCCCGCGCCTCCCGCGGTTGGGGCTCAGGTGGCCTTAGCTGTGCCTGGCCCCCTGACCCATCTTCTGGGTCCCGTGCCCTGCTTGGGCTCTACTCCCGATACTGCCCCACTGGGCTGGGGTCGGGGCACCCCACTAGCTCCGCCCGATGTCGCCCCACTGGGCTGGGGTCGGGACACCCCACCTATGCAGTGCCACCCTACAGCGCACAAACTGCTGTGCCCTCCTTGGCACGATTGCTGTGCCCTCCTAGGGCACCAGGAACCCCCCCATGCTACTGGGGCGCTCCCCTGAGGCCTCCTCCTTCCCCTACAGCCTCACCCGGTCCTCCGGTGTTACACAAACATCACCACAACAAACAAAGCCCTGAGCCCACCGGCTGCAACACAAAAATCAGCCTACCGGCTATAACACTCCGCGCCACCCGGGCTCTCCATCAAGCCTCCGAGATAGAGGCCTCTCCATCCCATCACCATGCAGACGCTCAAGCGCTCAGGCAG
>NW_017728997.1:52722772-52726615 GCF_001723915.1 Gavialis gangeticus | reverse complement strand
AGCGCTCAGGCAGCTCTGCTCTGCTCTGCTCTACAGCAGGGCTCCTGCTCCTCAGCCTGTTAGAGGGGAACTGACTCTGGCCTCAGCCTGGCTGCTTATAAAGGCCAGGCCCTGCCCCCTTCTGGCCAGCTGACCAACACTGGTTGCCCCGGCAACTCTCACCTGTGCTGCCCTGTTGATTGGCAGCTGTCCTTATTACTATTACTAGTAGCGAGCACCGTAGTGCTCTGCTACATACCTTCCCCTTAAGTTCATAAACCTCAATAGGAGCAGGGCGCATAAGTGCCCTGTGACAAGGGGTATTAAACTCACCTCCCGCTGTAGGCTGGATCTGGACCACTGTGCTTCTTGCAGCCCACAGCAGTTTGCCTCCAGAGGCAGCAGCAGTAGCAGCTCCAGGTCCAGTTACTGCCCAGTGAATGTGGCAGCAGCAGCTCCAGCTCCTGTCATGTGTCACACGCCCCATGCTGGTACTGGAGCTGGTGCCGCTGACAAATGTTTTGCGCCAGGGTGGCACAGAACACATAGTGGAGACAGCGATGGCTCTGGGTCTAGCACAGAGCATGTGGCAGTGGGGCCAGTGGCCAAAAAGCAGTGCTGACAGGTGAAGCAACCAGGGCTATGTCAGCCCTCACTTGCCCTCCTGCCTCCAACTGCCATGTCTGCATCAGGTTACTCCCCTGGCCACACCCCACCTCCACCCGCAACTTCCAGTGGCCCATCTGTAGCCTGGCAGGCCAGAAACAATAGCTCCATGAGCTGAATCCAGCCTGTGGGCCACATGTTTGACACCTCTGCTCTAAACTAAAATGTAAAATGGAATAAGCACTATTAAAGAAACAGTAAAAATGGGGAAGATTTATATTATATCACCAAAATGTTTGTATATATTTTCATTAGCATTAAATATTTGCTGATAATGTAGCATCAAAAGTGTGATAAGGCATTTGTAAAAAAATAATTTTTAAAAAACAGTTTTTACTGGTTCCCGAGAAGTGAGGAGGAATGGACTAGGAATGGAATGTTAAAGAGGGGAAAATAATACAAAAATAGAAAAGTAACATTCAAACATGAAAAAGCAGAATCTTTAAATTTAAATGGTATCAGAACATAGCTATCTTTTAGGAAGAGACCAACCTGGGAGCCTATAATTAATCATTAGGCAATCTGCATCATGGTCATACTGCCGGCAATGCAGAAAGAACTGGCAAACTGTAGACTTCTATATTAAAGTTTCTCATGAGTAGATAAAGTTCTTTGGGTAAATCTGATATCTTTTATTAGACCAACTCAAATAGTTGGAAAAATTCTTCTTTGCAAGCTTTCGGGTATAAACATCCTTCATCAGGCTAAGGAAGCACCTGCAGTTGGTGTGTGCTCTTCCTGGATAAAGCAGCCAGAGGCCGGTATGCATGCAAGAAAGCCAGTCAGTGAAGGTGTAAATCAAGGAGTCAGTGGATGAAAGACAGGCTGGAGGGCAGTGGGCAGGGAGAAGTGTAGCGGATACCTCTCCACTGTTTACCAGAGTCAAATGTTAGGCAAGTTATAATGTGTCATAAATCCAACGTCTATATCTAGTCCATGATTTTTTGTATCCAGGAGGTTGATGAAGTGAAGTTAATAAGCTTATCTGTGAAAGGTGCTCTGTAAATTCCCTTTGAGGATTAGAACTGAAGAACTGGAGAGAGAGAGTGGTTTTCTTGTGAGAAATGTGCCCCCCACAGGTAATTGGGTATTCTTGTTTCTAATATATTTCTGGTGTGCGTTCATTCTGGTTGTTGCTTGGTTTCTCCTACGTATTTTCTCTCAGGGCATTTGGTGCATTGGATGAGATATATTACATTTCTGGAGGTGCATCTGTAAGATCCAGGAATGTTGATGGTTCTGTTGTGGGACGTAGCAATTGCAGAGGTGGTGGAAATATGTTGGCAGGCTTTACACATTTCTTGCCATGGCATGGTCTGGATCCATTCAGTATGTTTTGGGCCTTAGGATGTCTGTTTCTGGTGATGAGGTTAGCGAGGTTTGGTGCTTGTTTGAAGGCTAGGATGGGTGGTTCTGGGAAGATATCTTTAAGAATTGAGTCATCTTCTAATTGGGTTGCAATTGTTCGAGAATTTTCCATATAGGTTTGAGGGAGGGGTGATACGTCATAACCAGTGGTATGCAATTCATGGGGGGTTTCCTTCTGTACTACAGCAATTTTTCATGTGGTATCTGAGTAGCACTTTCAAAAGTGTGATCTATTTGAGTTGGTTTAACAAAAGAGATGAGATTTATCCAAAGAACCTTGTCTGCCCATGTCCCTAGACCAACATGGTTACAACCTATACCCCTATAACCATGAGTAGATTGCACTTTATTCCTAACATGACGTTACTTACCTGTACAACAACTGGAGGTCTCTGGGAAGTGTTGTCACTATATTATATGCTTCTGTATATATAAACAGATGTATGCACCCCAGTATTGATGCACATACACCCATGAATTTGAGCTCAGAATATTTTTGGCCAGCAGTGCCTTTTGAGTCTCTGATACTGAGGCTGAAAATTTCTATTTTCTGGATATACTTTGGTAATTTTTTTCTAATTAATTAAATCAGGCTGTTTTCTTTAATGTTTTTTGGTATCATTCTTTTGGGGCTTTCAATTTTCTCATTACTTACAACAAGTAAGTAAACAAAAATAATTGAAATCATTGCAATAAAGCTGATAAAATTCAAATTTATTTTAAAACTTTTTTGTCAAAATTTGGGGTGAGTCTTCTATGCCAAAAATAAAGTACATATTGAACAGAAGAGAGCATTGCAATAATTGTCAACACTAATAGATCTGTCAGGAAGTCAGTATGGCTGATGTTGGAACTATAGTAGTTAACATTAAAACAGTTTATGCCAATATATTCATCAATTTTATATATCGATGCAATCCTAAAATCTTGGTATCATGCCTCCTTTGGGTTCCTACAGTAACCACATCAGGCCATATTCTCCTTAGAATGTGAATAACAAAAAAATTTAGATTTTTTTCTCAGTTAAAGAATTTCTAGACAATCCACCACTCACTTTCCCCTCAAGAGCAATGCTCTTTTATCCTCAGAGTTTTCTGCCAGTTGCATCAGAGACAGAACCTGAAATTCTGGACAGCAAACTTTCCAGCTAACTTATCCTGAGCTCACTAGACTAGCCCTGGAAAGAGACAACGTTGGGTCTAAAACACTATGATCAGTCTCACAAAGCAGGCTCTTGCAAGAGAATGAAAACTTTATATTCCAACAGATATCTCAGGATCTCAAAACCAGGACAAAAGTGAAGGGGAAAACCCAAAACCTGTCAAAAAGATGAGCCTACAGGCAACTTGTCCTAACCTAGTTAACTCATTCTAATCTAAAATTAAATTTTACATGTTAAAATAATAATAAACCCGCCCCCCCCAGCTAAGGTATGTGTATCTGTCACGGGCATCTCCCCAGATGAATGGCCAGGCTGCAGCGAAATGGTAGAATGCTAGGCCGTAACACGAGCCTCTGGACGGGTGACCCCTGTCACGCTCACGAGGCAGGGAAGTCAACCGCATCGAACTGCCATCGAAGCAGGAAGGAAATTGCAATGTAACTGGCTAAGCAGAAAACAATGACGGGACTTGCAGTGAGGAAGGGGCTACTGACAAGTGAACAGAATGCTGGCAGGTAGGTAACACAATTGGCCAGTAAAAATAAGTGAAAAAGAGTAAAGGTATAAAAGGGTAGAACCATGAGGCCCTGATGGGGGAAGTTTGAACCGTAACTTCAAGCGTCAAAGGGCCCACGGACTGATCACCCGCAGGGTCACCCCCCCCCCCC
>NW_017728997.1:52708321-52722379 GCF_001723915.1 Gavialis gangeticus | reverse complement strand
TTGATTATTGTATGTTGTCATAGATTAGTATTATATAGGAAATCATTTGCTTGAGTTGTCAATATTTTATAGGTTAAAGCCAAATAAATATTGCATATTAATCATAAACTGCATCCTCATTGGTGTCCAGCCCACCGACCTAGCCACAACTGGGCATTTTCAACCTAGTGCGTCAGTATCAAGATGAAGAAAATTAAGTTGCTATGTTTCACAGAGGCCAAACACAGAAAGGTAGTTAGCTGTATTATTCTGAAGTCAGGCAAAAGCAAGGCAGGGTGGTACCTTAGAACAGTGGTTCTCAGCCTGCGGCCCAATCAACACACTGCTGTGGCCCATGTGACATCCTATTAAAGCATTTGTTAAATGGATACAGAGGAAGTAAGTAGTGAGACTGTGGCCCACATAACACATTGAGAGCTGCAAAGTGTGGCCCACTATAGCAAATAGGTTGAGAACCACTGCCTTAGAAACTAATTCATTCAGAGAAGCATAACGTTTTGTAGGCCACAGCCTACTGTCAGAAACTATGAACATATGAAGTATCATGGCATCTGACAAAATACACTGTTGCCTATGAAAAATTAAACCTCTCTGAATGAATTAATCTCTAAGGTGTCACTGAGCCCTGCTTTCAGTAACCAGTAGCGTGAATGAATGCTAACAGCAGCGAGACACAGCTATCCACTATGCCCTCTGTAAGAAGCAAAGGGAAACTCAAATTATATGAGCAGCCCCATCATACCACTGACCAAACTACACTGATGTCAACTGTATATGCACAGAATACGCAATACAGGCAGTCCTCGGACTTACAGCACAATTGGTTCCTGAAAACCTCGTCTTAAGTTGAAACGTTGCAACTCGGAACCAATTTTCTCACAAGAAACAATGTTATAAATGGGGGATTGGTTCCTGAACGAAGGCCCGATATCCTGTTTTCAACAAAAATACCCCAGAATTTTGTACTTAATCAATTATAGATGAGTAATAAAGCTACATTAATGTATTTATATTGTAAATAGCAATCATATTGATTTGGAAGGGCTTCTTTGAGGTGACTTTGCTGGACTTTTTAAAAGGCTCTTGGTTAGACTTCTTGAAGGGTTCTTGGCTGGAGTCTTCTTAGGAGTCTTGGCTGCAGGTTTTTCTGAAGTCTTGTCCGCTTTCTTAAAGAAAGTGTCCAAGGAAGTTTGGAAAGATGTTCTCCAGGGAAACGAGCGACACAGCGAACTTGTTCGCTGGCATGGCATCACATCGGATCAAGTGTTGTAAAGTCGAAACTGATGTCATAAAGTTGAAACTGGGTGTCAATTTATCAATGTTGTAACTGTGAAACCTTGTAACTTGAAACATTGTAAGTTGAGGACTGCCTGTATAGTTAGATGCATATGTGAAGAACTGTGCAAAATGAGTGTGACTGGATTTTTTGGCTGGGCTTGATATAGCTCATGCAGTCTGATAAAGAAGCTTTTCTACCCAAGTTTCTACTTTCAGCATCTAATCTTGAATTTAAAAGGAAAGGTTATAGCTCTGCTAGTCACAATAAACAAACAAACAAACCAACAAACAAAAAGTAAGCTAAATATATATTGATATAGGTCAAAGACCATAGTTCCAGTTATACTGTTGCTTAGTATATGAGAAAACACGAATAAGGGTCTTGTGTGCTGCTTCAAATTGAAACTTCATGGGACAGTACTAAAATTGACATAAAATAAGCTTAATTTCAATGTGCCATTGCCTATAAAAGCTCTGAGCACCTAATGCTGTGGGGGCCAGCCTTTTTGCAGGTATGCCACATATCAGCCTCAAACCCTCCCCGAGTGCCATTCCAATACCCTTTCCCTGCTTAATAAGCTGAAATTGTTACAAACTAGGTTTAAATCCTACCTGCCAAAGCAGCATCCTCATCACTTTCTGATCCATATTGCAGTGCCATGGTTATTGCTGATAAACGATCCCCTTGGACTGCCCTCTTGTTACTTTAAAAGAAAAACAACAATTATGAGGTGAAAAATGCTGCAATTATCAAAAATCACTGTCCAATTATTCTCTGCAGACAAGTATTAGTAATTATAGGGACACATCCAGAAGATCCAAGATGACTATTCAAATATGTGGGGCGTTTGCAAAGAAGACTGGACCACAACATTATCTCTTTGTGAAGTGTTCCACCAAATCAAAAGCTCAGAGAGCTAATATGATAGGCTAAGAAAGAATAGCCTAATAAAAGAATAGGCTGTTTCCCCCTGCACTGTTTTCAACCTCTAACATTTAGAAGGAAAAAAAATTAGAAGGTGATCAATTAAAAAGTACCTTGTTATTTTATATAAATGAAAGACTTTATAAAACAGAATTAGTAGTCCTGCTTACACAAGAAATTTAGTGTGCAGTAAGCAAGAGTGAATTTATGATGCATTAGCTGCTCCACACCAACTCCCCTCGTGGATACTTTCAGTGCACACTAAGAATGACCGTAGGAGAGCTTCATCTATCTTACAGATAAGAGTATGTTGCTTCACAATAAGAACATCTACAAAGCAATTAGTGTGGAGTCACTAAGGCACTGTAATTTTGCACTCACTTCCCTGTATGGGCAAGCCTATATGAAGCATTAACATTGAAGGGATGAACAAGTGAACAAAACACAATGCTGTGAATAATGATTTCACTTTATAGTCTACCTTAACTGTATTTCAAATTCATTACTTTTCTCTTACATGTTTTCTCTTTCATTTAACATTGTTTTAATGTTTTTATTCTTTAATTTCACAAATTGTTAAAAAATTAAAATGCAAACATCTTTTCTGAGTTGTGATACATATCTCTGGCAACTTTAGCATGCCTGGTTTTGTAATAAAGCTTAAGATGCTGTTTTTTAGAGCATTCCAAAGAAATAGACATATTTAACATGTTTATGATAACTGACACAATAAAAATGTAGAATAATTTAGGTTGTACAGTCTATTAAAACCTCCTATACAGGAGAACAGTGATTATATTTTATCACATACAACATGCACCTTTCCCCACAAAGAAAACAGCTGCTGAAAACTGGGGTGTGCACTACAAGCAAGAAAATACAGTGTCAGTAGTTTCTGCTGTTTAAGCTCCTGTTGGGCAAAAGTGAAAGTAAATCTGCAAGTGATCCACAGGGAACAAAACATTGAGCAGGTTCAGGTCCCCAACTGCTGCTACTCAGTTGCTTACTACAAGGAAAGATAGTTTTTCTTAATCCTGCCTTTCAAAAACAAGCTGTTCATCTTATTTTGGGGTGTGGGGTATGCAAGAAAAGATGGTCTATGCTTAGGTTATTAAATTATGGCTTTAACATTTCCATGACAGGTGGGTAAATCTTTATATTAGACAGACAATTTACTTACCGGTAATATTTGTTAGCAGAATTTCTCTCATCACCAACACTGCCCTTACCCTGCGAGGAAGGACCTGTCAGCTTGGAAGCAGCCAAGTTTGATGGAGTCCTTTAAGAATAGGAAAAGATGCAGAGAAAGGAAGAAAGAGACACCCACCTTAGAGCCAAGAAGAGAAGCAGCCAGAAAAATCAATCTTTCACAGAATAATCTTGATAGAATAAGCAGACAAAAGAGCTCAGAGTTGGAATGATAAAATGTTGCATAGCTAAAAATATAAAGTGATTTTCTGAGACAGAAGCAAAAGTTAATTATAGCTTAAGCGGTACGGAATTTGTTTAGTAGGTAGAAAGAGGGTTTGAGGCAGACTGACAGAACCAACACTAAAATATTTTTTTCAGCCTACAGCCTAAGTGAAATGTTGCCTAACATCAGGAAAAAGTTAGCAATACACATACCCAAGCATGTTATGTTACCACTTCATAAAGCACCATGAAACTGCAGTAGGTTACTTGATTGTATTTTAATCATCTTATGTAAACACAGGCACTTACATACATTCCAAAGAGCAATTTGAAATGATAAATGGCATGGACCATTTCACATAAGAGAAGAGTTGGGATTTTTGCAATGATCAATTGCCAGCATCTTAAAAGTACTTAATATTAGCAAAGAGTAAATAAAGCATTAAGCTTCATTTATCAGTAGTGAAGAAAATACAGGTTTAAATTAGGATGAAACATGCTAGAAAAATCTAAGGAAATATATTATGAAAAATTATGGATAGCTGAAACAGAATCCAATTGAGGTGGAAGGATTATGGAATTATGCAAAAAACTGCATAATTATATGGAATTAACTAAGATGAAAAGCATGTTAGGCAACAGCCCTGTGCTCAAGATGAACCAACCAAACACTTCAGGGTAACAGCAGAAATATTTCTTATGAATATACTTTTCTCTCTCCCAAATAGACTCCAAGGTATTTTTCATAATTGTTTTTATTTGTCTGAGAGTCTTTTAGCCTACAGGAGGGACAAAATGTTTTTTGTTGTTGCTTTTAAAAAAAAAAAGATGCAGGAATCAAGTTGTTAAATTAGTCTAGCCTTGAGGAATAACATCTTGGCCATATAATAACATCTATCAAAAAAGTTAAAATGTTCAAGTTACAATGCAAAATAACTTAGGAACAGAGGAAGGGTTGGCAGTATAGGAGAGAGGAATTCAACTAACAAATATTAGTATGATCAATCTGTCAGTCCTCTTTACACTAATACCCTTATTTTGAAGATAAATCAGCCAAGACTGGGTGAAACACAAGGTGAAATTCTCAATCCATGTAAACTCCAAAGGAAGTAACAATTAAGGGTTTAATCCTCCAAAACGTACACACATGCAAAGTCCAGAGGTTGTTAAGTGTTTACAGAATTATGACCTTCCAGATAGAAGTATATTAAGAAGGAAAGCTGACAACTTGAAATCTGGCCAGTTAAACTTGTGTTTCTTTTTTTTTAGATGAATTTCTTTTGTGTTTAGTCACATTTTCCTGTTTTGCACAGTGTTTTTCTCCCACAATACACATATAAACACAAAACAGACTACATACTCCACACATATCCAATCCCCCCATAAATAATTTATACTATTTTCTCTAACCTTTCATTTACAATAACCTTCGTAATATAGCAACATACCTGCAACAGTGGGAGGTAAAACATTTTAAGAAAACATTATTTTTAAGCTATTTCCCATTTAATGTAAGGATGTATGTAGAATTCTCTATTTTACCTCAAAAACAGCTTTAGTGGAAAAGTAAGGATTTCCTATTCAACATAAAATGTATTCTTTCTAACTAAATTCTTTTCATTTACCAAGAAAAGCTCCATTTCTTTTTCTACTGAAGAGAGTCCTAATTCTTTGTCTGAGCTGGATGATTTCATTTAGCTTTTTACATAAATTATATAGTTCAACCTGGCAAATATTTTGAAAATCAGGTTTCAGTGTTATCAGTGGTTAAAAAAATAAAATTTATAAAAGGCTCTGCATATATCCAAATACATTTTAAAGTACAACGTGTAAAATTACCCCTTTTATAATATTTGAAACAGCGAAGATGTGGACAGAAAGCAAAAGCTATTTATTTCCTAAAGCAAATATCATGTGTAGGCATCAGTGACGTGTAGGGGGTACATGCAGGTACATGTGCACCCCCTGAGATTGGCCGTGCACCCCCTGCAAGTGCCAGCCATGAAACCGGAAGTGCCGGTGGAAGTGCACTTCTGGTTTTGCTGGTTTCGCCACTGGTGGTTCTGCGCTCAGCGATCAGCCACTGGGGGCTCCCCTGCCTCCGTCAGTGATCTGGTGCCCCCCTGACTTGGGAGGCAGTCACCCATGTGTGTAGCTCCCCCCCTCCCCCTCCACCAATCAACAGCGAGGAATGGGGCTGCTAGGAAATCTGCTCTTCATAATGTGACAAAGCCACAAAAATTCCTTTGTCTGGCCATGAATTAAGTAGGCCCCTACAAATAAAGGAAGTTGAATGAAGTTTCAGTTACGAAATAGCCTAACACACTAAGTTTCAGGGCTAGTTGTGTCTTAAAAACAAGAACATCTCATCCATATAGTGTATTTCAGCAAAAGATAACTTCAAAAACCTATTTCTATGGTTTTTAGAATTTAAAGAAACAGCAAGTTAATTTTAAGATGTTATTTTGGTAAATCTGTTATTTTGGCAGAATTAAGTAAATACATGGAAACCCAACTCCAAGCAGCATTTTATTTGCAATACCTGATTCGAAGACTTGATTTGGCCAACTCACTGTGTTCAATTTCAGCCTTTTTCATATTAAATATTTTTTTAATTGCATTTGCATCCTGTTAGTGAAAATAAAAATATATTTTTTGTAAAAAAGTAGTAAATTAATCAAGAACTTGACTCTAAAATTTATGCATGGGTAAATATATATTTAAAACATTATCAATAGTTTATATTTAATATATATAAAAAGCTTGTATTGAAAAAACAAAAATTAAGAGTTCTACATATTCCAGCTAAAGAATGACTCTGCACTAGGGTTGCACCGATAGAGATTTTGGGGGCCAATACTGATAGCTAATATTTAAGGAGGCATATCGGCCGATACCAATCCGATTTCCAATACAGCCGCCTCCAGCTGGTAAGCCTGGTGTGTTGGAAAGGGAGGCTTTGGAAATTTCGCCACTGCTCCACTCCCAGCACCGCAGCCACCAGCCGCCCTGTGCAGCCCTGGCTCAATGCCCCGCCTCCACCCAGGCACCAGGAAGAGCCTGGGCAGCACCAGGTACCTGGTGGGTGCGGAGCTGGGAGTGCAGCGGTGGTGAAATTTGGGGTGGATGCAGCATCCTCCTAGCGCTGCCGGCACCCACTCCGAGCTCAGCTCCTGCTGAGAAAAGCCCCACAGAGCCCTAGCTGCAGCCTGCCCCATACAGATCCAGGGGGCACACACTCCCCCCATGCCCTCCCAGGGTGTAAGCAGTGGTGGGAGCCGCCTCCCCACCACAAGCCGCAGCTCTGGACCACCCCGCTACTGCATGGGCAGTGCCCGCCCCTGCCCCCTCCCTCACCACAGGGGGCTTTGATCATAGATTCATAGATGTAGGGTCAGAAGGGACCCAAGTAGATCTTCAGGTCCAACCCTCTGCCCTGGGCAGGAGAGAATACTGGGCTCATATGACCCCAGCTAGGTAATTATCCAGCCTCCTCTTAAAGACACCCAAGGTAGGAGCCAGCACCACTTCTCTTGGAAGTTGGTTTCAGATCCTAGTCATCCTGACGGTGAAGTAGTGCCTTCTAATGTCCAGCCTGAACCTACTCTCAAATAGCTTATGGCCGTTATTCCTCGTTACTCCAGGAGGTGCTCGGGGGAATAGGGTCTCTCCCATTCCTCGGCTGATCCCCCTGGTAAATTTATAGATGGCCACCAAGTCCCCTTTTGCGAAGGCTGAACGCATTCAGGTCCTGTAGCCTACTTTGCACAGTGTAAAAAGTCTCCAAAAATATACTGGGAAAGGAGACACTTTGTCACTGAAATTCATTCACTTCTGGGGCGCATGAAAATGTGAGGCAGCAAACTTTCACGTGCGCATCAGCACAATAGTTAACTGAGAAAAGAATCAGGGAAAAGGGATGAATTTTGATGAAAACATTTTTGCAAGGAATGGAGTATGTTGTTTAGTATCCAAAAACAGGAGGAAGGCTTTACAATAAAAGCTTCTCTATATTGCACAGAACTGCACAGGTAAGGATTAAAGCAGGGCTGGGCAAAATCAGACCCACAAGTCAGAGCCAGCTGCCAAGGGATTCTATCTAGCCCATCACAGGTCCCTCAGCCCCACCTGGCCCAGGTGTGGGAGACAGGCTGGGCTGTGGCGCATGCAGCCAGTCCCACTACCCCGGGCACACAGTGGGGCAGGGGCGCATGGTAGCCAGACTCAGCTTCTCAGCAGTAGCTCACTCTGCCCAGCTGCCACTGCCAGTCTACTCTACACCCACCAATGGGGGCGCCAGACAGAGCAGATGGGCAGGGTCTCCATGGAGACCAGCCTAGGACCCCCATGGATAGAGCATACTTGGCCAGGTGGATGGGATGGGGCCACAGGTAGGGAGTGCATGGGGGCTGGGACTGAGAAGCACTGACAATGCGGAGTCGGGAACCTAGGGCAGAGCTGCGATCCACTCCCTCACATATTGCTGTGACAGCAACTGGTTCCATAGGCAGGGATACGCGAGGAGCAGACTGGGGTTCTGCCCTAGGCCCTGGCTCTGCACTGTCACAGCCCTGCAAACCCGGACCCTGCTCCTGCCCCTGCCCCTGCTCTGCTCCCAGACACTATTCCCTGCCTAGATCCCCATCCTATCCACCCAGCCAAGCATGCTCTGCCCACGGGGTCCTGGGTCTGTCTCCATGGAGACCTCACCCACTTTGTCTGGTGCCCCTGCTGGGGATGCAAGACGGATGCCCCATGGCCGGACAGGATCAACTGGGCACCCCAGCCAACCCGAAACATCTTACTGAAACTCCTTAAGTGCCCCTCTGACCCAAATAACTTCCCACTGCTTGATTAAAAAGTCAGACAATACTTCCACAATATCAATCTGTAGTTCCAGACGTCTATGTATTTCTAACTAAATAATAAGCAATTCATTGTCTGTTCCTAAAATTAAGCCAACTTTTTTCATGACCCCTTTCAGATGCAATTGATGGCAGGAACCTACATATACCAAGGAAAGAACAGAGAAATAGAGTTTCTATCTTCCAGAGGGAGTTGTTAATAAAAATACATAAATAGCAATTGTTATGTCTTTCCTAATATTCCCAAAGAAATTACAAATATTTTAGAACCTTATAATACATATTATTCAATAACTAAAATAGTATCTAAACATAGTGAGACAGATCTTGAACATCCGAGGCTAACCTTGAATACTTGAGATCCAGGCTCATTGTATGTTTTGGCATTCTTTGCTAAAAGATCTATATCCTTGGCCATTGCATGAATACTTTTGTAAGTTCCATTCTAAAAGACAAAAAACAGAGCAGATTACCCTTTAGTTAAGTGATCAACTACTCCTTTTCATCCTATCACATAAAAAGGGAAGAGATAAACAGTGGAAAGTAAAGGGCAACCTTTGTATAATAAAAAGGGCACGTTCCTTTATGCGACATGTAAATAACTAGAGTAATTCATTGGAAAAAGAGAAAGAAAAGGAAATCAAAATGGAAGTACAAATATAAAAGTTCTCTTTAAAGCTATGTACACATGTTCAAATAATCTAAAAGTCTCCGGGGTTTTCCTGGTAGGAAAAAACAAAACAAAAACAAAAAACAAAAAAAACTTACCTGGAAACACCTGAGCAGACACTTAAATCCTCAGCCCCTGAAAAGAAGATAGTTTGCAGTGCTGACGCTGCACAGCCAGGAAGCCTCTATGCACACATCCCACTGTGCTCTGCAGGCTCCTTCCACCTGCCTGGCAGCTCTGATTGCCTGACCCAGACTGTTTAAGGTCAGCCCGTGTCCCTCTGCTGCACAATGTGGAGATTGTGAAGGGGGCATGTTCTGTTCCTTGCTTGACTGGGGCAAGAGAGTCCAGCAAGCCCATCAGGTGGGACAGGAGCAAAGCACCCTGGGATGCTGGTGGAATGTGCAGTGACTTCTCCCAGAAAAGAATGTAAAACAGACATTTGCTCTTCTGGGAGCATTTAACGCTGGTTGTTCCCTGGATTTTTTTTCTCTCGGGGAGAAGTGCTGAAAATCTGTATTCTTGTGGCTTCTCCTGGGAGAAAAGCAACTCTCAGGAGAAAATGCACATCTGTACATGACTGAAGTGTGAATAGAGCCAAATGAAATACTGCATGAAAAACCTTTTTAATAACTTACCCAAATATTAAATACATATTCTGATGATCCACCTAGAGAAGTTCTACCTGATCTACCTAAAGAAGCTGTGGAATCTCCATGCTTGGAAACTTTCAGAAACAGGTTAGAGAGACACTAGGCTGGGATGGTTTAGTCAGAGACAATCCTGCCATAAGCAGGGGGCTGGACTAGATGACCCTGCGAGGTCCCTTCCTGCCCTATTTTGCTATGATTCTGTTTACAGCTTTCTGCACTCTTATCACTACTTCTACTCCAGTAGGCATGAGCAGTCAATAGTTCCTGGTAGGAAACACTGATAGTTGAGATTACAGAATAATATTTCCAAGTATTTGGAGAGAGAGAGAAAGTTTTCTGTGCAAAACACTAATTTTTTTACTCTAGGAGTTCAAAACATCAGCAATTAAAAACTGCATAGGGTAGGTGAGAGAAAGCAAGATGGTCATGAGAATGACAATAATATAATTGTCAATAACTTAATTTGCAATGTAACTATTACTTGACAAGCAGCTAAGTTTATTATTATAAATGGCCAAGAGCCTTGATACGTGGCCTATAACTCAACATTTAGTGGTCTAGGACACTAACTTAAACTGCAACTACTTTCAGTGGACTAGTACAAGGCTAAAAGTCTCTGACATCAGGCCAATATCACTGTCATTTCTTCAAGTACCTATTTAAATTACACTACCATTTCTGATGCATATAAATTTAGGCTTTTGTATTTTGACAGAAAACAAACAAGCTTGTTTTTAAAAAATATACAACCCATTAGCATGCTCATATACTATACCTGTATCCTCTGGGCAATTGTCTTAAGATCAATGGGCTCTTTAATTATTGCATAATAGTCAGGATATTGCTAGAAAACAAAATAAATAATAGACCTATTAGTATATAAAAGCACAATGTTTATAGAAAGAGAAACACTTAAAAAAAAAAAAAAAAGACCAGTGTCCAATAAGGAGAGAGGCAGACTGGCCCACTATGTGTAGAACTATATATATTTATTTGATATATTTTAGGATTCAGGAGACCTAGGTTCTATACCCAGCTTGGCCACTTGGGAAAGTCACTTCCCTACACACCAGTTTCCCAATCTGTAAAATAGAGATAATGATTGCTTACATCTACTATAAAGTACTTGGTTGATTTACTGAAAAAACTGTTCTATAAGACATAAGTATTATAGTTCATAATTTACTGCTGAAGTCAGATTAGAAAAAGGATCCCACCAACAGCAGAAAGCTCAAGTACAGGTTCAAAAACAGTTTTATTATGTTTTATACTTTTGATATGCTTGAAATAATATTTCTCCTGCTTTATATATGAATATTAGGAGTGTATTGATAAAGATTTTCTTGGCTAATATCAATAGCCGATTATTAACCAGCCATATCAGCCATTACAGGAATGCAGCCGGGCAGCATGAAGAGCTGTAGAAGGGAAGGGAAGGGACATGGGGAAGCAGATCAAGGCCCCCAGTGAGGGAGGGAGTGGAGCAAGGGGTGCTGCCCCAAGCAGGGCAGTGAATGGGACCCAAGGCTGGGACGGGGAGTGGGACTGGGCCGTAGGTAGCTCGTCCAAAGGATCAGCATCCTGGAGCTTAAAAATGGTTAGAAACCACCCCCACACCTCCCAGACAAGCCACCCATGGCTCTGTTCTGCTCCCTGCCCTGTCCCCGAGTCCCATTCACTGCCTTGGCTGGGTAGCACCCCCAGCTACAGCAACAGCCCTGCCCCTCCCTCACCATGGGGGTCTCGATCTATCATGCTCCCCACACCTTTTCCCCTCCACAGACTTTCCAACAGGGCACTGCTCTCTACACTGCCCAGCTGCATTCCTAGCCATGGACATGTGTGTAACTGTGTGCATGCACACGGTGTCCAGGGGTCCAAGCCAGAAGGCATACTGTATTTATCAGTGACCAAAAAAGCTGATAATGTTAATTTTCCTTTAATCGGTGCCAATCTGATACGCAACCAATATACTGGTGCACCTCTAATGAATATTATACTATAAAGCTATGTTTTTTATAAATATTGTATATGAAATTTAAGATATTTTGTATATTTTCAAATAGAAATTCATATGTTTGAAAATAATTCTCTTTGTAAATTCATCAATAGAACTAATGATTTTACAGATTCCTTACACCATGGGTGTCAAACATACTTGCATACCACAAGCATCTTTTCCCCAAAAATCAGTCATCCAAAATTGGGGTGCAAGTTTTAAGGGAGGAAGTTGATTTCTATCCTGGCATGGAGGTGCAACAACTGCCAGGAGCTGTATTACCTTCCCAAGTGCATGCACCCAAAAGCTGCTGCCAATTCAGAAATATTCATCACAGGATTAAAGTTTAAACTCTGGAACTGCAAAGAGGTGAGTGATGCTGAGAACTGGCCTCTGCCCCTTGTGCATCTACCTATGAACATTCACCGACAGTGAACCCATGTTGTAAAAGGAAGACTCTAGGAGAAATCTTTTTCTTCATTCTGCCTTCTCAAAAACCAGGTGCGTGTCTTATTTGAAGGCATGTGGTATATGAGAAAGATATGGTAGCAATTGCCTTCTACAGTAAACAGATGTAAGGGACTCATTTACTCCATAAAAGAAAATGTTATGACCAGGGATCTGGGTTTTCTGTTTGCAGTGGAAAAACATGGATTTTCTCTTTTAAAGGCGAAAAATACAGTAAACGGCAGGTTTCCCTTTGCACGCTGGCAGTTCCAGGCTGCAAGGGGCTGCTTGGGGGTGGGGTGAGTGGGATTAGGATGATAAGGAAGGGACACCACGTGGCAGCCAGGTAAGTCTACAGAGGAAACGCAGATTGAGGTCCCCCATGGTGAGGGAAGGAGTAAGGGAAGGAAGGTAGGTAGCAAGGTTCCTTCTCAGGTGTTCACGTGCATGGCCGCACACAACTAAAAGTCTGGCCGTGCACAGTCTTTTCAAGGCTGTGCACCAGGAGAGGAGCTGAAGGTAAACTCAGAGGGGAGGTGGGGGCTGGAGCCCGGCATGGGGTCCGCCAGCTCTGGGGAACTGCTCCGCTCCCCTGCTTCGCCTCGGGGAGCAAGGCAGCACGTGGCATCAGGGCTGGGTAGAGGAGCAGTTCCCCAGAGCCAGTGAAGCCTGCACCAGGCCCCCGTGCCAGCCTCCATCCTTGCCTTGCCACACCTCGGGGAGGAGCCACTGGCCCTGACGCCACGTGCCTCCTCGCTCCCCAAGGTGATGCAGGGGAGCAGACCAGTGTCCCAGAGCTGGCAGAACCTCACTCGGGTCAAGCAGTGGCTCCTCCCCAAGGTGTGGCAAGGCAGGGATGGAGGCTGGGGCGGCAGGCTGGCATGGGCTCTGCCAGCTCCAGGGAACTGCTCCACTCTCCAGCCCTTATGCCACAGGGGAAGTGAGGGAGCAGAGCAGTTCCCCGGAGACAGCAGAGCCCGCACTAGCCTCCAGCTCCAGCCTCCGGCCCCTGGCTCCAGGCCCCAGCCTCTCAGCACCAGCCTCCTTCAGTAAGTGTCCCACGCCAGACCACGGCAGCGCGCTCATGGACAGCTACTCCTTAAAGGGTACACTGGTAGGTAGGGAGGGAATGGGGCCTGATTCAGGCTGGGAACGCTGCCCAGGGCCAAGATGGGTATACAGGGCCGTAGGGCCCGGGCTGGGGGAGTGGGATGGATACAGCTCCAGTCAGCTTGTTTAGTGATCAGCTCAGTGTGCATTTCCAGAGAGCAGGGCATGGGGGGGGCATGTGCCCCCCCGCCCCATTTGTGTGCAGAACAGGGGCAAATGTGGACTGCCCACTGTGGGCTTGGGGCTCCAAGGCCTCTGGGGTCCAGCAGGAGGGACCTGGCCTGGGAGGACAGAATGAGGTGTGAAGGCCTGATGCTGCCACCGGGAGCTCCATGCCATTCACACCACCATGGCGAGGTGGTCCTTCCCACCTGGCAGCAGCAGGGGGCACAACTCCACACTACCACCCCTGCTGCTGCTGGATAGGCAGGGGATGCCTTGCCATGGCAGCGCAGCTGGCACAGGGCTCCCGGCGGCAGTGGCAACACTGAGCCTCTCTGCCTTCCCATGCCAGATCCTACCCACTGAGCTGTGGAGGCCCTTGGGTAAGGGCAGCAGGGCGGGGAGCCTTGAGCCCACATCCTTCCCCTCCTCCATGGGCTCTGCTCCAGCTACACAGCCTGCTGGAAGGGGGATGGGGACGGGGGGGGGGGGGGGGGAAGGCTGGGCTCGGGACTCACCCCGGGCGGCGGCAGCCC
>NW_017728997.1:52700082-52707601 GCF_001723915.1 Gavialis gangeticus | reverse complement strand
GGTGCATTGGCTTGGGAGTGAGCGGTAATGGGATGGGCAGGGCACCAGCATATTAGGGCTGCTCGGTGCCACAAGGTAGCTGTGGGGACAGCTGCAGCTGGACCCGCATCCTGGTGAGCAAAGGGGGCAGTGGGAGCTCTGATTTTCTATGATAAAAAACAAAATCAAATGCCAAAATATATAGGTACTTAGAATTTATTTTTATTATAATGACTGAGGCACCAGTAGGCTTCCAAATTGATATATCTATATCGATCGATAGATAGACAGATATCTATATCACTATATATTGATAGTGTAATTTCATTTTACTTGTGGAAAAAGGAGGATTTTGCAATTTTTAAACAGAGAAAACCAGGATCCCTGTAAGACTTGTTGGTGATTAGAATATTCTGATTTGAGTTTGTTCGGCTGCTTCATAAATCAGCTCATATATAAGTTATACCATTTACCAGATACCAAAACACAAAATACAACTAATTTAATTTATGCACCTACCACTTTAGAGGGAAGTTTCTGAAACAGCTCACTAATTAGACGTCCTGATGGGTTTGTGGCTACAGCTATAGCTTCAAGAAGCTGTTCAAGAATCTCCTTCAAGTAACCTGGAGAAGGCTAGTACAGGAAATGAAGTTACAAAAAGTTAAGAACATCAGTTTTATAAATCAGTACTTGTTCAAGGGCGGGAAATTCTGGGCTTCAACTAAAAAGATGCAACTTTTCAAGCCATGGTATTGTAATAATGCATGAACATAAAGTATGTGAGATAGCAAGTGCAGACACAATGTTGCTGTCACAGAATTGTTTTCACAGCTCATGAAGTACACATTTGGATGTCATGATGCAGTACTAAAAAAGCAGGTAAGCCAGTTCAAGCCCGGCAAAAAGTCTCTGGCTTATAGCAGCTCACAAAATAGTAAATCTAGAAACACAGTTGAGCATAAGGGTACCTCATCTTTCTTGAAGACCACAAGTCATGCATGATATAGAGGACAGATTTACTACCAATGTGAAATGAAATCTAACCAAGGGTGCAAGAACTGAATCAAAGATCATGTTAAAACTACTCATTTGTTAAGACTACACTCACACAAAAACACAAATGCAGGTTTGCAAAGAGAGTACTGCAAACATTACATCATCTAACATATCGATATTACACACAATATGCAAGTATAATTTAGTACTTAAATTATATGCAGGCCATGCATTTTGACACAGTTTAACTATGCAGAAACCTGGTTATGGGCAAATGTAAATTTTATCAACTTCAAAATGGGAGACAGAGCAGCTGCTTAAGACCATTCAGCAGCTGCTATGATCTAGATCAGTGGTTCTCAACCTTTTTAGACATAAGTCATCTCTTGTTAGACTCAAGCCCCACTGTGGAAAATGCCAGGTCTTAGTTTTCACTTGTTTTGACTACAAAAAAAAAATAAAAAAAAATACAGCAATTCTTTTGTGGCAAAGAACTCAAAGACAGGGTCAGAACGTTTTTAACTCTACGAATTCCTATTTGAAATCTCTGGGTTCATCTTATGAATCATGTCTGCACATCTAACAGTGATAACATTGTTTGGCACCTTATGGCACCATTGAAAAGATTAAGGCACCTCAGGGTGCTGTGGCATCTTGGTTGAGAATCACTGATCTAGATGTTACCTTTGCATGCACCTGTAGTAATACAGTTTAGCTAAATAGTTCTAACTTTGAGCCTGAACAAAGCAAGGAAGAGCTGAAGTGTTTTTGTTATAAACTGCTACAGAATTGTGCAGAACTAACAGTTCCACAGTATCAGCTTCTGTCAGTATCCTCTGACAGTGATATAATGATTGTATTAGTCACATCGGTACTCAAAGTATGACCTGCAGCATGACTTAGCACATGTCCCCATACCCAGTGTATGAACCTGATCTCGCAGACCAGCTGTGACCTACTCATCTGGACTGGGCACTGGAAAGATTAAACTTCATTGGTCTATACCAGTGGTCAATTATTTCGGCTGGAGGGCTACTTAACAAATTTTGGTGAGCTGTCAAGGGCTGCAAAAATAGCTCCGCCCCCTGGTTGCCATTTTGGGAACAGAAGTCCCGCACCTAAGCCCCCGCCCCACCATGCTACCAGAAGTCCCTCCCCTTGCCCCCAGAAGTACTCCTTTTGAGAAGTGACTTTGCCATCTTGGAACCAGAAAATAAACAATATACTAAAAATCAAACATCTATTATAACATATTTTATTTCAAAAAAATATTTCTGTCTTGATTTATGTGTATTTGTTCTGATTTGTGTGCGACTGCATAATAGCTCAAAATAAAGTTTGGATGTTATATTTGGGGGGGAGAGGGCAAGTGTGTGCAGTGAGGGTGGGGATGTATGTGTGGGGTGTGGGTATGGCGACCCACCCACATGCCCCCCACCAATGGTATACGGCCTCTGCTGCCGGCCACAGCAGCAGGCAGGGGGCCCTTACGGCACTCATGGCCCACGGCAGGTAGAGACCCCTAGCTGGAGAGCCAGGAGCTGTGGAGAACCATGTGTCATTGGGCCAAGTCAGCTCCATGTCTCCACATGGGGCTCCCAGCACTCCAGCCGGGAGCCCCATGTGGAGGCACAGAGGCCGCTCAGCCTGATTGTGCCTAGCTCCAGGCTGCAGTGCTGGGAGTCCCACATGGTGGCAGGGAGCCAGTTGTAGCATACCGGTTGTTACCGAGCTGGATGTGGAGAAAAACTTAAGGTAAGTTAAGTTACCTTAAGAAAAACTTAAGTGTGGGGAGCTTATGAGCTCCCCACACTTGACGATGAAAAAGTCAACAAGAAACAGTTCTACTGTGTTCTTGACATAGTCCTGACTGCCACTGCCAAAGAAAACAAGCTCATCCTCATGGGTGACTTCAACGCAAGAGTTGTCAACACTGAACTCTGAAATGACACCATTGGTAAAGAGGGGGTGGGGAAAGTCAACTCCAATGGTATCCTCCTCCTCAGCAAATGTGCAGAGTATGATACTATCATGAATACCATCTTCAGATAGAGTGACAAATATAAGACCACTTGGAAACATCCATGCTTCAATCACTGGCACACTTCTTAACTACATTATTATCAGAGCCCATGATCATACTGATGTCCATATCACCCGAGTCCTGAGAGGTGCAGATGACTGCTGGACAGACAACCATTTAGTCAGATCAGTCATGGACACTCAGCTTGCACCACAACAGTGTACAAAACAGAAAGGAATGTGGAAGAGATTTAACATCAAGGCACTCCAAGACCAAGATAGATGCGAGGCTCTTCAACCTTACTGAGAACTCTCTGACCTACCTGATTCCATCAAGGACATCCACACATACTGAGAGGAGCTTAAGAACATTATTCACAAGGCATGTGCTGAATCAATTGGATACTACACTTACCATCCCTCTCCAAGGATCGTCACCTTGTTATGGTAGAGAGGCTTGTGTTTTTCCAATGACCCTGAGAACAACGCCGTCTGGAGCTCACACTCCTGGTAGGGCCACCCATGATGGCAAGATCGAGGGGGAGGTTCCAGACAAAGAATGATCCAAGAAGTCCTCAGTGGTGGAGCAGGTGGAGGAAGGCTGTGGCCCCAATGGCTGCAAAGGTGGAAGAAAGCTGCAACGGAGAAGCGGCCCCAGTCTTCACGGTTCACCATGCCACTGAAACCAGCCACCAACTGCCAAGACCGTGTGGGCCCAACTGCGCACCAGAGTCCTCATGCTGAACATGCACCATGCAGGCTTCCATCAAGTCCAAAAACCCTGTGGCGATGGAGGATTAGCGATGGGGGCAGGGCTGTGATACCTGGAGGGCCCCAGCCAAGGATCTGCACACTGGCTGCAGATGCGCGATGGTCATCAGGCACCTGTGTCGGGACAGGGGTGTCCTTCAGCAGCTGAACATGCAACTGAGCAGTCCTTTTTAGGATACCCTCTGCTCACCCTGATGGGGAGGGGGCTAGAAAAGGTGCCCCAAAAATAGGCTGTCCCATCTCTCCTGGCTAGGAAATGGCACCTAGCGGGATCACCATTCTGGTGGTCAAAATACAAAAAAGTTAAACTTTGGAACCTGGAATGTGAGAATGCTCATCGACAGCCCAAAGAGCTATCGCCCAGAAAGACAAGCTGCCATCACAGCTCAGGAGCTAGCAAGGCACAACATCGACACTGCTGCCCTCAGCAAAACCTGGCTCGCAGGGGAGGGACAGCTGAGGGAGGTCAGCAGAGGGTACACCTTCTTCTGGAAAGGGAAACCAGACCACGACCCCCATATCCACGGAGTTGGTTTCGCCATCAGGAACAAGATCGCTGACGTGCTCCCCAAACACCTTTCGGGTGTCAATGAAATGCTGATGACCCTTCTCTTGCACCTCAGCCAAAATCAACGCACTGCTGTTATCAGCACATACGCTCCAACTCTGGATTACAATGAAGAAGTCAAGGAAAGGTTCTACTCCAATCTCAACAATGCCCTTGTCTCCATCCCCATGGATGACAAGGTCAGTCTCCTGGGTGACTTCAACGCCCAGGTTGGATGTGACCATGAAATCTGGAGTGGAACTATCAGCACGAATGGCATGGGGAATGCCAATGCCAACAGTATTCTGCTCCTGACCAAATGTGCCCAACACAGCCTGATCGTGACAAACACCATCATTTGCCATGAAGACTGGCTCAAGACCATGTGGAGGCATCCAAGATCGGAGCACTAGCACCTCTTGGATTACATCATCATCTGAGGTAGAGACCTGAGGGACATGCTTGTCACGAGGGCCATGAAGGGATCTGATGACTGGTGGACAGACCACCAACTTGTGCAGTCAGCGATGAACATCTGCCTGGCACCAAGACACCAGAAGACCCAGAAGGCTGCCCGGAGATGGCTGAATGTTACAGCTCTGAAGGACCCTGGACAGCAGGAGGAGTTCCAGGCCCCGCTGAATAGTGAACTGGAGCAAGTCCCTACTGCTGATGACATCTCCATCCAGGCACACTAGGATCAACTCAAGTCTGCTGTCCAAGATGCCTGTACCCAGACTATTGGGTTTGCCTCATGACAGAACCAGGACTGCTTTAATGCCAATGACACTGAGGTTTGTGATCTCCTCCAACAGAAGTCTGCAGCCTTCATCGCTTGGCAAAGCCATCCACGAACTTGGCAAAAGACAGCAGTGTACCACCAGCTGAAGGCTGAGGTCCAGTGATACATCCATGACATGAAGAACAACTGGTGGGTAGAGAAGGCGTGCCTGATCCAGGGCTACACCAACCAAAACGACGTGTGTAACTTCTTCCAGGCTACCAAGATAACCTACAGACCCTGCTGCACTGGACAAAAAACTCTCTCCGAACACTGGACTGCTCCCAGCTCCTCAAGAATGATGACACTTTCTGTCTGCGTTGGAACAAGTATTTCAAACTCCTCCTTAACTGGGAGTCCACAATATCAAAGGAGACCCTCCAAGCAATGCCCTGTGGTGGATTTCCTTAGTGATCCACCAACCATCAGAGAGCTGAAGCGGGCCATCCAACAAATGAAAACCAGGAAAGCCTGCGAGGCAGATGGTATACCCACAGGTCTAGCATGCTGGCAGCTTCCAGCTCATATAACGACTCCAGCAGCTTATCCTCTGCCTTTGGGACAAAGAGGACATCCCCACGGATCTCAAGAATGCAAACATCATGACTAGCTACAAGTAGGGGGACAAATCTGACTGTGGGATATACAGGGGGATTTCCCTCCTGTCCATTGAGGGTAAGACCCTGGCCCGCATCCTCCTGAACCACCTTCATCCGGTCACTGAAAAGATCCTTCTGGAAACCAAGTGCAGCTTCTGACCATCCCAGGGCACTGAAGACATGGTTTCATTGCCAGGCACATCCAAGAAAAATGTTGGGAGCAAAATCAAGAACTGTTGCTCGCCTTCATTGATCTGACCACAGCATTCAATTTCTTAAGTCGTAAAGCTCTGTGGACCATCCTCCAATGCCCCGGCTGCCTGCTGAAGTTTGTCACCATACTGAGGCTCTTGCATGATAATATGACTGCCACTGTCCTGAGTGGAAGATCTGAAACCAACACCTTCTGGACCCAGACTGGGGTCAAACAAGGTTGCGTGATCGCCTCCACCCTGTTTGCCATCTATCTGACCATCATCATCCACCACATCCGAGATAATCTGCCATCTGGGTGTCAGTATCCAGTATTGACTGGATGGGAAGCTTTTCAATCTTGGGTGATTTTGGGCAAAAATGAAACTCACCACCAAGGACATCCATGACGTTCAGTTTGCAGACGATTGCTGCATGATGGCTCACTCTGCACAGGATGTGCATGCAACCTTAGATCTCTTCAACACTTCGTATAAGGGACTTGGCCTGTCCTTGAACGTCGCCAAGATGAAGGTTCTCCACCAACCCTCCCCAGGCCAGCTGAACATCCCTCACGCTATCTACGTAGATGGGGAGGCTCTGGAGTGTGTAGAGCACTTTCTGCATCTCAGCAGCCACCTCTCTCAACGGACCACCTCTATTAAGAAGTCCACTACCGAGTCAACTGCACCGGTGCCGGTGCCTTCAAGCTGCGATGCGTCTTCAAAAATAGAGACCTTCAGAAGTCTACAAAGATCCTGGTTTACAAGGCTGTCGTGCTGACCACCCTCCCCTACTGCAGTGAAACCTGGACCATCTACCAATGCCACATTAAGACCCTTGAGAGCTTTCACCAGTGGTGCTTGAGTCGAATCCTGGGTATCAAATGAGGGGACCACCAGATAAGTGTGAGCGTCCCTCCATGAAGCTGTGTCCACCAGCATCGAAGCCTTGCTCTTGAGAAATCAACTCCAATGGACAGGCCACTGCGTCCAGATGTCTGAGTACCACCTCCCTTGCCAGATTCCCTTTTCCCAGCTTTCTGTTGGCCAACGCTCAAATGGCAGCCAAAGGAAACGGCACAAAGGACACACTCAAGGTTGCCCTCAAGCCCAGAGGCATCAACACCAATGACTGGAAGGAGCAAGCTGCTGACCACTCAGTGTGGCACCACCTGGTCCACTCTGAAGCCCAATGACTTGATACTGAGGCGGAACAGCGATGGCAGAAGGAGACAGAGATCAACTCAAGGCTATGAACCCTACTCCCCCCACAACATGCCCCCATTGCCAAAGAACGTGTATCCAGAATCTGACTCCTCAGTCACCTGAGGACCTATTAAGCCTGATGGACATCATCCTCGACTGTGAGTGACTGCCAACAATGACACTTACGATCCCCAAGACTGATCTGATGACAACAAGGAGGAAATCCTAGCACTTATCCATCAGAAGAAAGCCACATTCTGTAGTTGGCAATATGAACCCTCCAACCAGCAAAAACAAGAGGCTTACCACAGGTTCAAACTCTAGTTCAGAGGAGGCTATGAGACATCAAGAACTAGTGAGGCAAGGTGGACACACCTGACGGGAGAGAGAGGCTGCAAATAGATTTAGACAGACTACAAAA
>NW_017728997.1:52698081-52699295 GCF_001723915.1 Gavialis gangeticus | reverse complement strand
GATGATCTGTTCTGGTCCCTCCTGACCCTAGCTACTGTGAAACTATGAAACTAGTGGTAGCAAGCAAAGGACATGGAGATCCAGAGCAATAAAGGTCATCCACGGGCCACATTCCAATAGCTCAACCCCCTTGTGATCTCAGGATGGCTCCACCCTCCTCACAGACAATGTATCCATCAAGCAACGCTAGAAGGAGCTACAAGACTTTACGCAAGTGTGAATCTAGGTCTCAGCTGCTACTATCGAGTCCATCCCTCAACAGTCAGTAACAGAACCTCTTGCTGATCCCCCATCCTTCAAGGAAGTCTGGCATGCCATCACTCAGACCAAGAACAATAAGGCGCCAGACCCAGATGCAGCAACGATGTGCAGGGTGTGCACGTGCACCCCCTGAGAGTGCTGGTGCACCTCCTGACAGGCTGCGCTCCCCACTTAGGTGATGGGCAGGTGAGGCAGGTGGAAGTGCCAGTGCCCCCCCTGCGAACGCCAGCCGAGGAGTGGGAGCACCTGAAGAAGTGCCACAACCACTTCTGGGAATGCTGTGGCTGCTTCCTGGTCGTCAAGATTGGCCTGGGGGGAGGAAGGGGCAAGAATCCCCCCCCCACAAGTTGGTGAGATTGGCCACAGGGGACTCTCCCTCCTCCCTAGTCAGCAAGATTGAACGTGGGGAACCCCCTGCCTTGGTTGGCGAGATTGGCCGTGGGGGGATGCTGACTGGTCGCTGGGGGGGAGCATGTGGCCTCCCTCTGACTAAGGTGGCACCAGTCGCCCATGCCCAGATGGCATCTCCACAGAGGTCTTCAGACCTGGTGGAACAATACTAACACAAAAAAATCACCTTCTCACCAAAATATGGGTTAACAAGGAAGTTCCACCTGACTTGAAGATGGTCACAATATTGGCATTCTTTAAGAAAGGGGACAAGTCAGTGTATGGGAACTACCGAGGCACTGCCCTCTTCTTTACTGCCAGGAAGATTCTTACTCGCATCCTTCTGAATCACCTCCTCCCCTTTGGCAAAGCTGTCCTTCCACAATCCCAGTGTGGCTTTAGACCATCTTGGAGTACCACGAACATGATTTTTGTTGCAGGACAGTGTAGCAGGGCACTGAAATGCCTGCTACTTGTGGAGTAGTAGTGAAAGAGCCCAGGTGCAGGTTGCTCGAGCAACCGGAGGGAGCCAGGGACCCAACCCTGGTAGTGGTCAGCTGGCC
>NW_017728997.1:52678747-52693081 GCF_001723915.1 Gavialis gangeticus | reverse complement strand
GTGTAGCAGGGCACTGAAATGCCTGCTACTTGTGGAGTAGTAGTGAAAGAGCCCAGGTGCAGGTTGCTCGAGCAACCGGAGGGAGCCAGGGACCCAACCCTGGTAGTGGTCAGCTGGCCGGAAGGGGCAGGGCCTGGCTCCTATATAAATCACAGGCTGAGGCCAGGCAGGCAGTTCCCTGCTGGCAGCCAGAGGGGAAGGAACTCTGCCGGAGCAAGAACAGAGAAGAGGACAGAATGCACAAGTTGATATGGGTAAAGGAGGGAGCACCCTTGGGGGTGGCTCAAGTGATGTTGTAACTGATTGGCAGAAATTTATGTTACAGCCTAGGGGCTTGAGTTTGGTGTTTACTGTTTATGACCAGTGCCTTGGGAGAGGCTATAAGGGGAAGTAGGAGGCCTCATAAGGGGACCCATGGCAGAGTGGGAACCTCAGCTCCAGATAAAGGGGGCAGCGAGAAGCCCCAGACAAGGGGGCCGTGATTCTACGGGTGCCCAGAGAGGCGCGGTTGCGAGGCAAGGGATGCGGAGGGCCCGGGCACCCAGAGAGGCACAGCTGTGAGACAGAGCCTGCGGAGGGCCCGGGCGCCCAGAGAGTTTAAGACAGAACAATGTCTAGTACATCAGCGAGGCTTGGGGCGTGGCAAAGGGGTGGCTGGAGCCACGCACAGCCCATAAAGCTGGGGTGTGCAGGAACACCCATTATTGAAACAAGACTAATGTACAAGAGGAAACCCGTGTTCAGAGAGACAAAGAGGCAGCCTCCCTATAATATAAGAGAAAAGACATGGCGGGCGAGAATGAAGGGTGCTTTGTAAGACAAACTGGACACAGTAAGGGGCGCTAGGGGAGAGCACGGCAACCCTAGGACCCTCCCCCCTCCTCCTGTTACAGACAGATCCAGGAGAAGTGTAGAGATCAACACCAGGAGCTGTTTATGGCATTCATTGACCTAACTGAAGCCTCTGACTCCATCAGTCATGAAGCCTTATGGAAGATGCTAGCTACATTTGGTTGGCCACTGAAGTTAAGGGTCCTCAGGCTATTCCATGACAGGATGACCACCACAGTCCTTCGCAATGGATCAGAGACAGACATTTACCATCCATACTGGTGTAAAACAGGGCTGCGTCATCTCCCCAACCATTTTTTCCATTTATCTTGCTGTGATTTTGATTCTCATCCATGACCACCTTCCTTCCAGAACTGGGGTTAAATATCAAATGGATGGTCAGCTTTTCAATCTGCGGTGCCGTCACAGCAAAACAAAAGTTACCAAGACTGGCATCACCGACCTTCTGTATGCCAATGACTTGTCATCACACACACTGAGAACGATTCACAGTCCACCTCTGACCTTTTCACAGGTGCCCATCACAGCCTGGGACTCTCCCTTAACATTGGGATAACCAAGGTGCTCCATCAGCCTACCCCAGCACAAGCTGCTCCCCTCCCTCTGCAAATTACCTTTGGTGGAGAACCCCTGGAAAACATCAAGCATTTTCCATACCATGGCAAATCACCTCTCCCAGTCAGTCAGTCTTAATGTAGAAATCAAACATAGGATTCTCTGTGCCAGAGTATCCTTCAGAAAGCTGCTTCGCCATGTCGTTGCTAACTGAGATCTGCGGAAGATCCTGGTCTACAATGCAGTGTTTACCCCCACACTCCTTTATGGGTGTGAGACATGGGTGACATATCAAAGCCATCTTAAGCATCTGGAATGGTTCCATAAGCGTTACCTCAGGAAGAGCTTTCATTTTAGATGGGAAGATCACTGCACCAATACTCGCATTCTCTCTGCAGCTAACATAACCAGAACTGAGAAAAAGATCATGAAACATTAACTCTGTTGGGCTGGCCACTGTTTGCAGATGGCTGATACTCATCTCTGAAAGCAAGTCCTCTTCTTTCAAATTATTCATGGTAATAGGAACCATGGAGGATACAGGAAGTGCTACAAGGACACCCTGAAAGCATACCTTACGAAAGGTGGCCTCAACCCTACAAATTGGGAAGTGCTGGCTGGTAACAGGTCTCAATGGTGCTGCACCATACATCAAGCTACAGCCCACTTTTTGAAAAGAACTGTCTTGCTCAGGAAGCTGAGAAATGACAGAGGAGGAAGGATAGCACACAACATCCTGGCCAACAGTTGTGCCCCACATCTTCCCCAAGGCACCACTTGTCATATCTGTGGAAAACCTTGCAGAGCATAAATTGGACTCCCCAACCACCTTAAAACTCACCTATAATGCCCTTCCTGGCAGACTTCATCCTCATATCAAGGGATAGCTGTTTATGACCTCAAGTCCCACTCTCACATGGAGGAAGACTTGGGAACAGCCACGGGGTTGCCAGAAGCTTCCTGTCTCCAGCCCCCACTACCTTGGGGATGGGGGTAGGGTGGGTCAGGCCAGGCTGGGGTGGGAGTTGGTTGCTTAGCAACCAAACCCTGAGCTGCTGCTGTAACTGACCATCTGCAGCAGCTGGCGCCTCCTGAAGCCAACACCTCTGAAAGCCCACGTCTCCTGACGACTTTCAGAGGGGCAGCTGCAGGCCAACAGTAACTGCCTATTGGAGGGGACCCGCAGGCAGGATAAAATGGCCTGGAGGGTCGTATCCAGCCTGTGGACCGTATTTTGCCTACCCCGTTCTAACCCTCCTCCGCATGTTGAAGCTAAATTTTCCTTTCAAGTCCAGTTTTTGTGCATAGCCATAATCTGATCAGCAACCTGTAAATGCCAGGTCTTTCACTTACTGTTTCAGAATTTGTCCCTTGATTGTCATGTCCTTCATCATCCTCCTCCTCCTCTCCAGCATCTCCTTTCTGAACAAATTCATTCTTTGTGCGCAAATATAATTCCCACAGTTTGCAGGCAGCTTTATACTCAGGAGAATCAGGCTATAAGAATAAATCAAACATCACACTGTTACTAACAGTCAGGTACTTCAACCCAAAATGCTCTGAATTTTCAGTGTTTTTGAAGTATACTAATCAGTGGAACACAAATTACTAGTTGAATAAGTCTTTAACACAGCAATATTAGGAACGTTACTGTGAATTAAAATAGATGGCTTCTACTAGTTTCGCTGCTTTTAAGACATGTTAACATCCTAGTTTAAATAAGAATTCATAAATTTAAAAGAAAACACTATGCATTGAAGCCTGCATGTGAGCAAAATAAAGAACTTCATTTACAACAACAAAAAAACTGGAGAAATGATTAGAGTCTGTAACACAAGAAATACTACTGGTACTTCAAAGTTAGTAGGCCAAAATTTTGATTTCAGATCAAGGTTGCTATAGTTCTGTGGTACTTCAGCGTTGATTTCCGTATCAAAAGTATGATTTATTTAAGTAATGTGCATGGAAACAATATGTAAGCTTTCATAATTCACTGATAATTGCAGTAAAAAGAAATAACTGTACTATTTTGGGGTACACACTAAGTACTCCCTCAGGGGAATAGTTAGCACTTTATATGTTAACTATCCCCTTAAAAAACCTGTGTATTGTATATATGTTTTAACACACACACACACACGAACATTTGTGTGTATATGTAATGTTATTAAATAGAATTATGAAATGAATGGACATCCTCCAGCAAATATAACTTACTAGCACAAGGTTTTGTTAACACAGAAGGAGAAAAAGAAGAAAAGGATGAGATGCTGATGAACAAACAGAGCAGAAGTGTGGTTATAATACTAAGTAGCCAAGCAAGAGAGAGCATTAAAACAATAAGAACAAATCTAAGAGGGCATTTTACTTCAGAACTGCCAGACTGCCTAATAAAATAAATATGGACTATGACCCCATTACCTTTTCTATTCTATCACAACATTTTGACAAGTCCTACAATTGACTATATTATACACCCATCTTCCTACACAGCTTATTATGGCAGCAGCATGATAGAAAGTGTGTTTACAAACAACATCTGTTACTTGAAAGGTCTGTATGATGTTTTCCCTTTTTTTCTTTCCCCTTCTGTTTACCCTCTCCCATTCTCCCTTCCTCCTGAAGTCATCGGAGATGTCTGTTAACTACTTTTCTTGTTTACTATTCTCACTTCTCCATCCTTGCATCATCTTACTTTTGACAGAAATGGACTAAATGATAAGAGTGTTCAACAAGACAACTTTTAGCTCATTTTATTGTGCTTAGACAGTGATATCAGGTAACAGATATAAGAAACAGTTAAGGGATATCTGTGAGTTTTTTGAGGGACAAAACTGTCCATTTCACAAAACCATCAACTTCTCTGAAGAAAGAAGTTTGTTTATTGCCACCTGTTATGCTTGTATGCATAACCTTGGGTCCCTAGGACCCTCAATATCCCGTAGCCCTGTGCTAGGTCCCTGATGGCCAGCCATCAGGGAGCCCTCCTGTGACCCTGCTGCCACTAGGCTTAAACAGTTACAGAACTGTTCAAGCTGTTGCACCAATTCCTGTGACTGCTTAAACACTCCCAGAGAACCCCAGGACTGTTCTTGAAGCAGTACCAGTGCCCCCCTGGAATACCCCTGATTCTCTCCAGGACTTTTCAAGGATGGCAGACATTCCCCTTGCTATGGGAACAGCACCTAGGCTCCCTGGTAGTGTTCAAAGGGTGGTGTGGCTTCCCACTTCTCCCATCTCTGTAAGAACCTTGGCAAGAGGTAGGGCTTTGGCAGCAACACCACGAGTGGCAGCTGTCCTCATCCCTGCTACTCCTGCAGGGCAGGGTGTTTCAGCACCTGCCAGCTGATCATTGACAACCTACCCCTTCTGTGGCAGGGGAGAGGGCAGTCTGCCAATGACTGTGCTTCTCTGGGGGCAGGGGCTGGGGAGCTGGAATGCATGTACACTTCCCTTATTTCTCCTGCAAAAAACTCAGGATAATTCTAGTTCATTAACAGGTGAACAGGCAACTACATAATTGTTTTGCTACATAAAAATCTTTTCAGGAAAAATATGGAATCCTGAACTCAATATTCAGCAGACAGATTTTAAGTCTTTCATTTATCGTTCCCTCACATCAGTGCTCTCTCTCAGGTAGAGGCCACAAAGAAAACCAACATCTCTGGCAAACAAGCACTGCCATCAGTAGAACACAAAATATAATTTGGGTACATTTTTTCTCTATTGCAGTAAAGGTACAAGCTGTAGAAAATGCACAAGTTGTATATTCCTATAATTTTTTTAAAAGCAGTGCACACAGACAAATTGATCATTCTGAATGCAGGAAGCAGCCAGTCAGTACAAACACCCCCAAGACTAATAGGTGCCAATGATGCGGAAGCCTATCATGCTCCGTCTATATAGGTGCAGTAAAGTTGTACTGGGTCTGTCACAAAATTCTGATGTATGTATGCAATGTAAGAAATAACATTCATTTTGAATTTGAACTTTGTTTTTCATGACATTTTAGAAAAATTCTATTAGTCTCCTTACTAAGACAAACCTACTAAAATTTATTAACGTCTAAGGTGCATCTTTTTATATATGTACGTAACTATTGGGGGTTTTTTTGTTGTTACTGTTGCTCTTTAGTAGAATATATTTCTTCAGAAGTTCCCAGTGTTTGGAAAACAACTGAGGGACACCTGGATGCCTGTCTCCCTTCTCTTGTCTCTACTCCTAGTTTTCAGTTGAGAGACAACTGATAAAAGATGAAATCATCACATAACATACTTTTGTTCTTTATTTTTTGTATTATGGAAAAAGTTATTTGTTTTTCTATTTTTAAATTTAGTTAGTCTAAATAAGTAAATCCATTCCTTAAATGAAAGTGTTTTAGGAAATATTTCTAAATCCATGCATCCTTTACCTGCCTGCTCGAATGCTAAATTTAATATTAATATTTTTACTCTTCAGATTTTCAACAAGCAGCACACTTTCAGCACATGCAAAGCATTTACAATATACTTTCCTAATATTTTCTGACAAAAGTTGTATCTTCTAAAAGCCATGCTATATAAAAGGAAACTTTGAACATATATCTACCATTATTGCAATCTATAAATCTGGGCTTTTCAATTCAGCTTCCTCACCTTATAGTAAGCCTTTGCATTATTAAACAGCAACTGAAAGTCAGTAGTCAGCAGGTTCACATCATCATACTCCTCCATCTTTAGCTTCTGTTGGATTTTCATTAAATCAATAGGTTGAGAAACCACTTCATAATAATCTGGCTGATTCCTGTTATAACCGTAAGTACAGGCATTAGAGTCTAAGCACTAAAAATGAAACCTGAAGCATAGAAACTGACAAAAGTTGAAGAGTAACTTTTGCTACACCTAAAAGAGCTAAAATTTACAACCAGTATTAACAATCTATTATATACCAGAGGTTCTCAACCCTTTTAGTGTCAGGGCACCCCTCTTTAACTTTAAATTTGTCAGCATGCTGGTTGAGAACTATGTACTGTGGTACTGTTCCAGCTTATCAGGTAACTCCTTATTTAACAAGGAGTTTAAAAGACACTTAACATTTTCCTTTTCTCACACCAGCACAAGACAGGTGAACATTAACTCAGATGTGGAAATAACTTTCAGTGAAGCACTGGATGCATTGCCTAGATGACTAGATTTTATTTTTATAAATCTGAAAAAGATGTACATATAAGTCTAATGACTACAGGACTAAAACAACATCTTTTGATTATTTTTGCCTAGTTGTGGGGTTTTTATACATATAATATAGAAAATTGATGTACATTCCAATACAGTGATATTTATTTGTGCTTTTATCTTATACTGAATAATATAGCCGTGGGCCTCTAGCATATTAGTAAAAATTCCAGCTTCTTTTTTCCTGGAGAAAAAAAACATGCATTGTGTTATACGTGATGATCCACCACACCATCTGCACCCCACTTTTCAAAATTCAAAATCCACTTATGCCTACTAGCTTTGATTTCCTTGTAGCTTACAAAGGAACTTCTGAATTAATTACAGTTGAATTACTTCTGATTTACACCTTATTAATTGAGACAGAAATGAAGCCCAGAGAGAAAAAAAAAAATGCTATTCTTCTTTTTGTAAGAGATTGCCGTTAATATGAAGAGAGAGGGATGTTGAGACTGGAAAAAAGGTAAAATACTAAATTAAACTATTTCAAATGGATTTGCCTTGCTGGCCACATGGCGTTGGACAGGGAAGGGCACTCATAAGAACATAAATGTCACACTGAATCAGGCCACTGGTCCATCTAACCCAGTATTCTGTCTCCAACAGTGACAGCAACGGATGTTAGATAGGGAGAGTATTGAACTGGATAGATTTAGACCAGTGTTTTCATCCTTTTTTTGCTTTTGTGGACCCCTAAAAATTTTGAGTGGAGATGCAGACCTCTTTGGAAATTTTGAATGGAGGTGGGGACACTTTGAATTATAAGTGTGGGTATTCACGTACTTCTGATTGATCATAGTCATTGTTTGTGGACCCTAGACAGTCTGTGGGCCACAGGTTGAAAACCATTGATCTAGAGTGATCCATCCCTTATTCAATACTCTCCCTGGCATCCACCATTATTGGTTCAGAGGTGCCACAGGAAACCTCTCCAATCATCTGTTTAATAGCCACTGATAGATCCATCATCCAGCCATTTTATAGACTCATAGTTGGTAGGGTTGGAAGGGACCTGAGCAGATCATCAAGTCCGACCCCCCTGCCATGGGCAGGAAAGAATGCTGGTGTCAAACAACCCTGGCAAGCTGATTATCTAGCCTCCTTCTGAAGACCCCCAGGGTAGAAGCAAGCACCACTTCCCTTGGAAGTTGGTTCCAGATCCCAGCCACCCTGACTGTTAAGTAGTGTTTCTTGATGTCCAGCCTGAATCTACCCTCAGTCAACTTATGGCCATTATTCCTAGTTACTCCTGGTAGTACTCAGGGGAACAGGGTCTCTCCCATTCCCCACTGGTCCTCCTTGGTAAGTTTACAGATGGCCACCAGATCCCCTCTCAGCCTTCTCTTGTGGAGGCTGAACAGGTTCAGGTCCCATAGCCTTTCCTCATAGGGCCTGCCCTGCTGCCCCCTGATTATGTGAGTGGCCCTCCTCTGGACCCTCTCAGTGCTATCCACGTCCCACTGATAGATCCATCATGAATTTGTCTAGTCCCTTTTTGAACCTGGCTATGCTATATGCCTCTACAACTAGCTATGACAATTAATTCCACAAGTTAACTAAGCATTGCATAAAAAGTACTCTCTCATCTAAGTTTTAAATCTATGTCTTACTAACTTCAGTGTGTGTCCCCCCAGTTTTACTGTTCTGGGATTTAGTGAACAACAACTCCCTGTTCGTTGGGTCCATACTGGGTCATGATTTTATAGACCTCATCATATCCCCACACAGCTTTTTCCTTTCCATAGTTTCATAGTAGCTTCATAGTTGGTAGGGTCAGGAGTACTGGGGTGAAACAACCCTGGCAAAGTGTTCATCCAGCCTTCTCCAAACCAAAGAGCCCTAGTTTTTTTAGTCTCTCCTGGTATGGCAACTGCACCGTAACCCTGATCATTGTGGATGCCCTTCTCTGTACCTTTTCTAATTCTCCTACATCCTTTTTAAGATGAGAAGACCAGAACTGCACACAGTATTCAAGATGTAGGTGCACCATGGATTTGTATAATGGCATGATGATGTTCTCCATTTTGTTTTCAATTCCCTTCATAGTGATGCACAAACGTTACTGGCTTTTTTGGTTGTCACTGATGTTTTTAGAGACTACCTATCTAAAATGACTCTAAGGTCTTTTTCCTGAGTAGTAACAGCTAGTTTAAAACCCAGCACTTGTGGCACAGCTGCTTCCCGATTCGACTCTGCAGGAGGCATGAAGCAGTTTTACCTAGCTGCAGCAGCAGTGGTGGTGCCCATGCTGTAGCCACCCTGAAAGAGTCTCATGGCATCCCAGTTGAGAACCACTGCTATATACTTTAAAAATTAATTCAAACTGAAGAAACCCAAAATGAAACTTGTCTACTGCACATACTCTATTCCTATGAGTCAGTTCATTAACATTCCCCAAAATCTATTTTCTATTATTTTATTCTTCCACCTTGGGATACTTATTACAGCTAAACACATTTAAACATCAAATACATATAATATGGAATGTTTCTTATGAAACAAAACATTTACTTTTCTGCCTGAAAACAGGCAATTGTGGTTGCATTATCCTTTAAACAATTACATAAAATACTCAGACTAATACAAGCTTGCTGTATATTTGATGCATCAGCTTCATAAATAGCAAATAGTGATCGTAAACAGCTATTTCTAAACCCATTTGTTACAGTATCAACTTCTATACCTGAGAATCTTACTAATCAGCACCCAAGTCTTACCTTCGTTTTGGTGCCCTAATGAAAAGTTCACAAAGGAGTCTTCCCTGTTCATCTTTGTAATCTCTGATTGTGTTGTACAGTTCATGGCACACTGCAATCTGAAATACACATACACTCTAGATAAAGCTAATGAGAATGCTATGTAAGCAACAAACTAAGCCTTGGTTAGAGTAAGACAAGAGCTGTGCTTTAAATCGTTCTAACACACGGGTGTCAGACACACATTGCATTAACAAATAAAATCAGCTGCCTGGCATATCCAAATTCTGCAGAATGTTAGCAAGTGTTTTCTAAACACCATGGTTACATAAAAAACTTGTACGTTATGAATTCATTCTTTAATCTTCCTGAACCTGCAGACCCCTGAATTTATGACAAAGGAATTTTAGCACTCTACAAATAAGCTGTTAACTCTAAAACATTATGTCACTTGAAATATCAGTGTTGACTTTTTATACACCCATCATTTTAGCAAAAGGGAAACAGAATGGGGATGAAGTTAAAATCATAAAATATGGAAACAGGAAACTGCTGCAGAGAAGAAAATGTAGAGAGAAGACAAGAGGAGACACAAAAATTGCACAGACAGAAAAGCAGCAGAATGAGAAAAGAATGAGCAACAAAATGAGACAAGCAATCACGAATTCAGAAACCAGAGCCAAATAAGATACTGAATACATAACAAACATTTGATGTAGTATATGGAAAAGCATTATTCTATTCTACCTCTTCGTCTTTGCGCATATACTGCGCTGACATCTGCAAGAGATCTACAGTATGCTATCGGGGTGCTTAAGCATAAATTTACACTCAAGCTCATAGACCATAATTAAAAATGGAATTCAGACTTCTTCACAAAACGAGTCTAACACCTCTTCTTCACAGCAGTCATCTGAGCCAATGTACATACAGTGCTGTTGGACTTCAGATAGAGTTATGAATAGGACTCGGTCAAAATCAGAGTTCAGGACACAAACGACACCTCTCAGCAAGGGAGACTAGGGAACACTGCAAAGTCCTTCAAAAATGTAAAATATCACTCTGGGAGGACAGACAGTAGTGTGGAAAAAAGACACAGCACCCCAGCTATGGAACACTATGTTACTGTCACCCTTATTTTAAACGTTCTTACCACATATATCTTTTTACAGCAAAAAATGTTCTCTTAATTCTTTTAACTTTTCAAAAGATATTCCACATTTGGATTTATGCAGCAAGATAAAATGTGTGCATGTAAAAAGGTACTTACAGGATCTACAGTTGGGAGATTAGAGAGTCTCCGCCTTTTCCTGCTTGGGCCTGGTGTATTTGTTGAGTGGTGACCATCATCAAAATCTCCTCCACTGACACTGCTGGATGGAGAAGTAGCCCTTCGCCTCTTGGAACCCATGGAATCCAACTTCTTCTATAATGAAGAAAAATGTTCTTAAACTTAAGGCATTGTATGCAAGTTTTCTGGTGACAGCTAGCTGTTGACTATCAGTTAAGGGTATATGTATTCAGGAACATTTGGAACAATTTACTTATGTATTGATACCTAATGAGATTGTTATTAAATAAACTTTCAGAGTTGCATTAGTGGTTTAAGTCTATAAAGTAGGACTGTTGCATGCAGGTCAAGGGAAGTTATTATTTCCCTCTATTTAGCACTGGTGAGGCCACATCTGGAGTACTAAGTAGAGTTTTGGGCACTCCACTACAGAAAGGATGTGGACAAATTGGAGCAAGTTCAGCAGAGGGTAACAAAAATGGTGAGGGAGGCTGGGGGATCATGACATGAGGAAAGACTGAGGGAACAAGGCTTATTTAGTCTAGTGAAGAGAAAACTGAGAGGGGATTCAATAGCAGCCTTCAACTACCTGAAGAGGTGTTTGAAAGAGGGTGGAGCTAGACCGTTTTCACGGGTGGCTGATGATAGAACAAGGAGCAATGGTCTCAAGTTGCAGCAAGGGAAGTTTAGGTTAGATATTAGGAAAATTTCTCTCACTAGAAGGGTAATAAAACACTGGAACAGGTTATCAGAGAGAGGGTGGAATCTCTAACCTTGTAAGTTTTTAAAACCCAATTAGACAAAGCTTTGGCTAGGATGATCTAGTTGGGGATGGTCCTGGTTTGAACAGGGGGCTGGACTACATGAAGTCCCTTCTAACCCTAATTTTCTATGATTCTATGAATCAAATACATCTTGAGTTATGTACTGCTACCCATCCCTGCAGGGCTGGAGTGCCTTGGACTTGCACAAAGTGCCGCAATTATCTAGCAGTTACTAGGATGGTTTTTTAAACTATAAAAGCTTATGACTCCTCATTCCAAAACAATGATAAAATGTATTGTCATGATACATGAGAAGTTCAGAGATAGTCTTACAACTCTGACGAGCTGTGTAGTATCTAGTCCCAGAATCACAAAAACAGACAAACAAAGGATTTGGGCCACAGTACAGGTAAATTTGGTTGCATTCTCAAGCCACATCATTCTCACTTGACAGTTCGGACTGAGTGCAAATTGGATAGCTCAAGGAGTCTTCTCTTTTTGTCCCTGGTCTGAATTTATTAACATCGATAATGACTGAAATTATTAGGCATCCAGCAACTACTGAGTTTACTATGAAACATATTGCTGGATCCTGCCAAAATGTTAGTGGCAAGGTGTCACTATTACCAAAAAAAATATTTACAGTGTCACCCAGGCTCTTTTGGCTCTAACAATGTATTTTGCTGGTACATAATCTACAGTTTATATAAGGTGAAGTAGTGGCATAGTTACATTAATGTTTATATTCCAGTGAGCAATTAATTACAAGCAAACAAACAAGATGAATGAGCATGAGGTTGGATTCACTAAGGCTAAGATAAAGAAAAATAAAATGTCAGGCAGGGGAAAGGAAGAAGGGTGTGTATATGATCAATAATTTACCAGATTTACCAGAGTACAACCAGCACCTCGAAAAGCCAGTCTCCTCATTGTGTCCAATGGTCAAGTTAGAGTACTAAGAGAAGGCAAGTCTTTGAAAATGTCAAATCAGCAATTGCATTAATAGCCAAAGCTGAAAGAGAAGAAAAATGAGAGAAAAAACAGAAGAGGGGAAAGGTTAAAAGGAGAGAGTGGAGAGATAAAAAGAATTTAAGGATAACAGTTGAGAAAAGCTATCACAAAGGTTGGAGAGAAGAGGAAACATAAATTTGGAGTGGGTTATCAAAAACTAAACGTTTTCTGCGTACGCAAAGCATATGCGTTTCTGGAACTTTTAACTAAAATGTTTAAATGCTACTATAATGTGAGCCATTCACTAGCCTGAGTAATGCAAGTAACACTTTATCTAGTAGCCTAAATGTAAGAGGGAATAAGTGGAAACTGTAAATTGATGGTAATATACAAAGTAGCATAGTGACAGTAAAAAGAAGAAAAAAAGAGTCTTAAAGCCCTAAGTTAATAGGCAGACTTGTAGCAGTGACCCACACCAAGACTCTCAGGAGCTGATTCTACTTTACTCAGCCTTAATTTAACCCCTGTTCAAAAACCTTCAGCTATATCCTTATTGCATGACAGTTTCAACATATCATACCATAAAATAATGAGCTTGATTAAACATACATCTACTAAAATCAAAAGTATCAAGTCCAGCATGGAAAATATCAATCTATAGTTTTGTCAGCAGCAAAGTTATACCTGTTCTAAAACTGTTCTTCTAAAAAAACTGTATTCAAAGAAGCATAAAAATGAAATGATTTTTAGTCATCTAGCATGTAGTACTTTATCATCTGGAATCAAAATACTTCATGGGTCCTTGAATAATGCACCAAGTACCAGTGTATGTCCTCTAGAAAATGGTCCTTATACAAAGCAAAGGATCTTGAGGACTATAAAAATCTGATGGGATTCAAGTACAGCATCTCCACACCACTTATACAATATTGGTAAATCCTAGCCATATTTTTCAAACCTGTTTAAAAGGTTAGGCACCTGAAGACCCCACCTACAGGCAGTCACTGTAAGAAATTTCTCTTCCTAATACTAAAACATAACAATTTCTGCTAACAGTATCTGAGGATGTAATATTCTGATGTACTCCATTAAGGTCCCACATATCTATTATCACAAGTAACCCCCATGTAAGAATACTGTTTCTACACATCTTTAAAATATTTTTAAAAGAAGCTGAAAAGTGTTTTTTAGAAGTCTGAATTTCTACATACCCTTCAGAGTAGCTAAGCAAAGCATGCATACAGATGCCATAAAAACTATTTTTGAAAGTTCCCTGGATTTCTGTAAAAACATTCAACAGATAGTTGACAAACACAACAAAATGATGGGTAGAGAAGGTACCATATAACTGTCCTGCAGCATTACTGACAAATGAAACTAAAACTGTGTTGTAATCTGGGAAAGCATGTCAGAGGGTTGTTTCAAAGGATAAAGCAGGAAAGAAGTTAGCTAGGCCACACGGTTCCCTCCTCAACCTTGGAGACAGAAGCGTACATGACAGATAACAAGTACACAAAACAGAGGCTTGTCCCAGTTTAATTCTTCTCCTACCAAACGCTGCAGGACTCTGTTGCTCCCGTGGCAGGTTCCGGCAGCAGCGGCACTACTACAGAACAAACTTTGAAGGGAAGCGCCGTTTCACTGGGGCCGCGCACAGTCCCGGCAAGTGCGCTCTTCCCTGCTGCCTGCTCGGACCCCGCGCATCGCCGGAGCGCACCGGACGCCTCACATCGCCGGAGACGCGAACGCGCCGCGGCCAGTCCCCTCCCAGCCCCCGGCTGTCACCCGCGCTGGCGGCAGCAGAGCCCGCCTGCCCACCCCGGGGCCACCGACAGCAAGCCGTGTGACAGCACCGGGCATCGAGGCTCCCGGCGGCAGCGGGTTTGCTCCCCGCGCTGACAGCCCCCACCACCGCCCCGGCCGGAGCAGGAGCCTCGTGGGAGCACTGCGGCAACGCGTCTCCCGCGGGGGAATCGCCCCTCAGGACAGGGGGCCAGGCCGGCGCGGCCGGC
>NW_017728997.1:52676243-52678684 GCF_001723915.1 Gavialis gangeticus | reverse complement strand
CTGCTACTGCGGCCGCACTCGCCCACCGCTGCCACCCTGCCGGCACCGCCACCACCGCCGCTGCCGCCCCTCACCGCCGAGCCTGCCGCTGCCGTAAAGCCCGCCCGGCCGCCGAGCGAGCCCGCCGGCGCGACAGCTAGTGCAGCGCCTAGGGGCAGGACGCGGAAGGGGCGGGCGGCACGCTTTACGGCAGAGTCGCTGGGTTCGGCTCTGCCGCCTGCACGTGGGCCGAGCGCGCGGCCGCAGCCATGAAGAGGCCTAGTAAGTACAGGGCGCCCCCGCCTACTGCCCGCGCGGCCCGGGAACGGGACCGAGGCTGTGGCTGTGGCTGTGGCCGAGGCCGGGGCCGGGGCCGGGGCCGGGGCCAGAGACTGGGGGGTGGGGATTGCGGCACGCGTCTGGGGCCGGGGCTGGTGCTGTAGGAGGCTCGGGCGGGGCCTGGACTGGGGCGCGCGGCAATGGGGGCCAGGCCGGGCGGTCGTGATCAATTGGAGGTGGTAGCAACGCGGGGCCGGGACTCCGTGCCCGTGCCCTGTGGTGGAGGCCCGGCCGCGCTCGGGCGCCGATAGGCGGTGGCCTTGGTGTGCCCTCTGGTAACGGCATGTCTTGATTGCAGAGCTGCGGAAGGGCAGCAAGCGCCTGACCTGCCACAAGCGGTACAAGATCCAGAGGAAGGTGGGTCGCTGAGCTGGAGCAGTCGGATTCAAGGGACTTATTTCTGCCCCAAGCACAGCACAGGCAGGCAGGAGGGGGAAGGCAAGCGGGAAAGCTCAGGCCATGTCTGCACTGTCCTGCTTCGTGAGGGCTTTGGGCTGCGAAGCGCTACATGGAACCTCGTTGTGTTCAGCTACGCTGAAGTTCTGAACAGACTGGTTGCATTTGCAGGAGAGGGTTGTACGCTGTTTAGCACTCACCTACACATCCCCCAGCTGGGGCCTTTTAGTGCAGCTCCTAGTTCTTTCACACCACGCATGTTCACGGTCCCACTGTTTGTCTAGGGCAGTGGAGCTCCATAGGGCTGTGCAGCATTTCAGCCCGTGTTTCATTTGGAAGCTGTTTTGACGCCTTTTGAGCTTGAAACAGTGAAATCGAAATGAAACAAAAGGCTTCGAAACAAAATGAGGGCACCCGAAATGTTTCAAGTTTCAGAGCAGCCCGGTGGTGGGAGGTGGGGGAGAGCTAGGGCTGCACTCCGAGCGGCTCTGCCAGCCCCATGGAGATCAGCTCAGCAGCAGGAGAGCCAGTGGTGGAGCCGCTCTGAGCGCAGCCTTTGGTCTGAGTGCAGCCCTGGCCAGTGGCTCTCCCCTGCCCCTTGCTTCCAGGTTCAGCTCCGTGGGGCTGCGGAGCCTCCTGCCGCCGGGCTGTGGTCACCAGGGCTGCGTTCGGAGCGGCTCCGCCACTGGATCTCCCTGCCTCCTGCCACCGGGCTGCACTCTTGAGTGGCCCCGCCAGCTCTATGGAGCTCAGCCTGCCCTCTCAGCACTGCCAGACTCTTCCCAGGGGTGTGGGCCCCCAGATCTGAGGTATTTCTAATGCGCTGTGGTATCAAGAGCTCTAACATAGGGCTGTCTTACTTCTAAGTAGCAGGGGCGTTTCATACCTTGCACCAGCACAAGCAATAGGCTGCATGCTGTGGGGGGAATGCTGGTGTGGCTTTTTTTGGCCGATAATGTCACTGATAAATTTTGTGTTTATGGCATGCATGGGGCTAGGAATACGGCCCAGCAGCTTAGAGAGCAGCCTCCTGCTGGTAGAGAGGGAAGGGAAATTGAGGCTCCCAGGGTAAGGGAGGGATGGGGTAGGTGCTGCCCATCCAGGGTGGTGAATGCAGTCCTGGGGCATGGGGTGGAGCCACGCACTGCCATCTGGGGGGGCGGCAACAGCTCCCTGCCGCTGTGCACACCCTTGGGCGAGGCATGGGGGCATGTGCCACCCCAGATTTGTATGCAGGGCGAGGGCAGGCTGCCCACTGCAGACTTGGAGCCAGAGCTGTGCTCGGGGTGAGGTGGGCTCAGCTGTGGGGGCACAGGTAGCAGCACTGAGGGTGGGCTTTGGGGGCTATGGCCATCCCCAAATTCCCCATAGCCACCCTTCCCAGCACTGTTGCTGCCCACCCCACACAGCTGAGCCTACCCCAAGTGGAGCCCTGGCCCAGCTTCCACCTCGGGGAAGAGGCTGGTGCAGACCCTGCCCCCGAGCCCACAGTGGGCAGCCCATCTTTGCCCCCTGCACGAATTGGGGGGGGGGCACATGCTCCTCATGCCCAGGGGTGCGCACAGTGGCAGGGAGCTGTCCCCGCTCTGCACCCCTAGATGAGCTATCCACAGCTCTGCCTCACCCTGGGGTTGCATTCACCACCCTGGCTGGGCAGCACCTGCCCCATCCCTCCCTCACCCTGGGGGCCTTGATTTTTCCCTCCCCCATGCCCCCCCCCCCCCCCC
>NW_017728997.1:52667739-52676125 GCF_001723915.1 Gavialis gangeticus | reverse complement strand
CCCCCCCCCCCCGACCTACCAGCAGGAGGCTGCTTTCCAAGCTTCAGGGCTGCATTCCTGGTCCAGTACTTGACTTGCCTGCAGCATTTATCGGTGATCTTATAGGCCAAAAAAAGCTGAAGGCTGATAATGTTATTTTTTCTGTTATCAGTGCTGATCCAATATGAAACTGATGTATCAGTTCACCTCTAGTCTTTACCTCCTTGCAGAGGGGCTGTGCCATGGGGTGAGATAATTATTTAGATCGGCATTAGCTTGAGCCTGAGTTAATCTACCTAGTTTATGTTATCGTGAGGGAACGCTCAGAGGATCTGGCAGTACTCCAGGGTGTCTCATCACCCTGGTTGAGAATCATTACAGTAGAGGTTATTTTAAGTGGATATGGGAGTCTGAATGGCACTTTAAAATTGCCTTCAAGTATTTTGTAAAGAACAAATCTTTGTTGGGAGGGGCAGTGGCACAGATGATGTAGTACTGTAGATCTTTTGAATTTTTAAATTCTGTAATACTTAGGATTCATTAATTTAGCTATAGCTACATGCGTGTTGATTCTGCAATTGACAATCTTTTTCTGGCCACATACTTATATGTAGACATTTAGCTTTTCCTATTAAATTGAATTCCAGTATATATTCTTTCTTGATTACAGGTACGGGAACACAAGAGAAAACTCAGGAAAGAAGCCAAGAAGCGTGGAAACAAAAAGCCCCGAAAAGATCCAGGAGTTCCCAGTGCTGCACCATTCAAGGAGGAAGTTCTTCGTGAAGCTGAGCAAAGGAAACAAAGGGTAACATATTTTAATTTTATAGTGAACTGAAAGGAGGTATGAAGACTTTCAGGGGAACTCAGTGCGTGTCATCCTTCACTTTACATAGCCTTAATAGCCATTTACTTGGGTGGGGGTGTTTAATCTAGTACTTGGTGCTGTCCACAGCCTGATCCCGGTGATTGGGTAGGGACCTGTGTCCTGAACCTTGGGGTTGCCCCATGCTGGATCTCTGTGCTCAGCTGAGTGTTGGGATCTTTCATGTATCAACCCCAACATGCCACACTTTCAATTTAAGGTGTGATACAAACAAGCCACAAAGATGTTATACATTATATCTGGAATATCTTTGTATCTTATTTGCTATATTAATATCCCATAAATTGGCTTTAACATATGGAAGGATTACTGTTTATGGCATAATTAACATCTTAATCGTGTCCTAAATGTAGTGTATGCCAGGGCCCCAAGATCCCTTTCCTGTATAGTAACAGTTAATGTAGATCCCTAGTTACAGGTTGCATATTACGGTAATTAATTTCACAATTTCAGATTTGAGCTCCTTCAGGACGCTAGGGTGAATGCTGTCAAGTCGTGGTGATTTGTTACTGTTTGCTTTATCAGTCTCCTGTAAAAGCTTGCCTTGTATCTCTGTTTGGATCAATTCTGCTGACTTGTCTGCTGGGAGAAATGGCCCTGGTGAGGGATCACTCTAACGTCTTCGTAATAAAGTTCTGTTGCAAAGAACTCATTTAGTACAAGTGCTAAAATTCATGCAAATTAAATTAATAACGTTCTAAGTTAACGGTTTTCAACCTCTTTTTAACAAGTGTACCCCTTCTGTTTCAAAGTTTCACCTCATACCCCTTTTTTTTTTCTTGTTTTTAAGGGGGTGGGGCAGATGGAGGCCTCAGTGGTGGGGGAGGGAGTGGGGCAGGGCACAGGACTGAGCCTCACGTGGCGGGGGGCAGCTCCAGCCACTACATGCACCCCCTGGAGGGGGGGATGTGCCTCCAGATCACGCGTGGTGCGGGTGGGCCACTGCAGGCTGGGGCCAGGACGGCGCCAGGTTCTTCCTGGTGGGGGCCTGCGCTGGGCTGCGCTCATGGTGGGCAGTGGTGGTACTGGGAGCGGGCTACGGGAGGGGCTGCAGCCACTCCATAATTCTCTGTAGACCCCCCCCCTTCTTCCCTGTGCTGCCCTGGCTCCAGCCCACAGCTCATCCTCACGCCACGTGCAGATTGGGGGGCACATAGCCCCTATGTCCTCTTGGGGTGCACATGGTGGGAGCTGCACGCCTCTGTCCTGCATTCTGCCCTGGCTGTGCCTCACCTGCCCTGGCCCCACTCCCTCTCTCACCATGGGGGGGCTACAGCCACTCAAGAATTCTCCATAGCCCCCAGCCCGTCCCTTCCAGCACTGCCACCACCTGCCCTGAATGTAGTCCAGCCCAGTCCCCTGCCAGGAAGAGCCCAGCGCCACCCCAGCCCACAGTGGCAGCAAGCCACGTCCTGTGTGCAGATCTGGGAGCATACGCCCCCATGCTCTCCTGGTGGTGCATGTAGCAGCAAGAGCTGCTCCCGCCCCAGCTGTGCAGCACGTACACCTACCCCGGCCCCACTCCCTCCCCCACCAATGGGGCCTTGATCTGCTGCCCCCATGCCCCTTCCCCCACAGCAGACTTACCAGTTGGACCCAGCTGCTATCCACGCTGCCCGGCTGTGTTCCTGGTTGCTTGCGTGCTGCACTGTGACTTCGCCCACACAGCATTTATCGAGCACATTTTTGGGCATGTCAGCTCTGCGTGCCCCCTACGACCTTTTCAGGTACCTCTAGGGATACACATATCCCCAGTTGACAGTCACTGTTCTAAGTGGCTACGTGTATCCTTTTAGAGGGGTCAGAAATCTACAGTCTACAGGCTGGATCTAGCCTGTAAAGAGATTTTATTCAGCCCACCAAGCTGGGGTGGCAAAGAGGCAGCCAAGTTGAAGGTGACAGCCTGCCTTTGGAATGGGCTATGTTAATTCAGCCTGCCATTGTCCAAAGGTTGCTGACTCTCTTCTAGAGCATTTCTTTTCCTCAGAGGACTTTACAAACAACTATTTCTGATTGTAAATTCAGGAAAGAGACTGCTTTTTGCTTGTAATTATTTTTTAAATTTGTTTTTGTTTTATTTACTTCAGCTTGAAGAACTCAAACAGAAGCAGAAGCTGGCCAGGCAGAAAGAATTTGAAAAGAAGAGAAAGCTAGAAGCTAAAAAAGATGCTACCAAACCAAAAAAAGAGCCAGAAGGAAAGGTAGGTGGATCTGGAATAATTTTTCCTTTGTGAACAGTCTGGTTCATTTGCAGCCAAGAAGACAGATGTTTGTCCTTGCACAAAGTTTAATCCTGTTCCTTTTGACATCTATCCTTGAACTCCAGTTGGTTTTAGATTGGAACAATAGAAAATATTTGCTGTACTGCAGCGATGCTAAGTCTGGTAATACTGTAGAAGTTACCCTGCATTTCTTTTGATTTTTGTGTTTTAAAGCAGAAATGGCCAATCTGCAGCATGTCAGACACAAGTGCCATGGGCAGCCTTCGGGTGTGGCATGCTGGCAGATCAGGAAGCACAACAGCAGATAGGGCACAAATCAGCAGCGGATCAGGCAGGGAGCACAGGGCAGGAATCAGAAAGCAGAGCAGCAGATTGGGTAGGGGGAGGGGACTGGCACTGGGGAAGGGCAGGGTGCCTGCCTGCCAGAAGTTGGCCCCCACAGTTTAAGTGGTGAGAAGGTTTTATGTTCATGATCTAACGTCTAATTTTACAGTTTTTCATGTAGTACTTGGGTAGATGCATCGTGGGTATTAGAAATGTCACCTTCTAAGATTCCATTCAAGTTTATAGGAATGATAAACGTGATTCTCAAATGTATAGTCTTTTCTAAATAACATGATTTTTGCTTTTTCATGCTATTGCAAATACTGGAGCTCTTGTTTGCTGTTATTTCCCATTATGTAAGGGGAATGTTCCAATTATTTGTTTCAAATGTCCTTCACCCTTCCTTCTATCTGCTTTTGCATTCAGGAATCCACTGTGAAACTGAAAAAATCTAACAAACAGCTAGATAAAAATTCAGCAAAATCATTTTGCAGGGAACTTAAAAAGGTAGGTATTCAAATTATCTTTCTGATTAGAGATCTTTAATATTAAACCCTAATTCCCAATTAAAGGTGAAAAGATGAAAGTGGTTTCAGTGTTCTGACTTGAAATTTAGTGTTTTTTGTACATTTATAATTATTGATCTAGCAATAACAGGTTGATAGAGGCTCAATTGCTTGTGAGAACTGACTTAGAAACACAATGACTTGTCAGCAAAATTATGAAAAATATTAAATTAATTGGGTTTGCTGTAAATCTCTTATTACTTGAAATTACAAGAAAACAGCAACAAATTTGTCCCCCCTACTTCCCCAACATATGTGCGTGCACACACGCACTAGAATTGCTTGGTAAAAAAAAATATGGTGCCTCATAAAAATTAAATATAGTAAGTGCATTTGATCAGAAAAACTGATCTGTTCTTGATCTGTTGGTGCTGTCTTAGTCTTAGTTACCAGAGTGAGAGAACAACTTAAAAAGCACTCTTCTTAAAAACATCCTGTTTACAGTTCTTACAAGTAACTGTGATATTTCCCATCCTCTAGCAACTGGGGAGGAACTGGGTGGGTGGGGACTTCTTTCTGTGTTCTGTAACACTTTGTATACAACTGTTTTCACTGTTTTATCTTAATAAACAAGGCTTTTTCTTCTGTGTTGCACATTGATAACAGGAGGGAAACATTCCTTTGCTTTTAAGAGAAAGGAAAATATGACTGCAAAACCATAAAATTGGCAGAAGATTCTGGGAAAAGCATGCTACACAACTTTTCTTAAGTCTCTTTCTAATTAACTTAATTTTCAAGTTGCTGCCCCTTTTGATTATTAAGCCATTGTCAGAAAAAGGAGTGTATATTGACCTTTCAAGCTCTAGAGAACTGTTAAGTTTAAAGTAGGACCGTCAAATGATTATAAAAAGTTTGATTATAATCAGTTGCATGATTAAAAAAATTAGTCACAATTAATCATGAGCCGCAGGAGGCTCATCCAGGGGCATGGGGAAGTGGGGCACAGCTCCTGGTTGCTGCATATGCCCCCTGGATTTGTGCGCAGGTTGGAGGCAGGCGACCTGCTGCAGTCTGGGCACATGCTCCCCGTGCCACCTCCGGGGGTGCACACAGTGGCAGGTAGCCTCCCCATGTCCCTGGACAAGCCTCCCCTGGCTCCATTCCACAACTTGCTCCAGCCTCAAGGCCCCATTCACCCCCTGCCCCACTCCCTCTCTCACTGTGGGGGCCTCAGTCTACCCCCGCTGCCGCCCCCACCCCCCCCAACTTCCCACTCCTCCTCCACAGACTTGCCTGCTGGGTGCTGCTCTACATGCCACAGGGCTGCTTGCATTCCTGACCAATGCTGCAGCAGCTCATGTGTTTTGTGCCCACCCCCTTCCTGTTGCAGCAGCCCAGAGCCCGCACCTGGGCTGCCTTGCGATCCTCTGCATTGTCACTGCTGCCCTGATAGTCAGCCACAAGGCAGGAGTGACAGCGGTGGAGCTGAACCTGGGTGGAGCCCAGTGGGCTCCAAAACTCCATTAAAAAAATTAACACAAGAATCAATTAACATGTTAATCGTGCATATTAACAGCAATAAATCGACAGACCTTGTTCAAAGATGACAGTTACCTGAATCTTGATTCTCATATGTGTACCTTGTTTGACTTGTGTGGTTCAAAAAAAATGAATGCATTTTTTTTTCCTGAGCCCTTTTTCTTTATCATTCCCACTTATAAAGCTTGATTGTATTAATTGTCTTTTAAAATGAAAACTTTATTATAATGAAGGAACAATATTTTTGGTTTTAGACAGACTCTGTGAAGCTGTTTTTAATCCAGTGAATGACAGTCTATGTTCTTCATCCCACTATAGGTGATCGAGGCTTCAGATATAGTACTAGAGGTCTTAGATGCCAGAGATCCCCTGGGCTGTCGGTGTCCCCAGATAGAACAGATTATTACCAAGTCTGGAGAAAAAAAACAACTAGTGCTGGTTTTAAACAAAATTGGTAAGTGAAACATTTCTGTCTGTACAGATATTTAGTTGATCATATGATTCTCCATTAATATATGAGCTATGAGGAGAATAAAGGAATCTGAAATACCGCTGAATACTGTAAGATCCAATTCTGAGCTCATTTGCGTGTTTAGCCTCTTAGTCTATAAAGGTGCATATCTACCCAGCTTTCTGACAAAACTTCCTACCAACTGATGTGATATAATTACACTTTTTAGCCATTCTTACTTTGCATGCTTGGCTTGATACAAAGGAGAGGAGGAAAGTAAGTTTCAAACAGACTACAGTAAAATCCCTGTTATCCAGGATTTTACTAATGGGCACACTCAACTAACTGGAATTTCTGGCGGGGGGAACTCGCACGTGGTGGTCACTGCCACTACCCAGTGCTGTTGCCGCTCCACATGCGGCTGCCACCACTCCCTGCTTCAGGTGCAGCCGCCACCACTCCCCCGCCACCCCCTATCCTGCACTGCTGCTGCTTGGCATACAGCTACTGCCACCCCTAGTGACTTGTCTGATTCTAGGCTATATGAATGTTACAAGAGTGATATTTGAAGCTTGTACAGTGACAAGCCTGTTTTATTCCAGATCTGGTGCCAAGGGAGAATTTGGAGCAATGGTTATGTTATCTGAAGAATGAGTTGCCAGCAGTTGCTTTTAAATCCTCAATGCAGCTGCAAGATCGGAGTATGGTAAGAGCATTTCAGTCTTGTCTTATGTGAGACTGAATCTTCTTGTTTGTGGCCACAGGCATTAGAGCCAGGGCTAATGGGGCTTCGCCCTCCCAAATGCCAAGGCAGTGTAGAGGGCCACAGGGCAGCCCGGGTAGCTACAGCAGGGGAGGGGCACACACAGATACAGAAAAGCAGCCGCAGCAGCCCGGTGGTATGTGTAAAGCACTGCCCACCACACAGCAGGTAAGTCTGTCGTGGGGAAGAGGCCAGGGAGTGGCAGGGACAGATTGAGGCCCCCCACAGAGGGATGGAGTGGGGCTGGGGCTGGGGCTGGGGTGAATGGGGCCTCAGTGCTTGTGCGGGTCATGTGATGCTCAGAGCCCAAATGGCTCATTCATGGGTGTGGAGGAGCCTCCCGCTGCTGCGTGCACCCCGGCAGAGGCGATGGGTCAGGTACCCCCTGGATCCCTGCACAAGGTGGAGGCAGGTTGCTGTTGTGGGCTGGGGCTCTGCACCCCACTGCCCTGGGAGTGACGCAACACTATTTGCTGCCATGCACTGACTGCGCCACATCCTGTGCCCAGCCCCTGCCTCAGTCTCATGCCCTCCCTCACTGTGGGGGCTTCAGTCTGCACCCCCCATGCCCTTTCCTCACAACAGATTTACCTGCTAGGGGTGTGTGTGTGCATACGTGAGTGTGTGTGTACTCGCTCGGACGTGCACAGCCCCACCCCCCCAATAATAATTTCTCCCTCTACCTTTGCTCATGGCTGGGTTGAAACATGATGAAAAGCAAAATTCTTGATGCAAGAGTGAAGATGGCAAGATCCAACTCTGATTTCTCCCAGTCAGGGTACTATCTTTTACAAATGTCTAAGAGGTTTGGGTTTTTTGCTAACTTATATAACTGCAGGTGATGTTTTTTTGCTTAGTGATACAGTGCTCCTTTCATGTATAAATATTTTTTAACTTTTTGAATTAAGATTTAATTCTTCACATGCATACAGTTAAAAGGCATGTTCTTTGTTTTTCCCTTTTTGAATTTTACATCAGGAGAAGCTCACAAAGAAAAGGGGACATAAAGATGTGTCAGTAAGCAATATGTGCTTTGGAAAGGAATGCCTTTTGAATCTTCTTCGAAAGCACTGCAAGACTCAAGAGAAGGCTATTAAAGTTGGGGTGATAGGTACTTTTTTCCCCCCTCTCCTTTCTCTTGTAGGAATACTGTGAAGGTGGGCAACATAATGAAATTGGAGGGTTCCTTCTCACATCCAAGGCTTTGAAGTATTGTGTGGGCTCTTACGGAACATTTTTATCTTTGATGTGAGATTTGGTAAAGCTGCACCCTCGTGGCCAGTGATGAATGGTTCCACTTCTACCCAAAATTTATCTTTTGTAGATGGGTCCTGATATTCATGACTAACTGAAAGTGAAGCATGGGTCTAGCTTGATTATAGGACACAGGATTTATCTTGTGATCTTACACTGACTGTATATATTCCTAAGGGCACCCCTAAAGCCAGTAGTTTTGGACTAATTCACGTGGACTAGAGCAGGGGTTGTCAACTGGGGGTACGTGGAAGGGGGCTAGGGGGTATGTGTGGGCAGGCAAGGATGGAGTGCTACTACCCATGCCACTGCCTCCCAGAAGCAAGGGGGGGGTGATGAAGGGCAGCACCTCTTCTCTATGGGCTGCACAGGTGCTGCTTGGCCAGCTGGACACAGAGGGTGGGGCTTGTACATGGCAGCGGTGACTGCCATCTACCACACTGTGTGCCAGTGCTGCATGCA
>NW_017728997.1:52652462-52662739 GCF_001723915.1 Gavialis gangeticus | reverse complement strand
CTGCCCCATGTCTGGCTGCCCCCCCCCCCCCCCCACCGCACACGCACACGCGCGCGCGCACACACACACTTGTGTCCGGCTGGGGTACACTCCTGAAAATAGGTTGAAAAACCCTGGACTAGAGTTTCTTGTTTTATTTATTTATTTATTTATTACCATTTCTGTGTCTGTCCTTAGGTTTTCCAAATGTGGGAAAGAGCAGCATAATCAATAGTTTGAAGGAAGCGCGTGTCTGTAATGTGGGGCCACTAAGAGGTGTGACCAAGTAAGTTTAATCTGATAAAAGCCCACTAGTTTTGATTTTTCTTGTTGCTGTTTGCTTACCTAGTAGTCTTAATTTCAACAATTTTCTTCAGTGCCTGCTCTTATCAGTTAAAGTTACAGTGCATAGCTCCTTTATTCTAGAAGGATCAAAACACCCCCTCTGCACTTTTAAAAAGTGTAGTGGGGTCTGTGAGGATTCAGGCACTGTTAAGTTGTATATTAATTTTGAAGTAAATGTTTCATATCATGTAAATTATTCACTGCTTTTAAAATCTGGCCTAAGGCAGGGATATTCAAACCTTGCTTATTGTCTGTTCATTAACACGCACCAAGACAAGGACTGATGTACTGAAGGATATATTGAAACCTGCTGATCTTAAATAGAAAGGTGTGGACTGCAGGCACTGGTATGATCAGTTTCACATTTGGTTGTTCATATGTACAGATCTGATTTCTCAGGACCTGCTTCATTAAAGTTGAAGACACCCATGGGTGGGCCGTGTGATAAATTTATGGCAGCAGCAATCCAATAAACTAAGCCTAATTGTCTATTAAATATGGTATCCATTAGGGGTGCACTGACAGATTTTTTTGGGCCAATACCAATGACTGATTTTATTGACCAGCCATATTGGCTGATATGCATTGGAGAGCAGCATCCAGCTATTAAATCTGGGGTAAGGGACATTGGCGGGTGAGGGGGGCAGATTGAGGCCCCCATGGTGAGGGAGGGAGTGGGACAGGGGAGGCATTACCCAGTCAGGGCAGGGCCGTGCAGGTCGTGGGACAGAGCTGCAGGTGGCTAGTGCAGGGGGGGCTCCCACTGCTGCATGCACCCCAGGGGAGGTATGGGGGGCACATGCCCCCTGGATCTGTGTGTGGGATGAGGGCAGGCTGCCCACTGGGCTTGGGACTGGGGCTCTTACCAGCAGGGGGGCTGGGCCAGCTCTGTGTTTGGGGTGGAACGGGTGGCGGTACTGAGAGCAGGGTCGGGGGCTACAGCGAATTTTGGGGTGGCTGTAGCCCATCTCAATAGCCGCCTCCCTCAGCATCGCTGCCAACTCCGCTCCTGCCCCCAACCACCCCAAACACAGACCTGGCCCAACCCCCTTGCCAGGAAGAGGCCCCGCCTCAAGCCCACAGTGGGTAGCCCGCCCTTGCCCCACGCACAGATCCGGGGGGCACATGCCCCACCGTCTCCCCCAAGGTGCTCACAGTGGCAGGAACCACCCCCACCCTGCGTCCCGTCCCATCCCCCCCATGAGCCTCCCACAGCTCCATCCTGCCCTTGCTTGACTGGGCAGCACCTGCCCCAGCCCCACTCCCTCCCTTATCATGCGAGCTTCGATCTGCCCTCCCCTCCCCTACTCCAGACTTACTGGCCAGATGGTGCTCTCCAAGCTGCCTGGCTGCATTCCTGACCGTGCATGGTGTGACTGCATGCATGCACGCAACATTTATCAGCAACATTATCGTCCACATCAGCCAAAAAAAGCTAATTGCTGATAATGTCAATTTTCCTTTTATCAGTGCCAATACAATGTGGACCGATGTATCGGTGTACCTCTAGTATCCCTATTAGGTTTTTTTTTTTTATGTGATCTCTAATCTTTTGAATTTCCTGCAGCTGTTAGTCACCTTTTTGGTCAGCAGGAGAATGTGCCTAGTAAATTTGCAGACTAGGAATCAAGATCTAACCCTACAAGTTACTATACCTGTCTGTGTTATAGTCTGACTATCTTCAAAATGGGGGTACCATAGTTATAATGATCTACTTTTTAGTTTAGAAAAAAGAGAGATCCCTTTGTGAATTACCACATGCAGAAAATTTTCAGTCTTATTGCTGTCACTCTTGTATATTGTGCTGAATTATGTAGATGCAAATAATACATTTTAGAGAGAAAATCAGAAGGCTTTAATATCCCATACTCCTTCAGTGAGTTGGTGACAGTTATGAATAGAACCTATGAGTTCTCCATTTACAAGACTCCTTAGTTTTAGGCTTTTAATATACATGAAGCACATGATGATATATTGGAACTGACTTTGTATGAGGAGTTTTTATTCAATCCAACACTGAGCTTCATGTCTTGCTGCTTCTTACCAAATACATTTAGCTGATTGATTTGTGTTTACCTAATTGAGTGATGCATTTTCTCTCTCAAAGGTGCATGCAGACAGTGCATATTGACAAACAGATCATCATATTGGACAGCCCCAGCATAGTTGTGTCTCCCTCCAACTCTGCTCTTGCTCTGGCTTTGAGAAGCCTCTCAGCTGTTGGAGAATCTAGAAACTTACTAGATGCAGTTAATGCTGTTCTGAAACACTGCAGTAAGCAGCACGTAAGTTATTGAATAACATTTAGGTTCTGTCCACTGCTCTTGCTCTAATAAAAAGGCTCATTCTGGCAAACAGTAGTAGAATGTGACCTACAGAAAGCTGAGCATGAAGGCTTCCTCAGGGGGAGGGTTTTTTTTTTTTTCTCATACAGCCAGCTTCTGCCTGTTATATCTGGTTGACTGGCAGATAAAATGCACCAGATCCTTTTAGCTTCTTGCTGCGCAACTTTTCTTATAATTTGATGATTTTACTAATGGAGTGAGAAATGAAGATATGCTCAATGTCTTACTGTTACGTTGAAGACATCAGATCCAACTCTGATCTCATTCCTAGATGCCCAGTATTAAGACTGATACTCAAACTGACTCCCATTTATTTCAACTGGGTATGTATACACCTACTCTTGGAGTGTTTCAAAAGAGAAGTAGCTGTTACTTTCTAATGGCTGTGTAAAGGAGGTGACAATACATATGTAGCACAATCACTCCAACTTTAACACTGCTTCATGCAGTTCCTCTTCTGAAACAGCTCCAAATGCGTGTCCTCACCTAAAGCTGGGTCTCTCCCAAATGTCATGCTGATTTGTAGGTGCAGTAGAATGGGATGTGTGATTCAACTAGGGCAGGGGTTTTCAACCTTTTTTGAGGCGTGTACCTGTTCTGGTGGGTACCCTCTTCCAGATGTGGACTGGGGGGTCCCCCTGGCAGCCAAACACTAAGTGGCAGCAGCAGCAGGCCATGTACCCCCTGGGGCTTTCCCAGTATCCCCGGGGGTATGCATACCCCTGGTTGACAACCCCTGAACTAGGGCAAGAACATTATGGCTGCTGTATTTGCTGATGGAGTACCCTGTAATGTCTGGTTCCAAATGTAAAGGTAAAGCATCTTCCTCTCTCATTCTGTCTTCCTCTGTGTTAGGTATTAGTTTTAGATCAGTGATTTATTATTTTCCTGAAATAATACGTGAACTAGTCTTTTTGGTTTTTTCTATTTCAGGTAATGCTGTGCTACAATATACCAGACTTCAGAAATTCACTAGAGTTCTTAACTTTGCTTGCTCAGAAAAGGGGTATGCTGAAAAAGGGAGGTGTCCCTGATACAGAAAGTGCAGCCAAATTACTGCTTTATGATTTGACAGGGTAAATACATTTTTATTTTGTTTCTGTACATAATGCACTCTGGGTGCTAGTGAATTACATGAAAGGTTAAGGTAGTCCTTCCCCACCTTCCCCCCTCTTTTTTTTCCTGCATCATGGAAAGGGATGTTGGATGAATATATTTTGACATCAGATGTCAAGAATGGGATGGAATATGAACTATTTTACACACAAATAATTAATCCATGGAACTTAAGAAAATTTATTGTATGTCACACAACAGCAGGGGTCCTGACCTCTACCAAAATACGTGCTGACGTCTGCCAGAAAGTGTCTGTCCCCTAAGCAAATATTTCTCTTCTGTAGACAGAAAAGTAGCTTAGACAGACCATTACTCCTATTCACATTTTGTAGGGGTTGACATATTTCTTTGTTTAGGATTAATTCAGCTGTCTTAATGACTAGCAGAGCGTGTTGACTTTCTTCCTAGTTAAAGAATAGGACTTATTAGCGAGTGGCTGTGTGTGTAAATGGTGACAAATCATGCCAGAAAACCAAGGAATTCTCACAGAGATCCAAGCGCTTAAAATATCTCAAAATCCAGTTAGAATTTAATTCTGTAAAAGTGCATTGCATATAAGGAATTGGTTATGCTGAGAAGTGTAAGAAGAGAAATGAGTGTTTCATGTGTATCTTTAAATGCGTGAAATGGTAAAGCATATGGGTGTTTTTAATTCAGTTACTTTCTTTTCCCAGTGCCAAAATAAGTTACCACTCACGACCTCCTATGTCTCAAAATCTGTCGTCACATCTTACTAAAGAGACAGTAGCAGAAATGCAGAAAGGTTTTAATTCAGAGGAGCTAGAAAAGGATAACATGAACACAATTAACGGTGAGATTCTTTTGTAACACATTATCATAGTTACGGTTATCATAGGTAGTGGTTTTAATGTGCAACTCTCAAATGAGAGGCCTGTTTTAGATAAATGGTTTTCCTAGAAAGTTCTGACTCAAAATTAATGGCCTATGGGTTTGGTCTTTGTCTTTGAGAGGAGAATGAAGCTGTTCTCTTGACCCTCTTCTAAAATGTCTTAACACTCAGTCTCCTGCTTTCCCAGAAACTCCATTCTGGATACACCTCTGGTGATCTGCAGTCCTGTTTACAGCAGCTTGCAGTGCTATTCAAAAAATTAATGCAGGGGTGGGCAAAATGGCAGATCTGGCCCGTGGCCAAACCCCATTGCCCAGCAGCCCCTGCCCATGTTACTATGGCTGGTTTCCATGAAGACCCTAGCAACAGCGGCACTGTGACCATGCAGGGTCAGGGTTTCCATGGATATAGGCCTCAGCAGCACTAGCAGGGTGCACTGCTGGGTGGGGAGCTGCTCAGGGGCTGGGGCTGGTATCTTGCAGTGGTGACGACATGGTCCAGAGCTGGGGCAGAGTTGCGACCCGCTGCCTGTACGTCCCTGCCTGGGGCTTGTGGGCAGCAGGTCGCAGCTCTGCCCTGGTTCTGGACCATATTGTCACTACCACGAGATCCCAGCCCCAGAGCAGTTCCCTTCCCAGCTGCATGCTGGCCTCCATGTAAACCCTGGTCCTGCACCACTGTTGCTGGGGTCTCCCTGGAAACCAGCTGCAGTGATGTGGGCAATGGCTGCTGGGGCAATAGTCTACCCAGGGGCCCAATCTGGCCCTCAGGCTGGACTTTGCCTGCCCCTGAATTAATGCTTCTCCAAGGCTGAAGTGGTTTTCTGAGTTGAACCTCCTCCCCAAATCTCTGCATAACCGAGTCTTCAGAATGAGATTAGGAGGCAATCCTAACACTGTAAAATTCTAAAATCTATAATGGTACCAGTTATTGTCATAGCTTTAAAAAAATCAGTGTGGCTAAATCTGATTTACTGGCTCAAGTACAGGGTATGGATTACAATCTTTTTTCTAGCTGTGTCATGCATTTACTGTAACACTAGACAAGTTAGGAAATCGTCCTGTTTTCAGTTACCCCTTCCCAAAAAGGTAGGAAATGTCGCTTAACTATTCAGAAAGTACTCGGGTGCCCAGATCGCAACATGCATTTATTTGTACTGAGTATGTGTTCATAAGCATAGGCCTGATAGATCCTCAAGGCTGTTGCATGTAACCAATTGGCAGGGATCTTGGTTTCTCCTGACAAAAAAAAAATAAAAAAATTGCAAATTCTCTGATTTTAAAAACCCCAAAATCTATAAATAAAATTAAAAGCCCCCCATAACCTCCCCTTGCCCCTGTCCCCCAATCCTGCTGGAGGGGGCCCCCAGCTGCCAGGGCTATGGGAGCAGGGACCCTGGTCCGCAGCTCCCTGCCCCCAACAGAAGGCAGTGGCTGCTTCAGCCAAAGGAGTACAGAGCTGGCTCCCCCACTGCTGCCTGCCTGCTGGCTCTTGGCAGCAGTGTGCACTCTGGGTGGCAGGGGGGACCTGCGCCCCCCAGGTATGAGCAGGGGGTGGAGGCAGGGTGGGTGCGTGCTGTGTGGCTTCCCTGAAGGTCCAGTAGTGTGCTGCTCTGGGTCCGTTAGCCACTGGCTGGGCGGGCACTCCCCAGCCAGCTTCTTGCAGGGCTGAGGGAGCAAGGAGGTGTTGGGGAAAGCCCCACATGGATTGCCTACCCAACTGGCAGCATGTGGCGCTAGGGTGGCACTCTACTGGCCTGAGTGGACTCCACACTTCCATGTATGACTTCCCTTAATACAATGCTGCTCAGGTCTGTGCGCTGCCAGCTGGGCGTGCACTCAATGTGGGGCTTTCCCCAATGCCTCCCTGCTCCCTCAGTCCCCAGCCATCTTCCCACAGGAGTGCCTGCCTGGCCAGCGGCATGTAGACCCAGAGCGGCATGCTATTAGCATGAGTAGGCTCCATACTTTTCTGTGTGGCTTCTCTGAAGGGCCAGTAGCGTGCCATTCTAGGTTCATGCCCCACCGGCCAGGCAGGCACTCCTGTGGGAAGCTGGCTGGGGGCTGAGGGAGTGGGGAGGTGTTGGGGAAAGCCGGACCTGGAGTACCTGCCTGCCTGGCAGTGCATGGACCTAGAGCGGCATGGTATCAGTTCAAGCGGGCTCTGCGCCTCCATGTATGGCTTCCCTGACGGGCTGATACCATACAACTCTGGATCCATGTGCTGCTGGCTAGGCGGGCACTCCATGTGGGTCTCTCTGCACCACCTTCCCCACTCCCCCACCCAGCTTCCTGCAGGAGTACCTGGCCAACCCAGCTGCACGTGGACCCAGAGCGGCATGCTGTCAGCCCTTCAGGGAAGCTGCACATGGAGGCGCAAAGCCAGCTCAGGCCAATGCCGTGCCCCTTGCCGTCCACGTGCTGCTGGCTGGGCAGGCACTCCATGCCTTTCCCTAACACCTGCCCGTGCCCCCCAGCCTTGACTGACAACCGCCCAGCCCCCTGCAAGCCCCACTTTACTTCACAGGCTCCAGGAAGGGAAGTGAGCCTGAGCCCAGCCTTGGGTGACTAAGAGTCTCAGACCCAGCCCTTTCCCCCCCTCCGGCAGGGTTTGGGGGGGGGTCCCTGCCCTTTTTGCAATTAGCTTGTGGAGGCTGGAGCTCTCTGCAAAAGTGGGAAATTCACAGGTTTCTCTGCTAAAAGGTAAAATCTGGGGGGTGGGTTTCTCTGATAAACTATGGAAATCCATGATTTTCTCTGTTTTTCCGTGGGAAACAGAAAACCTGGATCCCTGCTAACTGGTCACTCTGGCTAGCTTTCAACGTCAGTTCAGACCTAGATTCTTCATTTTCAGACTTCTTTCTAAAAGATATTATCTTGGCAAAGTGTTGAATAAAAGTGACTTAGTGTTTGCAAATACCTATCACTTAGTTCTTTTGCTAACCCAATTAATTGATTTCTCTAATGCCTTTCACAGCTGTGAAATATCCCAATTTGGCCAGCAGTCTTCTTTTCCAGTTTTCTGGTATGACAAATGGGACAACCGAAGAGACTGCATTGGAAGAGGAAATGTCAGAACAAGATGACTTGGAAACTAGTGAAAACGAGAATGATGTAGCCAATGATCAGGAAAGTGCTGAGGAAGAAGCAGCTGGTGAAGAGGTACTTTTAAATAGTTTCACAAAGGCTTCCAAGTCCCAGGCCTGAAAAAAATAAAACCCGTTGGTAACATGGCTTGTAAACTGAGAGAGGTTATACAGTAGAGAAGCAGCAGGGGAGATCACCTATCTTGCTTAACTAGAAAGAGGGGAGAAAAACTTATGGTCAGAAAAATAACTGTCTAAAAATGGTATTTCTTGCTCGCATTTGAGCCCTGTTCAAATATTTCTCTTATACTTAAAAAGTTTACAATATTAACTTTTTGTTTTTATAAATTTCCCCTCCTTATGTCTATAGAACTGCCAGTTTTTGGAGAGTGAGCTATATTTTAGTCTGGCTTGTGCATAAATCAAAGTGTTAAACTATAAGCTCTAGCTGTTTAAATACTTATTGTGTAATAATGATGCAGGAACCAGAAAGAGCCCAGCTTGAATACTCAGAATGTAGCATAAGCTTATTGGAACCTGACTGATCCTTAAAGTACTGAATAAGCAAGGCTACCGGATTAATACTATGGGGTTTATATTCACAGTGCATTCAGATTTCTAGCTTCTCTTTTCATAATGGGAGTTCCAAGCATTTTCTTTTAACCAGTTTCCCTGGCAAAGTTTTCAAGCTGCCTACTATCAACTTAATTCTTGCAAAAAAAAAAAAAAAAGTGTAAGATGTGTTAGCAGTCTTCCCTGCACCTTCCTAAAATATTAAGTTATGTTGTATCCATCTCTTCTGGCTATGAGCATATCAAAATTGTAGATAATTAATTTAAATATAGTACCTCTGCCCTGAAGGTTGTAGTTCTAAACAGTGTACAGACAGGGAAGTGGAGTGGGATTGAGCAGTACAAGATAACATAAATTTTAATCTGAACATATACGCCCTGCCCTTCCTCCCCACTCTTCCAAAAAAAGAAAAAAGAAGAAGAAAAAAAAGCTTTGCCCCACCCTCCCTCTGGTCCAGGTAAACTGACACTAATAAGAATATCTATTGGTATTGGTTTTAGGAAAATAACATTCAGGTGGACAACAAAACAAGTAATCAAAAAACAAAAATGAAAGATACGACCTTAAAAAGGCAGCTGGCAGGTATGTATTAAAAGCCACAAGCTTTAAGTCATTCTATATAGTAATGGTAGCAAGAACTCGTAGCTAACAGCTTGCTTTTTTTTCTTTCCCCTTGAAGGCGGAGACCCCAATACTTTATCATTCAACCTAGATAAAACAGTTGATGAAGATGATTCTTATGATTTTAACATAGATTATGCATAAAGGCAGAAATGTGCACTCAGAGACCTGATTTTTTTAAATGCATTGTTAACTTTGTAAGCAACTTTGAACATTTTCCTGCTGCCTTTCAGTGCTGCTAAAATCCTACAGAACACAGGTCTTAAGCAGAGATTCAGCATCTCTATAGGCATGTAAAATATTGTATACAATGCAGCATGCCCTTGTGGATTTTCACATGTGATGTAGTTTGGTATAAGTATTTTGTTTTAAATAAATGTTAAGAGCTTAACTGTATTTGAGGAGGATTTTTTTCTATGTACCACAGAAGGGTACTTCAAAAAATTAAGCCCAATACTATTTTTACATTTTTTAAACTAACCACGGTAGATATTTAAATTAACGCAATATAAAGTGAAATTGCATGCACTTTGTTTTCACTTAGTGTGTGAATAAACAGACAAATTACTTCAAATTCCACTTTTTTATTTTAAATGATTTTCCTTTACAGCAGTTCTCAACCTGTTCTCTACCAGGACCTATTTATAAACATCAATAGCCAGCCCCAGCCCCCCGGTGTGTGGTGCAAGGGCCCCAAGCAGTCCTTCGCAGGCTGGAACTCTGCCACCCTGCAAGGGAAAGGCCATAGTTTCCCACATTTTTCTCATTTAAAGCAGAATCCATTTTTAAAGTTTAATCTATTTTTTAAATTTCTTCGCAACCCTTTCATATATTCTTGCAACCCACAGGATGAGAAATGGTGCTTTAGAGTGCGTCTGTATTGTACAAATATACAGGCCAATCCCAGCTAAAGTGCCTCCGTGTGCTGAAGCAGATGCTCCTGTGCCATTCCACCACTTGTAGGCTGGTAAAAAGGAATCACAGCACCCTTCACCACAATTCCCCAGAGAGTTCTGAGGAAAGCCAGATAGAAATAGCAGAATTCTATGGATAGTTGACACAACCTCCAATGTATCTTGGTTTCTGCATGGCAGGAGCAAAGAATGGATACCTACCTACCTACCATTAGCGTCAGCTTCTAGCCTTTCATGGAGTCCTGCTGTGAGGTATTGACTCCCCTCTCTAGGTTAAGATAAAGAGTCTTTGCTTATCCGGTTGGGGAGGACCAAGTTAGAGAGCTTCTGGAGGGGCTGGACGTGTTCAAATTAGCAGGTCCAGATGCTCTCCTCCCTAGGGTGTTGAGGGAGCTAGCAGGGGTTATTGCAGGGCCCTTCGCACAGCTCTACAAGCACTTGTTGTGCTC
>NW_017728997.1:52644133-52647462 GCF_001723915.1 Gavialis gangeticus | reverse complement strand
GCTCGGGCCCGCACTGTTCAACATCTTCATTAGCGACTTGGATGAGGGGGTGAAAAGTACGTTGTTCAAATCTGCAGATGACACTAAGATGTGGGGAGAAGTGGGCATGCTAGAAGACAGGGACAGACTACAACTAGATCTGGACAGGTTACAGGGGTGGGCGGATGAGAACAGGATGGGTTTCAGCACTGACAAGTGCAAGGTACTGTACCTGGGGAGGAAGAACCAGCAGCGTACCTACTGGCCGGGGAACTCCCTTCTCATCAGTGCAGAGGCAGAAAAGGATCTTGGAATTGTTATTGATGCCAAAGTGAACATGGGCCGACAGTGAGGGTACACAGTCAGGAAGGCCAACCATACCTTGTCATGCATCCACAGATGCATCTCAAGCAGGTCCAAGGAGGTGATCCTCCCGCTCTATGCGACACTGGTTGGAGTACTGCATCTAGTTCTGGGTGCCGCACTGCAGGAGGGATGTGGACAATGTGGAGAGGGTCCAGAGGAGGGCCACTCACATGATCAGGGGCAGCAGGGCAGGCCCTACGAGGAGAGGCTAAGGGATCTGAACCTGTTCAGCCTCCACAAAAGAAGGCTGAGGGGGGACCTAGTGGCTGTTTACAAACTAGTCAGGGGGGACTAGCAGGCATTGGGAGAGTCCCTGTTCCCCTGAGCACTACCAGGAGTGATAAGAAATAATGGTCGCAAGCTGGCAGAGGGTAGATTCAGGCTAGCTCTTAGGAGGTGCTACTTCACTGTCAGGGTGGCTAGGATCTGAAACCAACTTCCAAGAGAAGTAGTGCTGGGTCCTATCCTGGGGGTCTGTAAAAGGAGGCTAGATGAACACCTTGCCAGGGTCATTTGACCCCAGTACTCTTTCCTGCCATGGCAGGGGGTCGGACTTGATGATCTGCTCAGGTCCCTTCTGACCCTACCAACTATGAAACTATGTATTATTGTCTGATAGGAAGGGAATTCATGCTTATAATGGAGGATGTGTGTTTGCAGTGGTTACATAAGTCTAAGTGTGATAACAGGCGCATAATGAGCTAGTCACTAACACTGCAGCTCTTCAAGTTCTCAGTGGGGTACAAGCCAGGGACAACAAACAAAGTGGCTGATTTTTTGTCTCAATGCACTGAGCCAACAACAAGGTCTGAGGAGCAGAAAACAGGGCAGAAGCAGATGCTGGACAGAGAATGCACTGGAGGTGACACATGTCAGATGCCACAAGGCAGCTTAGAGGGGGAAATATATAGTGGGGGCAAGGGAAATACTGAGCCCCAGGGATCCTGCAGCAATGGCAAAAACCCCATGCCACTGAAAGCACTGGTGGTCCCACCAGAAACTGACCTGTGGGAACATGGTGGCAGGGGCAGAATCACTGTGCCGCCGGCAGCATGTGGCCCCACACCACGTGGAGCCGCAGGAAAAAGGTAGCGGGGCAGAAAAGCCATGCCAGCAACCTCACAAGGCCCCGGGGATCTGGGGACAGGATGACGGCAACAGGTTCACCATGCCGCAATACTTACCTGCAGCCTGATGGCATCCTTCACTGTGGCCAGCTGGAACCTGGGGGCAGGAAGAGGAAAAAAAGCCAGCACTGGTGTGGACACAGTTTGTAAGCACATGCTGGTACTGGTTTGCTGTCCAGGGCAGCGAGACATCCATAAAAGCCCCATGCAGGGGAACCAGAAGGAAGTCCCCGGCAGCTTAGGGCAGGCTGTAGGACAAGTGTGGAGGAGGCAGAAAACGACCAGTAGTGGTGGCTCCCATATGGGGAGCTACCTCCACCAGCTGAGTCGAAGAAGCTCCTCGAGACATCCGGAGGGGAAAATATGGGAACCCTCCTGGGGAGAGGGTCAAAAAAGACAATGATAGACCGAGGAGAAACGAGGATGGTGGCCAACGACAATGCTGGGTCCAAGCAACATCGAATGTAACAACAGATTGGTGCTAGTTGAGGTGTAGGGGAGGTGGAGCCCCAAGAATCCTTGCATTATCAAGAGACTGTAACTGGACCCCACTGAACTGGGCGTAACAACAGTCCCTGAGACAAAAGGTTTTCATCAAAGATGTGGCAGGCAAGAAGCTTCAGTGGGTTGGGTAACTGGTGCCAGGACAAAATGTCAGCCCACAGGACCATGGCTGGACCAGGGAAACCAGGAAAGCTGAGGCAGCAAGCACCAGACAGGCATGGCAAGTTACAGAGAGGGAGAGGGAGAGACAGAAGAGGGAAAGAGAAAAATCAGAAAGAGAAGGGAGAGAAAGGGGAGGGAGAACAGAGGGAAGGGAGGGGAGGGCAAGAGAAGGTGGGGGGAGAGAGAACAGGAAGAGAAAACCAAAGTGGGGAAGGAGAGAAAAAGAGAAAAGAGGGGGAGAGAGAGGAGAGAGATCAAAGAGAGGGACAGAAGACTGAGAGGGAGATAAAACAGAGGCTGGCCTGGCCAGGACCTTGAGAAGGCAGCAGGCAGAGAGCAGGGGCTGGGTGGGCAGTGGGGGCTGCCCCGTGGCTCTGCAGACTTGGGCTGCAGCGGGGGTGCTCAGTGGTACCAGAGACGAGGCCTTGCCCAGGCTGTACTTCTCTGTGTGGTTGGGGTGCAGCTGCCCTTCCCACAGGGGAACGCTGCCTGGTTGGTGCTGGATGCTGGACTCAGGAGGCTTCCCGGCTCAGCCTGTGCTTGCCAGGCTCAATTTAAGTGAGGCAGAGCCCCCCAGCTGCAGGAGGGACTCCATGGTCTCTGGTAACAGCCACTTCAGGCAGCACTCAGAGCCGAGTGGGCCAGGAGCCCACCATGCAGTACAGTGCAGCAGCCCAGCCCTAGCCCCTTGAGGGGAGCTGCGGATGGGCAAGGCCAGGGCTCATGCAGGCTGGGGCAGCTGTGCCAGCTGCTTCTCGGAGCTCCCATGGCCAGGCTGTTGCAGCAGGTCTGGCTCTGCCCCACTTGCACTGTGCATAGGGAGGCTGAGCCTGGAGCCAACCCCTTCCACCCCACCCCAAGCCCATCATGCTGCCTGGGGCAGGCAGCATCCCTTCACGGAGCTGCACAGGCCTGGCCAGGCCCAACCTTGGATACTTCTTGGCACCCCTGCCCTACCACCTGCCCTGGCCCTTCTTGGGGTGACCTGCGCCTTTCCAAGGGTGCAGTGGTCCCTGCCACTGTGCGCACCCTGGGGTAGGCACAAGGACCACCTGCCCCTCCAGATTTATGTGAAAGGCAGAGCTGTGTGTGATGCCATACACCTTCCATGCACTGGCTGCTCAGCAGCAGAAGGCACATGGCATCACGTGCAGTCACAAGGCAACAACAGCCACCTCTGCCCCACACCCT
>NW_017728997.1:52637982-52639133 GCF_001723915.1 Gavialis gangeticus | reverse complement strand
CCCCCTGTGCCTACCTGGGCGCAAGCACAGTTGTGGAAGACCCTCACCCCCTTCCCCGCACCCCTGGATGAACCACCCAAGGTTAACAACATCCCCTCTCCCCCCTCCCCCTAGGGCCCCATTCACTCCTGCCCTGCCCACTCTGCCCCTCAGCATGGGGACCTCAATCTGCCCACCCCTATTGCTCCTTCCCCACCCTCAACACACTTACCTGCTGGGCACTGCATTCCTGCTGCATTCCTGGCCACCTGCAGCAAGCTGAGTGTCTGTGTGTGCGCACTACTCCCAGCCTTCCATGTATCACTCACAGGCTGTCTGCGTACTAGGGCTGTGCAAAGCTTTGGTCGCTATTTCAATTTGATGGAGATTCAGCCTGATTTGGTGGCCAAATCTCTGAATCGAATCAGGAGACACTTTATGTCTAAATCACCTAATCTTTCCGAATCAATTCGGAGAAATTAGACACAGCTTTAAATGTTTTTTCTACATACCTCAAGGTACCAGGCAGCTCATGAATGCTGTGATGCTGAGGCGGATGGAGTGTCCCACAGAAGTGCACAGGGGTCCCCAGCATGCTTGGCAGCAGACCCAGAAGTGGACTGGAAGTACTTTCAGTCCAATTCTTGGTTCACCGCTGAGCACACAAGGGGAGGAGGGGGTCATACTCCTGTGGGATGCTCCATCTGCCCCACCATTTCAGTTCACAAACCACACCTGGTACCTCGAGGTATGTAGGAAAAATACTTAAAGATGTTTTTATAGATGAATTACTGATTCTCCAAATCAGCATCAAATCTTCAGATTCAGCCCGATTGAATCAGGACAGCGATCCGAATCAACAAATCAAATTACTGTCCCCGATTCGGGCCACATCTGAATCGAATACAGCCCATTTTGCACACCCCTACTGTGTACCATTCATGGTACCTTGTACCACAGTTTGGGAACCACTGCACTAGATGTTTGAAAACCTCATCCACTTCACCATCTTCCTGGTCTAGTGGTCTAGAGCAGACACCCACCATGCCATCACCTTTGTTGCTCTCCCCTCCGACTCCAACCCAGAGGCTTTCAACAGGTCTATGTCTAGTTTCATACAGGACTTCTGAGCAATCATACAGCTCTTTTATATAAAGTGCAACTCCTACTCC
>NW_017728997.1:52626151-52637842 GCF_001723915.1 Gavialis gangeticus | reverse complement strand
CCCCCCCCCCCCCCCCCCCCCCCCAGCTGTCCTTCCTGAACAGTTTGGACCCATCCGTGACAGTATTCCAGTCATGCAAACAATCCTTGGAAGAACATCCCGTAGTCAAAGAAGCCAGAGCCTTGCTAGTGACACCATCTGTGCAGCCATGCATTGATCTGCAGGATGTGTCTGCTCCAGCCTGGTCCTTCTCTGGTATTTCAGAGCTGCTGGTTGTTATCTTTGAAAACTCATGGTGATCAGGAGAGGTCCTGGATGATTGGAAAAGGGCAAAAAGTGCCCATATTTAAAAAGGGAAAAAAGAGGATCCAAGGAACTACAGACTGGTCAGCCTCACCTCAGTCCCTGGAAAAATCATGGAGCAGGTCCTTAAGGAATCCATTTCTGAGCACTTGGGGAAGAAGGTGATTAGGAACAGTTAGCATGGATTCACCAACGGCAACTCATGCCCAAGCAGTCTGATTGCCTTCTATGATGACTGGCTCTGTGGATGCAGGGAGAGCAGTGGATGGGTTATACCTTAATTTTAGCAAAGTTTTTGATACGGTCTCCCACAACCTTCTTGCAGACAAGCTAAGGAAGTATGGGTTGGATGAATGGACTCTAAGGTGGATAGAAAACTGGCTGGAGCATTGAGCTCAAAGGGTAGTAATCAATGGCTTAATGTCTAGTTGACAGCCAGTATCAAGTGGAGTGCCCCAGGGGTTGGTCCTGGGGCCGGTTTTGTTTAATATCTTCATCAGTGACCTGGAAGATGGCATAGAGTGCACTCACAGCAAATTTGCAGATGACACCAGGCTGGGGGGGAGTAGTAAATATGCTGGAGGGTAGGGCTAAGTTTCAGAGTGATGTAGTCAGATTGGAGGATTAACCCAAAAGAAATCTCATGAGGTTCAACAAGGACAAGTGCAAAGTCCTGCACTTAGGACAGAACAATCCCATGTATCAGTGCAGGCTGACTGGCTGGGCAGCAGCTCTGTAGAAAAGGACCTGGGGATTACAGTGGACAGTAAACTCAATATGAATCAACAGTGTGCCCTTGTTGCCAAGAAGGCTAAGGGCATACTGGCTGCATTGGTAGGAATGTTGCCCACAGGTCAAGATAAGTGATTATTCCTCTCTTCAGTACTGGTGAGGCCACATTTGGACTACTGTGTTCTGTTCTGGGCCCCCCACTACAGAAAGGATTTGGACAAAATGAAGAACTGAAATTCCAACTGTAATTTTCTACAGTTCTATGATTCTCCTTGACTGGAATGATTGAGAACACCACCTGAGCCCCTGTCCCCTTCACTCTTGCACCCAGAGCCCTGTAGTCAACTTTTGATTTGCTCAGGGTCACCACTGGCAGTACCATTGGTGCCCATGTGGATGAGCAACATTGGGTAGTAGTCAGAGGGCCAGATACATCTCTGTAATCCCTCTGTGACATCTCAGGTATGGGCTCTGAGCAAGCAGCGGACCTCCTGAGACAACGGGCGAGGCCAGCAGATAGATGCTTTTATCCCCTGCAGAAGGGTCTCCAACTACCACCACCACCTATTGCTCCCTTGGTAAAAAGTAGCCTTGATCCTCCAAACCTTGTAGAGGCCTGGCCTGGCCTTTTTCACCAATGGAATGTGCTCTTCCTGCTCTGGGGCTAGGGCTCCATATCAGTTCTCCAGGCAAACCACTGCAGGTGGAGATGAAGATTTCTGCTTATTGCCAGAGGTCACAAGCTTCTAACTTTCACCTTCCTGGGAGTCCATGTCCTCTTCCTTCTCTGACACTGCCTGTAACAGTCCTTCCTCTGCAATCCTAGAGGTCTTCTCCAGCATGGAGTCAGTCAAGTCCTTGTGTCAGAGGATGTTTGGAATCCTTGCCACCTCCTCCTGTAGATCTCTTACCTGCTCCCTGACAGACACCACTAGGAGGCACTGTTCACATCGCAGGTATTGCCCCATCTGGGTGGAACTGGAAGGAACCTGGCAAGCTGCAGTCTCCACAGTGCCAAACCAGGACCTGGGTGTAAGCTTTGATGGTGAGTGGACCTCATGAACCGACACCTATCAGGTGCAAGCAGAGGAAGAGCTGGCAGTGGCTCTGGCAGTGCAATGTTCTTCAGCCATTTCTCTGGGTCTTTTAATCTGCTGCCTCTCTTCTTGTTTCTCTTTTGAAGCTGACTTTCCCTAGCAAACTCCCTTATAAACTGGCCTGTTCACTGTTCCTTGGTCCTGAAAGGCTCCCTTTTCACTGCCAACCTGCTTCTTCCTCTCACCAAGCTTACAGTTTAAGGAAGATGGGAGAGAATTTCCAGGCAAACTCTCTAGCAAACTGCCCCTCGCTCTGGACTCTAGTTAAACAAGGGGCTTAAGTACTGGTCTAACTGCTGAGTTTTAGCTATTTAAACTAAATCTATGTGGATTAGCTACTCAATTAAAGCAAAAAAACAACCTTGAAAGGCTCCCTTTCAAAGAGATGGATGGCTAACTTATCTGGGAGCTGACCTGCTAATTGCCCTGTTTGCTGCCTGTTCGCTCAATCTGGATGCTAACATAGAAAGCTTCTTGCATAAATTTGAAGACGACACAAAACAAGGAAGGATTGCAAATATGTTGGAGGACATAAAACCGGTCTGCAGCCAATAGGATGAAGTTCAGTGCTGATAAATGCAAGGGGATACACACTGGGCGCATCTACACAAGACTCTTTACTGTGCAGTAGAGAAAATTACTGCACAGTAAGCGTCACCGTCTACATATGCAGACCCTTACCGCGGAATAATTTGCTCTACTCAGACGTTAATTTGCTACCTTCATTTGGGGAAAAGTTACTGCACAGTAAGGCATGTGTAGACAGCTGACTGGGAGCAAATTTACTCCCAGTCAGCCAAGCAGTAGGGGGTGGGAGATTGGTACCTGCCCACAGGAGCTGCCTGCTGCTGGGGCAGGCTTTGGTGGCAGAGCCCAGGCAAAAACAATATTCCCCTGCCCTGGCAGCAGGGAGCTCCCAGTCCTGGCTCCATGATTGCAGGCAGCTCCCGGGAGCAAGGAGCAATCTCCCAGACCCTACTCCTATCACGGATTGGGGGATGGGAGTTCCCTGCATGGGGAAAGTTCCCTGCCCAGCCTGGAGTTGGGACCAGCACTGGGACCAAGCAGGTAAAGACAATAAAGCAGGTTAAACAGTAAAGAGAACACAAGAAACTATAGGAAATTCTCCACAATGCTCGTTTGTGTAGATTCCTGCCCAGGGTGGGTTTACTCTGGAGTAAACCCATTCAGTAGCAGTTGCACGTGTAGATGCATCTCTTGGAAAGCATAATCACAAATGTGAAATGGGTGACACTTCAGTGGATGACAGCACTATGGAGAAGGATCTGGGAGTCTTGGTAGATCACAGACTCAATATACATCTGCAGTGTAATGTGGCTGCACAAAAGACAAATGCAGTTTTGGGATGCATCAACAGAATCATACGGTGCCACTTGGGAGGTGACAGTGCCTCTACTCGCACTGGCTAGGCCTCATATAGACTATTATGTGCAGGTTTGGGCTCCACATTTTAAAGATGTAGAGAAGTTAGAAAGGGTCCAGAGACAAGCAACAAAGCTGGTAAATAGCTTGGAAAACAAGTCATAGAAGGAGAGCCTGAAGGAGCTACACATTCAGCTTGCAGAAAAGATACTTAAAGAGGGGACATGACAGCAGTCTTCAAATACTCAAAATGCTGCCATAAGGAAGAAAAACACCTTTTCTCTCTTGCTGCAGAGAGCAGAACATGGAACAATGGCTTGAAGTTGCAGCAAAGTAGGTTTAGACTGAACATCAGACAGAACTTCCTCACTGTTTGAACAGTGAGGCAGTAGAATAGACTGCCTAGGGAAGTTGTAGACTTTCCATCATTGGAGGCATTCTAAAAGAGGTTGGGCAGGCATTGGTTTGGGATGATTTAAGTGTAGCTATGCCTGTTCTCCACTATAGGTATTTTCCAGGCTTTGCTGGTTCTTACATGGGACCGGAAGGGAATTTTTCCCTCCCTTCTGCTGCTACATGCATCAGGGATTTTTAATTTTTTTAAAGCCTTCCTCAGAATTGTTGCGTCTTAGCTGCAGCCAAGGTTGGGGATTGATTGGGTTGTGCCAGTGCTCCTGCTGGACTTAAACATGGACAGTCTTGGCTAAAGGGTCTTGCCCCTCTGCTCAGGGCCAGACCAATCATATTTTAGGTCAAGAAGCAATTTTACTCCATGGTCAGATTGGTATAGACTGCAGAGGTTTTTGCCTTCCTCTGTAGTGCAGAGTGTGGCCCTATTCCTGGGATCTCTTGATTGTATGTTAACAACTTTTACAGAAGCAGGACATTGGCTGCCCCCCGCTTTACTTATGCCAGGTTAGGTTGTTATGTCTTATGGTTTTGTCAGGGTTGACTGTGGTTTGGCTAACTGGATAGACAGTGGATTTGTACAGGATGGTTTAGATAGGAATGATCCTGCACCAGGCAAGACGTTGGATTAGATGACCTCTGAAAGTCCCTTCCAGGCCTACTTCTCTATGATGCTAAACAATCTGGGCCTATATATCTAGGGGGATGCTTGCTCCCTTATACTTAAATCACAATCCCTTAGGTCAGCCGAGAGCAGCCTCCAACAATTATCAGCAATGTGTCAAGTACACTTGGTGCAAGTGCATGGGAAGGTACTCTCAACAGGCACTCTTAGAACTTCCTCCTTCTTGAAGCTCACCAGAGCCCAAGCCTGGATATCTTTCAGAAGTACTGAGAAGACACACATTTAGCAAACAAAGCTAGGCTGGGAGATTGTTTAGGGGATTTCTGTTTCATGCTGATATTCTAGTTGTCTTTTAAGTTGTTTTGTTCTCTTGTTCCATTCCATGTTATAAGTTACTCTGCTTCTTTTATTGTAAGCTACCCTTAGCCTTCTTTGGGAGGGGCAGCATACAGATAGAATAAATACATTTAGTAAATTAAAATTTGAAAAATACAACACCACACCACTTGCTATTGAAACTATTTCATTCAGGGTCATTTTTGAGGTAGAATGGCAACACTTGAAGTGCTTCATTGGCATACAGTGTCTGTCCTCTCACATTCTGGAGTGCTAATAAAGGCCCCACATGCCTTTAAGTGTTACATTTGTCTAAGATAAAGTGCTCTTCATGCAATAATTGCCTTGAGAGAAAATGGCAGGAAATCAGCAACATGGTTATTTGTGGCGTCTCAGTTTCCTTAAATCTCACAGGATTTTATGATACTCCACACAAACTGTAAGGAAAACAGTGTTTAAATATACCTAAATAATATAAATATAAAACAGTGATTTAATAATATAAATACAAATCTATAAATAAATATAAATGATAATTTATATAGGCCTCATTTGAAAACTAAATAAGTACTTACATAAGTATGTTTAAATAAGCTAGTTTCCTTTTAAAGTAAGGGTCAGCTGAGTTACTTTAAACAGTGAGGAAATAAATTCTTTCAAATACAACCTCATTACTTTAATTACAGAGCAGACAAATTTCCTTTTCATGACCCAGCATTATTCTCAAGACTAGAATGAGTTTTATATCATGTCTATATTCCAATGATCTCAAGTTGAATGCAACATAATTTAAAATCTATTTTTATTTTTGAATAAGCTTAGCTTGCTCCACAGTTTTAAAAAAAATCTAGTGTCAAGTGGTAATTCATCAATCACTAAAAAAACCAAACAAACAACATATGCTTGTCATAATTAAATGATACCTGAAGACTGACTTTTGGAAAGTTAGTTGATATAGACCAGAGGAATCAAACATACAACCAGATCCAGTCCATGGAGATGGGTGGTTTAGATCATGGGGCTTTTTGCAAAGAAAGGGTTAAATATAAAGTCATGAATGAATCATCATGCAACAGAAAGCTCCAGATATCAAGTCCATATTTTATAGGTAACAGAAGCAAACAGTACCAATTTCTCTCTCATAAAAGTCTTGCACAGCAATTTAGTACATGGTAGTCATCCAGGTGCAGACAAAATTGTCAATTCCAGAAGACTAGTAGTGGAGTGAAGTAAAAAATTATCAAGCAAAAATGCTAGTTCATAATGGTGTTTCTCTGCTTTTCCTAGAGCTGTTAAAATAGGTTCCTCAGTCACACAGAAAATGTCTCCTCTTGAGGCATGCATTTTGGGACATTTGAACATTTCACCTAAATGAATATTTTTTCTGAGCTCTAAAGTGGCAAGGACTGCAACTGTAATACAAAACTGCTGACAGGAAATAATCTGGCTCCAATAGTTTCCTGAGAAAAAAAAAAGGCTACAGAATCCATTTTACTTTGCCTTATAAGCTTCTGAGTGTCTACGAATCAGGTTAAACTTGCCCGTAGGATCAGGAATGTACCACTTCTCCCAAACATCAGAATAGGAAGCTGTTCTTCCCCAGGGTTTGAAATGTCCATTCCAATGGAGCAACTTGGCAGCTTTCACAAACTGTGGAGAATATCTTTTCCCAGCACTAGATCCTTTTTCAAAAAAGAAGCGAGTCAAAACCATATACTTGTGCAGAAAGTTAAAAGCAATATCATCATCTTAGCATGCACAATGTTAATTCAGAGTTAGATATCAAGGGAAATGTTGTTGAGGAAGATGGTAAGAAGTGATACATAGTCCTCACAGATTAGTGCTAGATTGTGAGTTGCAGATTAACACTGTTTTAAACCATTTCTATTGCTCCCATATTTTGAGGCTGCTTTGGCTTCACATTCATGTTAAAGCAGTGTTAGAGCTGTCCATGCATTACCCATCACCAAACAAGCTTTAAAAGGTAAATTCAACCAGTAGCTAAATGAATGGAGAAATCTGCAATTGGAGTTCTGAAATCGGGGAGAACAGAGTGGAAAGCAGGAAAAAGATATTCCTCTTTACCCACATGAAAAAACAGTTTGCTGCATTATCCCCTAACAATTGTCAGTTACGGACTTAGTGAAATGAATGAGGGAGTAAATTAAGCCTTAGCATTGTAATTTCATACTTACCAAGATGTCGGACATTCCACAAAGGGTCAATATTGGAATACTGCTTGTAAAACACAATTAGCAGTGGGGGTGTAGCCACGTTGTCTGCCAGTGTCTTACTGTATAATTCTTCTCTAGAGGGGAAGAATAAACAAAGAATTTTTTAGCTGAAGGTGCTAACGTACACCTAAAATGGTAGATTTTCAAAGCGAGTGTACACTGCATTATGCCTAGAGGTTTACATGTCTAGTAATTTATATTTCCACAATTCAATTTTATCATGATAAGGCAAAGCCCAATAGTTTTCACTCCCTCTCCTGTTGTTTATTCTTACACTACATTAAGTTTCATCCATTTCTCCAACTGGTTAGTGATGTTCTTCAGTTTCCATTCTGTTAAATTTGCAACAAAGACCCCTGGATTGAAAGAGCAGGTGCTAGCTTTCATGGCAAGCTTCCGGATCGTTTCTTTTTTGTAGTCTAGGAATCCAATGTAATTATACTGAAAACAAGAGGAAGATAACTGAAATTAGTTTTTAGTCTTAACTGCACCTAAATGCAAGATTTTGTTTAAAATATACCACCTAACTCCAGTTAAAAAAAATTCAGCATCTTTGCTAGAACATGTAGTGTGTTTACAAAAATCCCTTTCTTGAGCTTCAAGAGCTTGAAGTGTCAAGCTTTCAGAACAATTTTCCAGTTCTTTCAGGAATGCTGAAGGTAAGCGTATGATACAGATCCACAAATAAAAACAGGGTGCACCAATAAAGATTTTCTTGGCCGATACCTACCTGATAACTGATTTACAGGAATGTAGCTGGGCAGTGGAGAGCAGGTCCCTGCACGTAAGTCTGTGGATGGGCAGATCTAGACCCCTCCACAGACTTACCTGCACATTTTATTAAATAATAAAAATAATATTTATTATTATCAGGGAGTGGAGCAGGGGCTGGGGCCGCTGCCCAGCCAGAGTGGTGAATGGGACCCAGGGCTGGGACGGGGAGCAGGACAGAGCCACAGGTGGCTCATCCAGGGGACCAGCATCCCAGCACTTAAAAATGGTGGCAGGGTGCTTGAACTAAAGCTCATCAAATGAGCATAATTTCAAGCATTGCCGCCACCATTTTAAGTGCAGGGACACTTATAACTGAAGCTGAGCTGAGTGGGGTGAGGGTGGATGCAGACTGCTCACTGTAGACTCAGGGCTCTGCGCCATGCTGCCTTTGCCCAAGTGGCCTTGCACTAGCTGCATGCCCTCTGCCCGCAGAAGGTATAACTCACTGTCCTCACTGCTGCTGGGCAGACAGGGTATATGACTGGTGCGGGGCTCCTGAGGCAAAGAGAGCAGAGCAGAGAGCCCCAAGCCCACAGTAATCAGCCCGCATCCGCCCCATGCACAAATCTGGAGGGGTCACGTGCCCTCCCATGCCTCCCTGGGTGTGCGTGTGTGGGGGGGTTGCACACAGCAGCAGGAAGCTGCCCCTTCCATCCCCGCAACACCCCCGTGATGAGCTGTCCATGGCTCCATCCCACTCCTTGCCCTGGTCCCAGGTCTTATTTGCTGCCCTGGCTGGGCAGCACCCTTATCCCCAGCCCCTGCCCCACCTCACCGTGGGTGCCTTGAGCTGCCCCTCCATGCCCCTTACCCTCCACAAACTTACCTGTAGGGAGCTGCTCACCATGCTGCCTGGCCTGTTTTCCTGTGCACATGCACACAGCAGCTGGGGGCCCTGGCCAGAATGCATTTTACACTTAGCAGTGAACATACTGATTAATCAGAACTATTCAGACCTGATTTCCTGCTCCACGGACTGCAAATTTATTAGTAGTTGAGTCACAGTCATCTGAAAATGCAGCTGCATGTCCAGGCTTCAATGGAGTGTTGTAAAGTTCAAAAATATCATCTGAAAATCCAGTAGAGAAAAAAAACACAACACATACCACTTCAGTGATAACTGAACACATTTTTTTGTAGTCATTTACAGAGCTGACACCAGCTTTCAATAATAAGAAATAAAATTCGGGCAGCAAAATATTTAAAGATATATACCCGTCAAATATATTACGCACTGTTTACAAGAAATTTATGATACCTAAAATAATTTCCTTTACCTCCTCCATTTCAAATGCTACCCTAGTTGAAGCACCCTACCCTTCACACAAGGGGGCTGATCTTCAAATGCTAACAGCCTCTTGAAGGAACTGACACATCTACAGTAAGACTAAGATGTAGAAAGACATTTTATAATAGAATAGCTGTTAGGTTACAAGACTGAAGTTGTGAGCAGGTGTGATCACGAGCAGGATAAAGCAACTACATTGTTTCAAACTGGTTGAAACCATTTGTGCTGCATCTCACCTACCACTTTATGATGATCTGTTTAATCCAACCAAGCCCCACCTTTCCTTGCGACACCCCTTATGGAGCAACCTCCCGGATCAGGACCCGTCTGCAGATACCCTTTGGATCAAGAAATGGGAAACACGGGAAGTCACAAATAAGTTCCTTGTGACAAACCCCACTTGTCAACTTGCTGGCTTTGAATTAACACAGAGAGAGTAGTCTCTGTTAAACAGGTTCAGGACTGGCCAAGGCCCCTGCGCAGGCAACCTCCACTGCTGGGGCCTCAGTGCTAACCCATTGTGCTCTTGTGGAGACACAAACAATGTCGCACATTTTTAAATGAAGAGGCAGATTAATAACTTTGAACTCAGTTAACGAGGAGGCTAATCACATTCACTAAATAATAAAAATAATATTTATTTCAAACAGCGAATATTTTTTTTCTTCATTTCACCTTCTGAAAACAAAGTGTGAGCCTTATTTGGAGGTGTGTGGCATGCAAGAAAGTACTAAACTACTGTATAATCCTATGAAATACGAACTTTCATTTTTACCTGGGAGAACTTTTACAATCTTTTCTCCAATGCCTGATGAAGGGTGTGTGCGCCTGAAAGCTTGCAATTCAACAAATTTTTTTGCAAAAATCTTGTTGGTCTAATAAAAGATATCATCTCTACTATGAGTCTTGATTGCTTTTAAACTACTGTTTTATCATGTAGCATAGTATATAAATAGGGCCCTGAGAAAATCGTGATTTTGTGGACTGCACGGATATCACAAAATTCACCCCATACCTTGACTTTTAAACGTGAACATAGGCGGTGGAAGGCTTGGGCTAACGGGATTTAGCCCCACCCTCCACCCCCATGTGCAGGGCAGCAGTGGCTACACAGAGGGCCACAGAGCAGCTCAGTCATGGCCTCTGGGCAGCTGCAGCCAGCGTGGGGAGGAGCACACAGACACAGAGCCTGCATGCAAGCCAGGATTGCAGCCAGACAGCATGTGGAGCACTGCCCACCACAGCAGTAGCCTGGGGTCTGACTATCCTACCACCTGCTCGCTGCATTTGGGCAGAGTTAAGCCCCATTAGCCCCAGCCTTCTGCCATCTATGGTGTGTGCCTGCATGCTGCATGTGTGAGGGTAAAGTATCATTTTTCACGGAATATTCACAGAACTACTGAGACCCCTGTGCCAAGATCAGTAGTAGTTCTCTGAATATTCTGTGAAAAACAATATTTTACCTGCGCATGTGCCGCAAATTTTCAAGAAGAAATCAATGATTTTCTCAGGGCCTTTTATATAAATCATGTAACTCTAAAAGTTCAATTGCATGATTTTTTTTTTTACTTCTGAAGTTTAAAAATTTATATTTAATCAGATAAGAATATAGTGAAACCTATTTAAGAACCTATAAAAAGCTGGAAACCTACTCATGTCAGAAAATACTTACAATTCCTGCATGACTTACGGGGAATTACATATACTTAGTTTGTATAAGTCAGCAACTAACAAGCAAATTGAAAGGAAATTTGGGGCCCACTGGTAGAGTCACCTTGTATATCCTGGAAAGTAATGACGAAGTATGTGTGTACATGCAGGCACGCATGGCAGTCTGTGTGTGTAGGGGGTGAGTACTAAGCAGAGCAGCATTAAACAGAGCAAGTAGCTCCCCTGATAAGACAGAAACATCTTTAAGCCAAAGCTTCTTCCCAGTCCCATGCATTTCCATCTTAAACAGGTTATACTGTATTTAAACATCCAGGGCAGGATTCTATTTCCATTTGCATGCCTGAATGACAGTCTTTCCAGTCTCTGATTTTGGCATTTATGCACATTTTGCAATTCTACACTGTTGCAAACCTTGGCCATTTTCAAGGAATCTAGGCTAAGCTGTAGAAGTATGGCTAAGCAGAAGGCCCCAAAACCTGTTTCTGAGTGATTGTAGATTGAATCATTCCAGGCCTGACAATCCAGCTTGGTCAGCAAAGTAAAGGAAGGAAACAACACGTCCAGCTACACCGGTAATGAAATCAAATTAAACAGAGCACAAGGCTTTAAATTAGATGATTCAAATAAAGTATATCATAGCTTTATCTTATTGAAATGGATTAGTGTAACCAAATGTACTAGATGCTGTTTTGCTGTAACAAATATTTTTGTTAAGATTTCTTTAAGTTATAAAAACAAAGTAGCCTAAACTGTAAACTAAGGTGAAAAAGAAACAGCATTCCAGAATAGCAAAGAGAAGGAGATAAGGAATCCTTCTTCTCTGAAAATGTAACTTTCACAGAAACACAAATCCCAACTAATTGATACTTTCCAAGCACAGACGATTGGAGGGGGGGGGCA
>NW_017728997.1:52598389-52626037 GCF_001723915.1 Gavialis gangeticus | reverse complement strand
CCCCCCCCCCCCCCCCCCCGACTCCGCACTGCTCAGGATGGTGCAGGGTTTTTTTGCCACGTGGGCCGGCATTAAGCCACAGCATAGAAGTATAGAAGTGGATATGGGGCTTCTGGCCTGCCCACAAATTGTGCCCCCTCCCCAGACTCAGGAGGCACCAGTCACCCCTGTTTCCAAGCCTGGTTCAATCCAGTCCAAAAAGTCTCAGGGAAACAACAAAAAAAAATGTACATAAAGTCAATCGAACATTTTTTACAATATTATAAATATAGGATATAGGCTGGAAGGCAATTTGGACAACTCAACAAATTCCAGAAGACCTGCTTACCAGTCTGTGCACCACCCTCTGTCCCCTTCTCATGTCTTTTCAGTCAGTATAGGTACCTGTTTTCTATGTTGTGCTGTCATGGGTAGCCAGATAAACTCTTGTCCCAAAGTCTGTTTTTGTGGCTTGGGGTACAAGCAATAAGACGTCAAGCTGTAGACCAGTCTCATGCCTCGTTTATTGTCAGGCAGCCTGTAAATTCACCTGTAATCTGGGTAACTATGCCCCTGCACTGTGAACACTTAAAATATGTGTACTTTCAGAGTCTGTTCAGTAGACTACACACTGGCCACATACACATGCCTAATGTGGGCATGAAACTCAAAAGGTAGCTAGGCAAAAACCCATTACTAAAAGGTGTTAGATGAGGGAGAAGGGTCCTCTCATATCTTAACTCAAAGAACTGAGAGTCTAGGGAACTTACCCAGGAAGTGACAGACCTGTGTCATAGGCTGCCTTGCTTAAGGGGGGGTTTGAACCTGCATCTAACTCAGGGGTGGGCAATTACTTAGGGTGGAGGGCTGCTTAATGAAGCTTGGTAAGCTTGCAAGGGCCACATGGGTAGCCCCGCCCCTTGACAGCTGCCCTGCCTCCTGGCTGCCATAGTTCTACCCCTAACCGCTGATACTTGTCACCAGAAGTCCCTCCCCTTGCCTCCCAAAAATACTCCTTTTTAGAGGGTGGTTTGCCATCTTAGAACCAGAAAGAAACTAAATCATACACTACAAGTCAAACCATACTATAACATAATTTAATTTTATTACAAAAAATATTTTTGTTATGATTTGTATTTGCATACTGTATACAGAGATAATTGCAAAATAACTCAAAAATAAATTCTTAGTCTTGTATATTGTGCATGTGTGTTGGGTTGTGGGAGGGCTTGTGAGGGGGCATTAGGGTATGTTGGGGGTGTGTATATGTGGGGGGTTACAGGGGCAGAGTGTGGGTATGTGGCATTTTTGGGGTGTGAGGGAGGGTGAGGACACACCCTTGATGGTGCAGCAGCAGGTGGGGGTGCTTGGGGCACTTGTACCCAGCAGCACATGGTTCCAGCCAGCGCTGTAAACTGCGGTGAGGAGTGCAGCCCCCACCGGGCCATCTTTATCGCTAGTGCTTCCCACCATGAATATGCAGCCCCACACTTACGCAGCATGGGAAGCCCCATGCGCAGGTCCTGGGACTCCGCAAGGGAAGCAGGGGCTGGGTCTCCCCCCCACTTCTGGCGGAGTCCCAGGACCTGTGTGGCAGGGGGCAGCGCATGCACAGTGTGTAAGGCTTCCCTCCTGTGCCACGTGAGTGCAGGGACTGTGCATGTGCAGCATGGAGCACTAGCAATAGGGACAGTCCAGCAGGGACTGGGCTCCTCACTATGATGTGCAGTGCTGGCCAGGTGCCAGGCATGAACACCCTGAGCGACCCCGCCTGCTGCTGCAGCTACCGCCTGCTGGGGCTGTGCACTATGGAAGGAGTGAGGGGGGTCCCCACATCCTCACACCCACATGCTGCCCACCTGAGCTCTATGGTTCTGTCGCACCCCTGGATGTGGGCTCTGTGCTGCTACCAGCCCCAACCCCATGCTCCTGCTCAGCTGTGGCTCTACCCCCACGCCCACCACTTCCCTACTTGCTGCCTGGAGCAACCAGGTTGCTGGGAAAGCCAAGCAGGTCCCCTGTGGGGTAACTGCAGCAGCACTTGGAAGCTGCATGCTGGCTGGGCCGGGGCCCTTCTGTCCATAAAAGTGGGACTGAGGTGCGATAGGGTATGTTGGGGGTATGAGCAACTCACTTCCACTCTTGCTGGTGGAAGGGCTGGGCAGGATACAATTCATTGGTAGGTGCTATGGGCCCGATGAAAGTGCTTGGTGGCCCGGATCTAGCCTGTGGGCCATATTTTACCCACCCCTGATCCAAATTCTTTGCACAGGGACCCATCCATCCACCATACAATTGGGCAGGTCTAGTCTCTTGACCCAGGGTGCCTTTGGAAGTTACTCCTGCCCTACTCCAACTGGGCTGCATGTGGAGCCAGACTTGGTTAGACAGCGCAGCCATAGTGGTGGTGGCAGCAGGTAGGTTGCTTTATGTCATGCTTGCTCCTGGGCAGGCAAGGAATACCCAGGGGAACCAGACAGGAGGAGAAATCTGCCTGCTGCTGCCACTGTCCCCTTTCCTCTAGAGTCTTCCCCCACACCCTGGGGCAGCTGGGGACAGCAGCAGCAGTGGACAGGGAATAGAGGGAGGGGAGGGGACATGCTGCTGAGCACAGAGGAGAAGGGAGGGGGAAAATTCTTACCTTACTCAGGAATTTATTTTTAAATCCCTGGCTACTGCTCATGCAGCAGTGTTGACTGAAAAGGGGTGCATCTGCACCAGTGCACCCCTTCTGGATCTGCCTCTGTCTGTGGGTGAGGCAGACTTAGAAGCTAGTGTCCTTTTTCCTGAACAAGCACCCTAACCACCCTGCTTTTGGGTATAAACCATGGACAAGCCCTCTTTCTGTTGTTTTGTTTTTTGACAAGCATGTAGTCTTTGTATGCATGCTTACATTTCCATAATGCAAAGTTAATAGAATTGCAAACTGTGCATAAGTGTAAAACACCATGTGTGTGGCACGATAGCTGCCATTTAGATGCACAATGGTAACATAATTCTGCCCCACTACAAATTTAAAGAGAATGACAATCAAATACATGGTACCAGTAAGACCACAAGTTATTTTTTCAAGTACTTAATATAGTTTAACTGCAAAAATTAAAAGAGTATCAACACTATATGAACAACTTATTGACCTGCTGATCACAAACAGGGAAGAATTGGTGGGGAATGTATTAGTGGGTGGCAACTTAGGCAGCAGTAACCACGAGATGATTGAGACCCATGGGCAGGATCCCTTCGGAAGCCAGACTGAGGGGAAAAGAAGTGCAGGAGAGTTGCCTGTACTTTAAGGAGCTTTACTGAGGAGTGCAGGAACAAATCATTCTGACACGCAGGAAAACTAGCAAGTATGCCAGAAAACCAGCTTAGCTTAGAAGGGAACTATTCAGTAAACTAAATCACAAAAAGGCAGCTTATAAGAAGTGGAAACTTGAAGAAATAACTAGGGAAGAATATAAAAGCATTGCTTGGGCATATAGGGATGAAGTCAGGAAGGCCAAGACACAACTGGAATTGCAGCTAGCAAGGAATGTGAAGGGTAACAAGAAGGGTTTCTGCAAGTATGTCAGCAGCAAGAGGAGGATCAGGGAAAAAGCGAGTTCCTTACTGAATGGGGGAAGCTACCTTGTGACACAGGTTGCAGAAAAGGCTGAAGTGCTCAATGCCTTTTTTGCCTCCATCTTCACAGGCAAGGGCAGCTCTCAGACTGCTGCACTGGGCAGCACAGCTAGAGAGGAGGTAAGCAGCCCTCAGCGTGAAAGAACAGGTTATGGAAGAAAAGCTGGATGTGTACAAATCCATGGGGCTGGATGGGATGCACCCAAAGGTGCTGAAGGAGTTGGCTGATGTAATTGCAGAGCCATTGGCTATCATCTTTGAAAACTCAGGGGAATCAAGAGAGGTCCCAGATGACTGGAAAAGGGCAAACATCATGCCCATATTTAAGAAAGGGAAAAAGCAGGATCCAGAGAACTACACACCAGTTAGCCTCACCTCAGTCTCTGGAAAAATCATGGAGCAGATCCTCAAGGAATCCATTTATAAGCACTTGGAGTAGAAAAAGGCATTTAGGAAAATTTAGCATGGATTCACCAAGGACAATTCATACCTGATCAACGTGATTGCCTTCTCTGACGAGGCTCTGTGGATATGGGAGACTGGTGGATGTGGTTTGTGTATCTTGATTTTAGCAAGGATTTTGATATGATCTCCCACAACATTCTCACAGGCAAGCTAAGGAAGTATGGGCTGGATGAGTGGACTGTAGGGTGGACAGAAAACTGGCTGGAGCATTGGGCTCAGCTAGTAAACAGTGGCTCAATGTCTAGTTGGCAGCTGGTATCAAATGGAGTCCCCTGGGTGTTGGTCCCGAGTCTGGTTTTGTTCAATGTCTTCATCAACAACTTGGAAAATGGCATAGAGTGCACCCTCAGCAAGTTTGCAGATGACACCAAGCTGGGGGATAGGACTAAGATTCAGTGTGACCTAGACAAATTGGAGGATTGGGCCAAAAGGAATAACCTCATGAGGTTCAACAAGCACAAATGCAAAGTCCTGCACTTGGGATAGAACAATCCCATGCACCAGTACAAGCTGGGGGCTGACTGGCTGGGCAGCAGCTCTGCAGAAAAGGACCTGGGGATTACAGTGGACAATAAGCTGAAAATGAGTCAACAGTGTGCCCTGGTTGCCAAGAAGGCTAATGGCATACTGGGCTGCATTGGTTGGTGTGTTGCCAGTAGGCCAAGGGAAGTGATTATTCCCCTCAACTGAGCACGGGTGAGGCCACATCTGGAGTACTGTGTTCAGTTTTGGGCTCCCCACTACAAAAAGGATGTGGACAAATTGGAGAGAGTCAAGCAGAGAGTGACAAAATGGTGAGGGGCTGGGGACATGATTTATGAAGAAAGACTGGGGGAACTGGGTTTATTTAGTCTAGAGAAGAGGAGACAGGAGACTAAGAGGAAACTTAATAGCTGTCTTCATCTACCTGAAGTGGGGGTTCAGAAGCAGATGGAACTAGGCTCCTTTTAATGGTGGCAGATGACAGAACACGGAGCAACAGTCTCAAGTTGCAGCAACGGAAGTTTAGGTTAGATATTTAGGCAGAATTTTCTCACTAGGAGGGTAGTAAAACACTGGAACAGGTTACCCGGAGAGGTGGTGGAAGCTCCATCCTTGAGGGTTTTCAAAACCCAACTAGACAAAGCTTTGGCTGGGATGATCTAGTTGGGGCAGGTCCTGCTTTAAGCAGGGGGTTGAACTAGATGACCTCCTGAGGTCCCTTCCAGCCTTAATTTTCTATGATTCTAACTTCATCAGACCTAGACAGAAAAAAGTATTGCAAGTCACTAATTTTCATGCTTCAGCAAGACAGAAGCAGCTCATCATCATATAGGGACAAAAAGAGGTTTCTTTCTAGTATGCAGACTTTTACTTGATGGGTTTTTACAGACAGTTTTTTTATGTGAAGCAGAAGCATTTGGCTGGTGTCTGAGACCTTGCACATTCTAGTAGAATAATTACTATTTACCTAGTAAGCTTAAGAATGAAAAGGTCCAGTACCTTGCACTATTACATCATCATCCACATATATGGCCTTCTCTGAATAAGGAAGCAAATTAGGCAAGTAAAATCTTGCAAAGGTTAACTGTGAAAAAAAGCAAAAAAAGAGAAATGAGAATAAAATGGGAGAACAACAGAAGACTAGGAAACTGAGAGACTTATTTTGGGCACCATTTTTTGGTGAATGATAATCTGTGCAATGAAAATAACCATCAAGACATTCTGTTTATAAAAATAAAAATAGGGGCTTACCAGCTGAATTTTCAAAAACACCTAAACAACTTATGTTTAAGGAGTACAAGTCCCACTGAAAGTAGCTTTGGCTCTTTTGAAAATACCAACCTAATTTTGCACAGCAATTTGAAACCATGAATTAATTTATGTGGTCCTGGTCATATAATGCAATACAATATTGTTGACTCAGCCTGCACAAACTTGTATAGAAGTAACTGGAACTGTACAGATGGGGAATCAATGGACCACATTTCAGATTGGAGGCCAATCACTGGGGTGCACCAATAAGAGATTTTTTGGGCCAATACCGATCTGATTTCTGACACGCAGCCTGCCAGCTTGAATAGCAGTGTCTGGCTGGTAAGTGTTGTGGTGGAAGGGGTGGGCTCTGTCCCACGCCCTGCTCTACGCTGGCTTGGCGGTGCCTGCCCCAGGCCCTACCCCACTCCCTCCATCACCTTGGAGGCTTCAATCTGCACCCCCCACCCCCACAACAAACTTAACAGTTGGACACAGCTCTCCAGGCTGTGTTCCTGGCCCCATGCATGCTGCAGCTGTGCACACACGGGGCATTTATCGCCCACATTACTGACCGCATCAGGCAAAAAAGCCTATTTCTGATATAGTCAATTTTCTTTATATCAGTGCAGATCCAATATTGGATCAATGCATCAGTGCACCTCTGCCAATCATTATGTATTTAGAAATTTTGTTTCCACTAAGAAATATTATACTGGTTCATTACAGTTCTTGGGATTATGACTGAAGGGCTCAGTCACTTCTACTACTCACATCTAGCCATTATTACTAATGTAATCAAGATTATCCTGAAATATCCCATTGCATATTCCTAACCAATGAAATGCAGAGGCATCTTGGTACTCACAATCCCAGAGCAGGGCGTTTTTTTGCATTAGATGAAAGAAGTGAATGATTTCTAATTCAAATGAAAGTGCAAGTGGAATTTAAAGAACCAAGGGTAGTTGCCCAAACTATAGGACTAGGACTCCAGAATTAATACTTCTACTTTTCTTCAGAAATCTGTGATATTTAATAACGGTAAGTTGTTAAGAAGACTTCTTCATTATTTATGAAACATAAGCTTTACAGCTGCAAAGTATTTCCTACTGGTATAGTGGTTTAAAATAGAATCAGAAAATGTACCCCCTACTTAACTACCTCAATTCCTATCTAGTCTAGGTTCAATCCTATGAATTTGGCTGTACCTTGATCATTATAACTTAAAAGTTATATAAACCTAGTTTTGGATATAAAACAAACATCTATATCTTTACATTTATATTTAAATCTACTTCCTGCAAAAAACTGTTCTGGCCAGATATCTCCAGTCTATCCACCCACGTGAGTGATAACAAATACTAATATCAACAATCAGACTCACTGGTTTTATGGAGTCTGTCTGTTCTGAATCCACCCGCATCTTTCCTTCCAAAACACGAGGATCAAAATCTATAATTTGGTATTTCACATTTTTCAGAACAGTGTTACTCAGCCATGACCTGCACAGGACAGAAGAGAGAAGGAGGAGTCACAGATTTGGTTAGACAAGATAAAAAATAAGGCAAGAATAAAACAGAAAAGAGAGCCAAGGAATGCTAACACGAATGAGTCTTGGACTACTAGCTCTTTGTTGACAGTTTCCTTGTCTAGAGAATGTACATGTATTTTGTGCCCTATTGTAGCAGGACCAAAGCTCCCTGTGACACCCCTGGTAGCTAAGTGCCTCCTGCCCCACTCTAGCTCCTTGGAGTACTCTCCCATTCTACCTTTCCTGCCACACCTTGATACATCTAATAATACTTAGGGAGGCTGACCCAGGGCTCCAAAGTGAGCCTTAGTCCCTTGGCTATCTATTGCCACACATAGCCAGCTGGCACCTGTGTTATTTCCCTGACTAACTTGTGACCCACTGGCTCTATCCAGGCCTTGGAGCACAAGCCGCCTTAGCAGCAATAACTGTGGCCTCCATGCTCTCCTGTAGCAATGCCCATGCCTTGCAGATGTTACTCCATCATCCAAGTACCAGCCTTTACAGGCATCAGCCCTCTTGGCTTTGGCCCAGTGGTTGTTCTAGCTGTGGATTCCTAAGCCACTTGCCCTAGCCTCCTTGGCTCCGGCCCACCCTGCCTCTCGCTCTCAGGGCACAGGCTCTGGCCCCCACAGCTCCAGCCTGCCCCATCTCACTCATGCTCTCCCTTGGCCTTCACAGGGCTGGCTACCCCAAGTGACCCCAGGCACCCTACTATGTGGCTACCAATCCTCCCATACAGCCACAACCTGGTCCTTTGGTATCAAACTTAAATGGAACACAGACACAAGGGACCTGCTTCCAAATTAAATGTCTCCCTTGCTCTGGAGTAGCACCCCCCCTTAAAATTGTACTTCTCTTCAAGCTATCACCTCCCAGCTCTCACGGGTGGCTTGGGTGTCTGCACCCCTCTCTCCCAGGAGATATGTTCCCTGCAGCATGCAGTACCAGACTGCCTGCCTTACTTCAGGCACTGGGCTTACATGCCCTAATGCACTGTCCCTTCCAGTCAGGTGACTCTTTCGAACACACGGGTTTCCTCTTTTTCCTAATGGCCAGCCTGCCCTTTCCTGCTGCAGCTTAATCCAGCTGCACGCACCCTTTACTCTCAGGTTGCTTGGAAATCTGCCCCAAGCAATAAATTTACTGTAGTTCAGCTAACTTCTGCTCGGCTGCCTGCCTACAGAACAAAGCTACCCTGCTGTACTTTCGCCTTAAAATAACAGTAGCCTCTGGCTTCCTGTTACACCTACGGTAGGTATCAGTAGGGTGTAACAACAAAGCCACGCAGAGCTTGCTACAGGATTGTGGCCTAAGATGCTGCCTACCCTAATGTTCTGAGGTAATGTTCTCACATTGTTATAGTATTTAGCACAGTCCTGAGTCCTAACTGGCTCAGAAATGACATGACTAGTCAGTATTAACTAAACAGCTACAACAGCATGCACACCCTTAACAAAACTGTGCCAGACATGCCACTGCAAGAAAAAACTACAGTACTTTATCTGTCTATAACAGCCACAGCAAATTGTGTGCTGGGCATTATTTATTATTCCAAGGAAAATATATCCAATGTATACAGTAAAAAAACCCAAAGAAACAAAACAAAATAAACAAAAAAAACCCTTTGATAACATTTTCTCTGAAGACTTGCAAGTGATAAGTCGAAGTGCCAAAGATGGTTCTGGTTTAATATCAGAAATTCACACTTTTATTACCAAAGGCAATACTGATGAGCGGGGAAAAGAGGGTCAAATGCCAATCTAAAAGTCAGGAAAATTCACTGGTACCCTTCATCATAGAACTTGTCTTCTATTAAAAAGTGTTACTGCTTCAAAGAAAATAGACTTTAAGAATGTACAACAGGTAAGCAAGCATTTGCTTCTCTGCAACATTTATGGAACCAAGCCTCTTTTAAAAAAAATAAAAATAAAAGTATTTTGTGATCTCTTACTCAATATTCCCCCATTTGTACCAGCATTGTTGTATTCAGCTGAAAGCTAACCTGACTAGCAGCCCCACATCCTGTCAAATAAGAGCTGAACCCTGAATTAATTCACTACTGGGAACAAAAAATATTCCTTGACAAGAGCCCAAATCACTAGAATCACTCTGGTTTCTGGGTTTACTGAATTGATTCTGAGTATGTGTATATTTGTAGCAACTACTTTTTAAAATAACTTTTTAAAGAAGTCAGGAAACTGAGAACACAGAAGTCAAGCAAAGTAGAGCTAATTCATGCAAAGCACAATCTACACATAGAATGGTAGCAGGAAAAGTGACTGATGATAGCATATAAAATAAAGCAAAATGTTAAAATTGCAGAGGCATGATTCGGAAGAGTACAACTTACCTCAAGTGATCCACAGTATTGTTTTGAGTGATGATGTGGAACACCACATTTGATTTTGTGTTATGATAAATACTATTTATGGCTGCAATGATGCCTCCAAGCCTGTCCTCTGATGCTGTAATGACCACAGGAATTTCCTTCTCATTCCTTTTTTCTATCAGCTTTTGGGGAGCCTCAGGTATAAAATCAATGGGCTGGAGTCCCAATGCATCTGAATCTACAAACAAAGTAATTATGCACATTTGTATGCAAGAAAAATTATATGTATGAAGCATTATTATGTGGAATAATCTTATATTTCAATTATTTCTGTTATTTTAGTACTTGCAGTCCCCAAGCAGGACTCAAAGCTTCACTGGGCAAGGTTCTATACAAACTTGTAAATAGGAAAGGTAATGGCTCAATGACTGAAGTCAGGGTTGTCTTGGTTCTTGCTCAGAGCTGTTGAGATGAAACAGCTTTTCCATTTGGTAGTATGGATGCAAATATCGTTTTAAAAAACATTAATTTAACTTCCTCTAGTTATATCAGTTAAGTAATTAACTGATAACACAGCAGCTTAGACAGTTGCTGCTGGGAGCTGCTCCGTCTCCTGGAACCCTTTGACTGAGGGGAGAAGATGGAGGAGGGGGGAAGAGGCAAGCCTAGCCAGAAAACACAGCCTATGTGAAGCCCTACGTTGGGAGGGAGGGAGGGAACACCAGGGGAGAGAAGCTAATTGCTTAACTGATGAGTCATCAGGCTTCTTCTTCTTTTCCTCTTAGGCTATGGGTACTAGTCAACCTTGCCCCTCCCATCTCTTCTGTCTACCCTGCTGCCTTCTGATTCCTGCTGGGGCACTTCAAGGCTTCTCTTCTACTCTTCCCTGCCAGACTCTGCCCACCCTATGGTAAAGGATAACCAGTAAGCTAACCAGTTTCACTACTAACTTTATTTATCACTACACCTACTATTAATTGGTTAAACGATTAATTGTTTAACTGACTTTTCATCCCTATTCAGTAGTTTAGCTCCATTTCAACTGGAAGCTTGCTGGCAGTCAGATGTAGCAACACGGTAAGGAATATTGAGAAGTGTTGAAGCGATGATGCAGCTTTGCTTACTCTTGTCTTAACCTCAACGGGATCTGTGATAGAACTGTTATTGAGAACCACCGCTTGCATACGGAGCAGGGAAAGAATAGTGACCAATTTCCACGGGCATCCGTACCTCTGCAGTGCTTCTTGACGGACAGAGCTGAAGGCTTGTGTGTGGTCAAAAAAGGCCACACAGAGAGGTTTATGTTGTTCCCAACATTTTTCCTGCAACTGGCAAGCTGTGAAGATCATATCAGTTGTGCCTCTTGATACCCTAAACCCACACTGAGACTCCAAGAGCAGCTCTTCAGCAAGTGGGAGGAGATGGTTCAGAAGGGTTTTCTCAGTGATCGTTCCTGTGATAGACAGACAACACGGTGGTCCCTCTTCAAGGTAATTTCCACAGTTGGAAATGTTTCCTTTCTTCAAGACAGTCATGATCATAGCGTCCATGTCAGGGATTTCCTCATCATTCCAGATCCTTAAGATGAGGGCATGGGGCTGTGATATGAGCTGCTCAACCTCCTGCTTGAACATTTTAGAGGGATTCCATCAGCCTAAGGTGCCCTGTTACTCTGCTTGATGGCTTTCCTCACCTCATCAAGGGTTGGAGGGATTCAGAAATTGTCTCTGACTGGATGTTGCAATATGGAGTTGAGAACACTTGTAAACAACAGGTCTTGACTGAACAGGTCTTCCAAATGCTCCTTCCAACAGGCATTAATGGCTCCCTTTCCTTTGATCAGGTCTCCTCCATCCCTGAGTGGAGCATAGATGGCTTTGGTTGTACTGAATAAATCTAGCATATTGTGGATGTCAGTGAAATGCTACATCTCCTTTGCTTTGTCTTTCCACCATCTATTCTTCATAACACAGGTCCTCCTTTGGACCTCTGTCTTGCCTTGTTGGAAATTCAGTTTCTTTTGCTTGGAGGAGTTGTTGTTCTGCCAAGCACAAAAGGTCTTTCACATGCAGTCGATCAACTCTTGGGTCTCCCAGTCACTCTCATCACACCAGTCTTGATGTTTCCTAGTAGAGGATCCAACTGCCTCTTTGCAGATGCTAATGGACTTAAAGGCACCCCAAATGCTACTGACTTTCTTCCATTGTTGTTGACTAGAATTCACCAGTTTTCCATTGAGGCACTGCTGAAAGAAGGCTCACTTGATTGGGTCCTTGAGTCACTTGACATTGATCTTCTGTTGACATTGCTTTTGCTGCAGCCATTATTTAGGAGACTGTTTGAATGACATAACCAAACAGATAAGTTAGCAGTTGGTCCAGCAATCCTCAGTTCCTAACATAAGTTGGGTGATGCGGACATCTTTGCGATCCCAGACACAAACAATGACGTAGTCAATCAAGTGCCAATGCTTGTATTGTGGGTGCTGCCATTATGTCTTGTGCCCGTTTTTCTGGCAGGACAGGATGTTGGTGATGGTGAGTCCATGTTCTGTGTATTTGGGCAAGAGGAGGAAGTGGCTGGAGTTGACCTTTCCTGCTCCTTCCTTGCCAATGGTTCTGTTCCAGAGGTTCAAGTCCCTTTCAACTCTGGCACTAAAATCAACAAGAAGAATGACTCTGTCTCCTTCCAGAACATCAGAAAGGACTTGGTCAAGATTGCAATGTAATTCTTCCTTGACTTCATTAGTGGCGTCAAGAGTCTAGGCATATGTGCTGATGACAGTGGCATATAGGCTCCCTGCCCATTTAAGACAGAAAGTCATGAGGCACTCATTAATTCTGATAGGTAATTAGTTGAGTTGGTTTATGAGTTCATTCTTGATGGTAAAACCAACTCTGTAAAGCCAACATTCTCCTTTCCAGAGGAGGGTATAGCTGCTTCCTTGTTCTTTGACCTGCCCATCTCCTGCTTGCTGGGTTTTGCTCAGTGCAGTAACATTGATGTTGTGTTGCCTGAGTTCTTGAGCCAAGATTGTGGTGTGGCACTTTGGGCATTCACTATTAGGATTGTCCATGAGGGTCCTGATGTTCCAGGTCCTGAAAATGATTGTCTTTGTTGATTTTGACCGCAGTAAAGGTGATCCCACTGGACACGGTTATCCAGTCAGGAAAAAAAAAAATGTTTAGGGCACCTTTTCTAGCCCCTCCCCACCCATGTGAAGTGAGCAGAGTGGATTTTGAAGAGGGCTGCTCAGTCAGTTATAGTTGTTGAATCACACTCCTGATTACCTCATCCAAGTGCTAACTCATGACTAGGAGCTTCCAGACATCACAATCCTACTCCCATTGTCATTAGCTGGTCACCAAAGGACTTGAAGAATGTGTTGAAAAAGCCGTTTCCACAGAAGATGCCTGTGTGTGATTTCTTCTATCGTGGGGAAGCTGCTGTACACCAAGCTTCCACATTCTTGACTCAGGTACTGCAGCATAAGTCTTTCATGAGTCCAAAAACTTTCAAAATGACCTAAACTGAACCAATAAGCATGTAGCCTACACTGGGCATATACAAAAATGCTATATACACTGACTAGGGATATCATAAATCCTCCCACACTGGGAGTCTTCATATCAACTGAATCTCTTTCAAACTATTAGCTTTAATATAGAAATCATTGCTTTTAATTTTATTACCCCTCTTCTGCAGATGATCCTAACAGTGTCTTCTAGCCATAAAAATCTATGAATATCTGACTTGATAGACTCTGCAATATTTTTTAATCATAAAAAGTTGTATTTTTTCACTAAATGTAGCTGCAGCAAAAGCTACTGAATTCCTGCTCTGTTTTTGGACTCGTGACCCTCATTATCCTCAATCTGCAACACACAGTCATGAGAACCAAGCTCCTCTTGGTTCTGGAGAAATAAATGAAAATCTAAAGAGCAGAGAATTAAAACAGAAAGGCAAGCTAAAACCTCATGTGTTCATTGTAACACTAAAAACTACTATACCTGACAGTTCCCGTTTCAAGAAGTCACTGAGACCTAGAAAATTGTGATGCAGAACTAATAAAAATATAACAACAGCCAATGCAAGGATGAAAATGTTCACTGAAGAGAGAGAAAGAGAGAGAGTTTGTTAGAAGCATATAACAGCTCATGAAAATCAAAAAGCACAGAATGCTTTTGAAAAAAAAAACCCGTACCTTTTCTGAATGTCATTTTCCCTTTGTATCTTTGTGGCTAAGTATAACCACGTTAAAAACCTATAAATGGGAAAATATATCAGTTACATCATGGTATCAACTCATAGATACAGAAGACCTACAAATGTAAAATTATTTTATCGAACACAAAGAATATTTACAGTATTTTCCTTCCTTGAGAAAAACTCTGAATCCTGTTTTAATGCTCCAGCAAAACTTGCACCCAAGTAAACATCTAGTTAGGGCTCAACTTCTAATGGGTACTTCCTAAATAAAAGGGAGAGAAGCAGAATTTAGGGTGAGGGGCATGAGTAAACAATGGTAAGTTATTTCATACACAAGACTTATTCATCCATAAATCTCAGTGTGGTTTAAGTGGGACAGTATTATCATCTACATTTTACTGACAGAGAAACTACAGGAGACAAGCAAAATGAATTGTATAAAGTTAAATTAGTCTACAGGAAGGCTGGAACTATACCAGCCTTTTAGTCTCTTGCTCCATTAGCTTGACTATGCTTCAAGATAAGAATCAACTTTACTGGGAAGGAGGAGATGGAAGAACTGGGCACTTTTTGGCAGAGCTAATCCCTATTTTGCTGTGAACTGGGGAAAAAAAAGTTTTCCAGAAAAGACCTGACTACTTCAGCCTATACAAACCAGGCTGAAACCAAAGCTATCAAACTAGCTGTGTACATATAGGTTCACTCAATTTACCCATACTGAAACAGATAGGAGACAGAAGCTATCAAACACAATCTGTAAGGGCTCTCAAAAACTCTTGATAGGTTCTTTTTGATGCTGAGCCAACCTACTTAATTATCTGGGCAAGAAAGCATCCAGGTAGCAGAGCAAATATCTGTATCTATTCCATGCTTAACTGGCTGTGCAGGCTTTATGTGAGTCCAGTACATTGTCTGCAAATATAAGAGACAATCAAAATGTACGTATACACAAAATAACAGTCAGCAGACCACATAGGACAACCAAAGTCCAGATCAGAAAAGATACTGCCTTCAGTTTAAGTGAAAAAAGAAGTAAACCCAAAGCCAGTGTGTTATTTCTTTATTATTCTTTTGGCAGAAACGACTCCTGTAATCCATGAATGGAATGTGAAAGTCAAAGTATGGGCCTCACACATACCTAGTCACCCCTGACAATAACTGATCATAGATGCAAAACAAGATAACGTGCACATCCTGACTCAACTTCCACATGCTACCTAGTAAACACAGTTTTGTAACAAATTCAGGAGAAGCTGAAAAAGTGTTATACCAAATCAGTAACTAGTCTTTACATGAAGGTAACAACAAATCACAGTCAGAAAATGCTTATGCTGGGCCTGGCTGGACAGTATAAAAACAGGGGTGTGTAAAATAGGGCCTGCAGGCTGGATTTGGCCCACCAACTGATTGGACCCAGCCCATGGGTGGGCACCTCCCAATTGGTTGTATGTTGCCCATGGTGCTCTGTATGGGATTGAGCCCTCGATGCTCCTGCCCAGGGCAGCCTGTGCAGTGCTCCCACTTGCTCCAGCCATGGCCCAAGCTAGTGCGAACCACTTCCCAGTGGGGCTGCTCCTGGTGCAGTTGCAGCTGCTCAGGTACTGCTCAGCTCCTCATGCCTCCAACAGCTCCTCCTCTTGCCCCTGCTGCATGGCTCCAGGCAGCAGGCAGGGTGGGGAAGTCTTGAGGATGCACACCAGGCAGCAGATGCCCAGCCAGGTAGGGGGAAAGTTGCAGCTGTGCAGCTCCTGCCCCAGCATGTGGGGCTCCAGCTCCAGGCCAGCTTCCACTCACTCTGCCCACAGTGTGATGAGCAGCTGCCTTCAGGCAGCTGAGTGAGTAGAAGGTACCCAGGAGCTGGATTCCCACTTGCTGAGGCAGGAGCCACCCAGCTGCAGCTTCCCCTGCCTTGCTCAGCATATGGTCCCTGGCACGTCCCCATGGCCACTGCTGCTACTGCTTCCACGCGCTACCTGCTGCCCTGAGCAGCACATCAGGAGCAGGAGGAAGAGGAGCCTCTGGAGACAGGAGGGGATGGCAGGAGGAGAGGGGCGGGAAGCTGTGCATGCAGGCAGGCGCTGTACTGGGCCTGTGGAAGCACAGCCTTGGCTCCGTGTGAAGCACCATGGGGGCAGCCTTGGGCTGGGTGGGGGAGATGGGGCAGACCATACCTGCATGGCTCAGGCAAGCCTTGCTGTGTAAGCCTCCTTGCCCCCCACCTCCACAACTGGCTCTCAGGACCTAGAATACAGGCAGGCCACCCACACATGCACCCTCTCCCCTCCCCCAATATAGAAGAGTAAGACTTTATTTTGAGCCATTATGCTCTAAATAGTGTACTTCTACATACACTACTCAAAAAAACAAATCAGGACAAAAATATTTTTTGAAATAAATCATGCACTAAAAATTGAACTTCAACTATAACATATTTTAATTTTGTTTTTATCTACATTTTTTCAAATTCTATCTTCTGAAAGATGTTGTGTAGCCCTCAACAGCTCCCAAAACTCGTTAAGTGTCCCTTCAATCAAAATAATTGCCCACCCTTGGTGTCACTGAACAGATGTATAATGATATTACATACTCTTAAGAGATTTTTTTTCATGTTGGGTAACAGAACATATTGTTTTTCCTGGAAATAAATACTTTTCCTGAAAATGCTGTATTTTTAGTGTAATGCAGGCCCCAACCCAGTGATACAGGGATACCCAGTCTTATTCACTTGAGGGGAACTGTGCACAAGTATTAAGTTGCGCGCACATATTTCAAGACCATCCTGCCACACGCAGATGCTAAGGAAGGTTTCGTGACAGCAACAGTTTCCCCAGCACCCACTGATACACCTGCTGCCTGTAGCAGGCTCTAATGCCTGCTAAATGCACTCTGGCCAGTGAATTAGACCCCACATTTACCGCACTTCGAGCTGTAACACGAACATCAGGAGCATATATCAGCCCTCAGACCTCTGGACCCAGCATCTCCTCCAGCCTCACCACAAACTCATCCCCCGACGACAGGCTCCGCCCCGCCCGGAGCCCGTGCCCGCACGGCTTACCTGCTGCTGCCCAAGAAGCGCGGCTGCGGAGCCTCAAGGGGCCTTGCGCGGCTACAGAAGGCAGCCCCAGGGCCCGGGCCCACCTCTGCCGGCGCCTTCAACTGGAGGCGACCCACCCCCCGCTCAGCAGCGGCGCCAGTCGGCGGCACCTGCCTGAGACTCGCGCCGGGCTCAGCGGGCGGCGGAGCTGGGGCACATCCTCTCCACCCACCGCCGACACAACCAAGACTCTGACGCGTGGAACAAGGGCAGCGGTGCTCACTCCCGCCCCGCCGCAGGCAGCAGCACTGGGCTGCCGTGCGGCCCTACCCTACCCGGCGCCAAACGCCAACTCAGCAGCGCCCGGCGCAGCGGCTGCACAACGCCGCCTTGCCGCAGGCGTCGCCTGTACTGCCTGACTGGGAAGCAACAGAACAAACCACGACGCGCATCAAGACCATATGCGGAGTCCGCTCAGCGCAGAGCAGGTGGCAGACCTACGCGTAACCCCGTGCAGAGCGGAGGCCCCGGCCGAGCCGTTAGTCAGGCAGCGCGTTAGGCATGCCCTGGATAGCATGGACCCCGCGCAGAGCCTCGGACGCCCTGTGGACGTTGCTGTGGAAACGAAGTAGCAAGAACCGGAGAGGGTTGCTTGGAGCAGCAGTGCTCGCGTTGTAGCTTCGGCCTCCCGACGGAGGCTGACGGGAAATGGGGCGGGGCCGGACCTCGCTGTTTCCGGCCAGCTCAGCGCCCGCCCTCCGGAGCAGGATTCGCGGCGCCGCGGCTGTGGTGACGCGTAGCGGGCGGTTTTCGGCGTCCGCTGCTCCCGACGCCTTGCGACCCTCCAGCTCTCAGGCCGGGGCTTCCAACTCCGCAGCCTCCTTCCCCCCGCAGGCCGGATCTGAGGCCGCGTCGTCCCCGCGGGACGGGCCCAGCTGCAGCTCTGTGGACGAGGCGTGTGTCGCTGCCGCCATGCTGGACCTGCTACGCTCCGTCCCCACGCAGATGGTAAGGGCGGTTCTGGCCGCGGGCTTCGCCCGAGCCACTTCCTGGGACGGGCAGGATTGCGGCTTGCCTGGCTCGTGAGCAGAGCAGCCTCCCCTCGCTCGTCCCGCCGGGCGCGGCTGGTGTACTTACCCCGGCGCGTCCCGAGCCGGCGGAGACGCGCGTTGCTGATTGCGCGCCCTGCCGAGACAGGTGCTCCAACATTTGTAGCCTCGGCCCCTGGAGCAAGTGTCTTTGCTGGCAGCAACAAAGCGCCGCCTTCCCTTGCTCCCTCCCGCGGGCTTGAACCTGGGGAGAGCTCCAAGAGCTGGGGAGCGAGGCAAAGCACTCAGTAGTTACACTTGCGAAAGGGAGGGGTCTGTGGCAGTGTAAACATGTCACTGCCTGCGGGCTGCTTACGGATTTGATGAGTGCAGCTGGGAGGCAGGAGTGAAAAGCAGGCCTCACTTGAAATCTGGACAGGCTTTTCAGTAATGGCATTGCTTGGGAATGGGGTGGAGTTATACAGGGGCCTGTGGTGTTTGGTGCCTACAGATATCTTTGCTCCTATAGTCAAGTGGTCTAAATCAGGGCTGTCCAATTGGTAGATGTGCCTGCAGACTGTGAGTGGTTAATTTGCAGCCCCCAGGCTTCTGCCAAGCACCCCTTCCTTCCCCTCCCCCCATCATTCTGACTGCAGCAGCATCCAGCCTCCAGGAGCCTCCTCCCTCCTTAGGTTCCTGCTGAGTGCATGTGCCTGAGGGTGTAGAGCACGTACGTTACAGCACAACCCACTTGCTGAGGGAGCCTGTAGTCCAGCATACCCAAATGCTGTACAGTGAGGGAGCCTATGGCGGAGAGATGGGATGGGGCCCCCACTGCACGGTAGGGGGTGGCCACACAACATGTGGTTCCACTGGTGCATCCTGGACAGTGTGCAGCCCCCAGGCCCTTAGAAGTTAGGCAGCCCTGGTCTAAATTATTTAAGTCAGGTATACCGATCTTCAGAATTTATTGGAGACTCAAACTGCTTTGACCTCTTTCTTTAGGGTGCTCCCCTTCCCACCACACAATTAGAACAATATTTTGAAACACAAATAATTTTACATAATATTTTGTACCTTAAGTGGGTATTCTAGAAACTATTTTTTTATTGTAAATAGTCAAATAATGTTTTTCATCTGCAGATGGGTGGGGGGAGTCCTGTGGAGGACACATTTCACTTTTAACATACAAAGCTACTTCTTGTAAAAATCTAACACTATTTTGCTGTATATACAAAATGACAATCTAGTATAACAACAAAAAATGTAATGTTCTATCACTTTAAAAAAACAAAAGATTTCTTCCTGATGCTTACAGATCTGTGACTTTGGGATTTTATTCTCATATTATTAATACTGAAGATGGTCTACATTGTGGTTACATGGGGGGACTAATATGTTCTTGGGGTTGCAGGAGACACTAGGCAGTAAATTAAGGGGTATTTTCTTGTTTTCATATGAAGCTGTAAAGAGTCAAATATTTCTTAAAACTACCTTTCAATCTGATTTTATATTCTACACTTCACGTTCTGTGGCCAGGGCAGCTCTATCTTTCTGATTCTTGCATTCTTTCTGAATAGCACTGAATAGTGGATATATGTGCATAAGTAATTCTAACTGTTAATGCATTTTTCCCCATAGGACTACAAGGGTCAAAAATTAGCAGAACAGATTTTTCAAGGAATCATTCTCGTCTCTGCAGTAAGTATAGTGGAACCATGGCAGGTGACACACGAGTTTGTAAGACACCTTCTAAAAATAAATCAGATTTGGATCTGACTCGTTTCTTCAAGCAGGTGTTTTGAAGCTTGAAACAAAGCAGACAAGACGTCTTAAGTCTTTAAATGTTCTTAAGTCTTTAAATGAGACTTAAGAAAACCAATGGTTTGGAAAAAAAGATAGGGTTTGTTCAGAATAGATTTAGACTTCATTAAAATTGTGTGGAAGACTGGTTCTGAATCTGGAGTTCCAATTTAATTCAAAGTCTAATTCCTTTACCCTGAAGAGAGTTCAGTTTAGCTTAGCAAAATGGAAGAGAAGAGGGGGATATGTTCACTCTACAGATACTTGGGTAGACAGCAGAGGGAGAAAAACTAAGCTTGAGTACAGTGTTGGTGCAAGAACAAAAGGTGGTAAAATAATATAATTTAGACTAGTAATAAGGTTTCTAACCATTAAGAGGAAGGAGTGAGACTGGAATATTTATTAATGGGTTTCTTGATCTACCATTGCTAACTGAAGCGTGCTCAGACTACTGAAATGATTTTGTTACATAGTTGCCTTTGAAAGTGAAGGACTGGACTTTGACTAACAGATGGGTCTTTTCAGTCTACACACTTTACCAATCTTCATTCTCAAATAGCAGTGTTAATTATTGACATTTTAGTAACATGTCTAATTGCTATGAGTTAGTTTTGGTTATATCTCCTGAAGCTTACAAGAACCACTTTGTTGGCTAAAAAGACACCCAGAATAAAATAGTATACATGATGTAAGTAAAGCCTTGAAATATTTGGTGATGTGTTCCACTGATTTTACCAGGCTTTTACAGTCTAAGCTCTGAAGTGAATATATCATATTTTCTTGCATAGAACTTCTTATCTGGGGTATAACTGTAAACTGCATCAGACTGCTGGAGGGCCTGGTGGCAAAGTGGTGGGGCTGCCTGTGATGGGGATAGCTCCTGTAAAATACCACAAGGTTGCAACCTCCAGAGCAAGGTGAGTATAGGGTGCCTGGCCTGCACTGCCTTGTGGGTATGCCTTGGTTGGAGAGAGGCTAAGGAATATCACCTTGACAGTAATGCACCCTTGCTGAGGCATTAGGCAGGCAGCAGCAGCAGCTCTTATGTGTTGCTCTCTGGCAGAAGCTACAACCATTGTGGCACTGAATGTCTGGACTTGGTTTGGCTTTTGGACTCTGTCTCATTGATCCAAAGGGGGGGGGTAGGCCTTGTACACCTAGGCAAAAATATGGTGGAATGGAAGCTGTCCGTGTCGAAGGTTTTGGTGTAATAGTTACAAGACTCCATACAAACAGATTAATCAGGCATCCAAACTAGACCTCTTATCTATATAGTGGGATCCAGAGTTGCTCTGTAAATATCCAGAGTTGCCCCGTTGCCTGCTCACATAGAACCTACACCTTTTTCACAGCCTCTGCCGCCTCCCCTCCCCAAACAAGTGGCTGAAAATCTGGGTGCGTACTGTATGTGATGTAATAGCAGTTAGCTGCCAGCCATGGCAGAGAGCAGTGAGCAGGGCAGTAGCTCTAGGAATCCCCTGGGGAACCCACAACCACAGGGTAGTTGTGGGATTTGTCCGTGGCTGGCCATGGCTGGCTCACATACAGCAGCCCTGGTCAGAGAGCAGACAGCCTGTCCTCGGCTGGGCTGTCACCTGGCCTGTGGTAGCTCCAGTCAGAACAGGTGGTCTGTCCCTGGCAGAGCTGTTTCTGGCTCAGCAACTCTGATGAGAAAGCAGGCAGCCTGTCTGTATCTGGCTACGCTGCTGCTGGTTCACAGAAACCCCAATCAGAGCAAGCAGCCTGTTCTGCAGGAGCAGCTGGCAGACAGTGAAATTGCTCTAAGACAGCTTGATTAGTGGAACATCAAGAACATTAAAAATGAAAGACTTGTTAACACCTCCTCTGAAGAACATTGAGAACAATTGACTCCCTCAGGTGCCTGAAGAGTAATGCCACAGCTGCTGTACTGTGGAGCAGGAATCAAAGTAGGATGCTTTCCTCCCAGTCAGAAAAGCAGCTTCCCCACTTGAGGGGCTGATATTTGGGGGGGGAGGGGGAAGATGCATGTTGTATGCAAGAAAATATGGTATACAGATACATTATAGAAAACGTCATTGGTTAAACGGTGATCTTAAAATGAAGACTGCATGTGCTGACTTTCATTTGCCTCTTTTCCTTTTAAAAAAATAAAGAATTCCAACATGGGTAGAAAGACTAAGTGTGTGTTTTGTGCAATTTGAGTTCTTTTAATAGAAAACGTCATTGATAAATGTAAAATGTGTTTAAAATTTCTTACATTTGTAGGCAAATCTTTTAAAATGCCCAGCATTGAAAATATATAAACAGTGGAACTATTAAATCCTCTGAAGTAGGAAATTAGTTTTCTGACCTCCGTAAATTAAGATTTCAAGATCTGGTTAACATTGTCCACTCTCGCCCTTTCAAAAAATACAGGAACTCAGTAGCCTAGCTAAATAGAACATAGTAGACAGCCTGGATTCCTGGCCAGCATTAGTTTGCAGACCCAAACCTGTGCCAACTAATTCTCTTTAGAAAAACAGTACTACTTCACATCATTTCCCCAATATTTCATTTATGATAACTACAGACTCCTTTTAAGACAGTTTTAAGTACCTTTTTTCCATACTGGCTAAAACTAATTCACCAAAAAGCAGTTTCCTTTCCTTTACAAGAGACTAAATAAATAGCAAAATTGTCCTCATTTGACACAGTGTCCATGCAAACTCTATTTTACTGTTTACAAGTTTATTTCCCATGTTGTATATGTTGCCCATTTTCCTATTGCATTCATGAAACGATAATTTTACTTTTTATAAATACACTTGGCAACAGATAGTGGGTATTTATGGTTTTAGAACAGAATGGGAAATATTTAGAATGAGCTTTATATAGAAGTGTTTGCAAGTGTCCTGACTTGCTAACATTCAGTACTTTTTAAAAAATCTTGTGTTTTCATTTTTTGTGCCTGTGATCACTTCCAGTATTAATCTTTTTGTTCAGGAAATGACTTTTGAAGTTTTAATTATTTTTTTCCTATAGGTAATTGGCTTTATCTATGGTTACATCACTGAACAATTTGGTTGGACTGTTTATATAGTTATGGTTGGATTTGCTTTATCTTGTCTGGTAAGGATGTATTTCTACTTTGAATACCATTGTCAGAAAATGCAATAATGAAATAATAAAAACTGTTCCTCAGTTGAAATGGTGCTTTTAGATACGGAATTTTAAGTAGCGACTAGAGGAGCAGAAAGTACGTAGATACAATACAAATGTCACAATATACTTGAAAACTAACCCACAGAAGTAATGCTTTATTCTTTTTGGTTTGCAGCTCCTCTTTCCTTAGCCTTGTTTCTTATTTTTTAAGAGAAGTCTAAGTGTCTCTTGAAAAGATTATACTAGTTTGTTTGTTGCCATTAAACTCCTATGAATTAAACCTTCAGTCTCGATCTAGCCTGCAGCAATGTGATAGAGTGGATGGGGTAAAGGGAAAGGAGAGAATCAGTAGCATACTCTGGAGGTATTTCCTGCCCTGTGCTGTGCATTCCTCTACTGCATGCCACTAACCCCCTCCCCAGTGCCCCAGTCCTCTTCATTCTGTGCGTTTCACCCTCTTTACTCCAGTGTCCGCTTACACTTGTCACCAAACTCACTGCTCTCCATTGTCTTTGGCCACAAGAATTGGCAGCAGTAGTGGGTGTATGAGGCACAGAACAGGGAGGGCTGGAATGGCATGGCGCTTGCTTGTGAAAAACGTTAATATTTGGCCAGATTTCAATGGGGATTTTGGCCATTTTTGTTTTGGCAGACCCTTGTTTTACATGTCAGTAAAAACCGAGGCATGACCTTCTATGCTTAGGCATAGAAATCTCTGCCTAAGCTGCATATTCACAGAGCACATTTTTCTCAAATGGACTTTGAAACCCAGGGATACCCCACCATCCTTTACCATCTCCCCTGTGCAAGATGAAGTTTCTTTTCTACCTGGGAGAGCTTTTACAATCTTTGAATTCTCCTTTGCCTGACAAAGGGTGTTTAGACCTGAAAGCTTGCAAAGAGACTTTTTTTGCTACTATATAGTTGGTCTAATAAAACATTGCCTCTACCCCAAGTGTTTTGTCTACCTTAACCTGTAGAATTTCTCTATTATAAGAGAACTATAAATTGTGTATAGCATTTAGCTGGCTTTCTGGTTTGTTTACAATTTAAGTTGTCTTTTCATTTAAGTTAACGCTTCCTCCATGGCCTATGTATCGTCGCAATCCTCTAAAATGGCTACCTGTCCAGGAATTGGGACCAGAAGATAAGAAGCCAGCAGACAGAAAACCAAAAAGGCATCCTAAATAATATGAACCTTGATGATGTAACAATGCAGTAGTTTCCTTCATTAAACATGTCTAAGAAATTCTTGTTTTGATACCCTTTCTTGCTTGGTGCTTTTTAACCTGTTTTGAGTAGGAGGTTGGACTAGATAACCTTCTGAGATCCCTTCCAACCCTAATTTTCTTTGACTTCTACCTCAAGGAACACTAAGTTTCATGTTAAGAGAAACACACACATCACTTCTGATTATGTTTTTAATAATCTCCCTGGAGAATGAAATGGGGAAGGAGGTAAGTGGGGTTTCAATTTGAAGTACATTTCAGGTTTCTCTTAAACCAGGGGTGGGCAATTATTTTGGCTGGAGGACCACTTAAGTTTTGGCAAGCTGTCAAGGGCTGCACATGCACAATCTTCCAGAATATATCATTAGGAAAACTTGGATTAAAAAACCAAATCATTAACTAAAAATCATACATCTTCTATAACATTTTAACTTTATTTCAAAAAATAACTTTTGTCCCGATTTAGCATAATAGCTCAACGTAGCCTCACTGTAGGTGCGCATGGGGCTGCTGGCGTACTAGGTTACTGATCATTAATCTCTACTTGTTGCAATCTTTTGCATCCTCTGATTGAATGTTCAGATCTTGCATATCTTTTCTGATATAGTCTTTTCACTGCAGTCTTGGCTGTCCTGTTGCCTTGCTGTCGGTTGGGGTCATATTCTCACACAGTAGTCTCCTGGTCCTGCCTCATATTTTTAGCTAGCTTGAGGTTTTGCTATATCCCACTGTTGTCATTTCTCACCTTATCTTTCAGATTGACTTTCAGAATCTGTTTCAACATGCCCATCTCTACTCTTAACAGTACAATAGAAACTGGAACATTTAGATCCAGATAGTTCACAACCCACTTAATTCACAGTGAGGTACCAAATTAAGAATTGGATGCTCAGCTGCCTGCTGCAGCTTTCTATCAAGTGCTTCTCCATTTAGATGGTGCTAATTAGCAGTTCTACCCAGCTGTTTGCTTTGGCTCTGTATACCTCCAGATAGTTTGCAAATCCTTCCCTTTACAAGGGTGTGTAGATGTGCATGTGTTTCTCAGTGCCTGCTCCCCCTCCACACCAAAAAGTACCTGAATTCTACTGCATCTCTTCCTTTCTTCTTGCAGCTCAGAATCCTGCCACATCTCATCACTGATTTTGTATCTATCGTGTACAAGCTGACTTTCAGTCTCATTGCATCTTTTTATTACCAACACTCAAACACTTCTCCATTTTTTTCCAGTTGCAACAGAAAAAATGGTCAGGCTGAGACCAGTGGTTATGGTCTGTAGGTCAGTAGTTTTCTTCCAGCAGTGGCAGAAGTGGATGCTATAGGAGGAGAAAGCAGTGAGTACTGGATATCTTCAGAGTGACCTATCCCCTATATCCAGTGGTTCCCAACCTTTTTCTGTGACCTGCTGCTGGCAGCAGAGTGCAGTGGTGGTGGTGGCCCGGGGGTAGGGGAGCTCCTGGCACACGGCATGGCTTGTCTTGTGTGTGCTGCTGGTGGCATTGCCCCTGCGACCCTCATTTGGGTCTGTGACCCAAGGTTGGGAACCGCTGCCCTATACAGTACCCTCCCTAGCATCTACCACTGTTGGTTTAGAGATACAAGATGAATCATCTCCAACCATTCTGTTCAATAGCCATCAATAGACCTATCATCCTTGAATTTCTCTCATCTTTTTGAACAGTGGTTGAAGCAGATAGTGCAACCACTCTTGTGGCAACGAATTCCACAGGTTGACTATGCATTATGTAATAAAAGTATTTTCTCTTGTTAGGTTTAAACCCGTCTCCTGCTAACTTCAGTAGGTGCTGCCTAGTTCTGATATTTAAGACCTGACGAACAATAGTTGTCCACACCCTTCGTGATTTCATAGATCTCTTTCATATCCTTCCTTCACACTTCTGTTTTCCAAACTGAAGTTCCTAGCCTTTTTTAGTCTCTTCTGGTATGGCAGTTGCTCCATGCCCCTTATTTTGATTACCCTTCTCTGTACCTTTTCTAATTCTACTGCATTCTTTTTGAGATGTGGGGACCAGAAGTGCACAGTTTTCAAGATGTGAGCACACCATAGATTTGTATAATGGCATGATGATGTTCTCCATTTTGTTTTTCATTCCATTCTTATGATGCCTAACACTGTACTGGCTTTTCTTGGTCACTGCTGCACATTGAGGTGACAGTTTTAGAGAGCCATCTACAATGACAGCAGGGTTTCTTTCCCGAGTCTTAACAGGTAGTTCAGAACCCAGCATTTTGTATACGCTGAAGTTATTTATCGCCATGTGCATTATCTTGCACTTGTTGACATTGAAGTTCATCTGCCATTTTTTTTGCCCAATCACTTGGCTTAGTGAGATCTTTCTGTAGCTTTCCTCCATCAGCTTTGGACTTGATTATCTGGCATAATTTCGTGTCACCTGCAAACTTGCAGATTTCACTGTGCGCCCATATCCAGATCATTGATTATCTTCTCTTCTATGCTTCATTTCCCGCCTCTACACATAGTTAATGTGGCGGAGCCACACAACTGCTTTATCATAGACTCTTGCCAGATCCTCATCCTGGGTACATGGGTGTACTGCACATGTGAGGAGGTGGTCAGTAGTCTGTGGTGCATCACTGTGCAGGTCACTGGAAGTGTTGAACAAAACTCGGCCCAGCATAGATCCTTGTGGGACCCTATTTTTGACCTCCCTTAATTAGCCCAAGAATTTGAAGTAGTAGTTTTATGTCAGCAAAATATGTAAGTACCCAAATTGGAATTGAGCAAGTTGTCACCTCTACTTCTGCAAAAAGTTCTGTTTAGCGTGTACTCTGTCAACCAAGCATCCTTTGCTATATTAAACACAATTTTGCTCTTTTTAGTTTATGCATCAATTATAAGCAGTATCATTCTTCAGCATTTTTCCACATAAATAAGTCATAAATAGTTACACAGGACAATTTTTTTCTGAAAATGGAAAGGAAACACTTTTCAAAATGATACATTTATTTTAGAAAATTCAGATTATCTAATTATTCCTCAGAAATAATTTACAGGCCTCCAAAACACAAATGCAACGTGTTCTAGCATCACACATTTATATATAACAAAAATATAAAAAAACTTGTAACAAAGCAGGTTGGCATATGAGAGAAGACATTAAATACACAAATTATTTTAATGTGCCTAGTTTCTATAATTTTTTCACTAAAAGGAATAAATACTGAAATTTGTTTTCCTTGGGAGAGAAGCTAGAGCCTGGACTCAAAAAACCCAGGAGTTCAGTCTGTGGAGTGTGCCTATTGGGATTTTTTAAATAATGTAGCATATAGACATAAGACAGTGTTCTGAAATTAATTTTATAGCTACAGAAATCATAAATCAGCTGTCCATTAGAGCTGTGCAAAGCTTTGGATCATAATTTGGATTCGGAGATGATTTGGAGGCTGAATTTATGAATCCGAATTGAATTGCTGGAAGCTTTAGGCTTTGAATCGATTCAGAGCTTCTGAATCAATTCGGCCATAGGGTATTATGAGGAATCAATGAAATATCTATAACTTTGTCTTTTGGCTGATTC
>NW_017728997.1:52573177-52593389 GCF_001723915.1 Gavialis gangeticus | reverse complement strand
GGGGGGTGTTATGTCACGGGGGTGAAAACTGTAGGGATGGTAGCTCTTGCTGAGGCCACAAAGCCTGCCAAGTTTCAAGGAGATGAGTACAGGGGTTTGGGAGAACTGCACCTCAAGCTGTGGACAAGCAAAACTTGTGACATGGGTGACACTGTGTGTGTTAAAGTGCATCAGGGTGAAAGCTGCAGGGATGGTAGCCCCTGCTGAGGCCACAAAGCCTGCCAGCTGTTAAGGAGATAGGTGTAGGGGCTTCTGGGTTCTGGGGCCCTGTACCTCTAGCTGCTGACAAGCAAAACTCATGACATGGGTGCTTGTGCGACTGTCTCACTCTTGGGGCATGGGGTGGAGGGGGGGGCGACACTACTGCAGGCCTGGCTGCTAAGCTACTGTGTTACCAATCAATCTTGATTCACTTGGGGACCAGCTCAATACACAGTAGCTAGCTACTAGATAATGAGTTAACGGGCAAGGATTAACACCTACAAAACCACAGACTAAGGAGAAGAAAGCATCAATACAGAGCCAGGAACTGCTTCTGCCGGAAGACAGAGACAGTCAGTTGCACAAACACCCACGTCACGAGTTTTGCTTGTCAGCAGCTAGGGGTGCAGGGCCCCAGAATCCCCCTGCACCCATCTCCTTAACAGCTGGCAGGCTTCATGGCCTCAGAGTAGGCCTGCAACTTTCACCCTGCTGCATCTTAACACACACAGTGTCACCTATGTCATAAGTTTTGCTTTCAGGCATTTGAGGTGCAGTTTCCCAGAAACCCCTGCACCTATCACCTTGAAACTTGGTACAGGTCACGCTTGCAGCAGAGGCTGCCATCCCTGCAAGTTTCATTTGAATCAGCCAACAGACAACAAAGTTATAGATATTTCATTGCTTCCCCATTATACTTTATGGCTGAATCGGCTTTGAATCTTCTGAAGCGATTCAGCCGAATCGAATTCGAAATATGTTTCAGATCTCTGAGTCGAATCTCTGGCACCTAAATTGAATAGTTCCCTATCCACACAGGCCTACTGTTTATACCATATTGAATTTTTTCATTTAAAGCTTTCAGAAATATTTAAATATATTGGTATGTACTACACAACATTCTATACTGGCAGTACCACCATGTAGCTTCACCTACGTACAGTCAACTGATGTGGTTTAGTTAGCTGCAATCTCATGCTACCCTACTACTGTAAGAAATTTAAACTAACCCCCACCTAAAAAACACTTCCATCTAGTTAAAATATTTTACACAGAGAATTTAGTACATGCACCATTTCTCGGAACAACTTCATATTTATAAAAATCATTCTGTAAAGTATAAGGAAGCTTTAATTAAAAAATAAATCCAAATTTATAACCATTCTCTCTCTTCTGTAGAGAATGTAATGGCCAGTTTCACAGTATTAAGAGCAATATGACTATTACTAGTCCTATACACTGTCCAGTTCATCTCCTTGCCAAGAAAAGGAAAGTCTAAGGATAAAAAATAAGTATCATAACTATAAGTTAGTCTGTGTAGTATATAATGATCCAACCTACCCAACACAAACTAGATAATCTTTTCTCTAAGAAAAGACATTCACCTAGTCAAAATTTTACATTATCTTCAAGAAACTTCAGATGGCGAGCCTTCACACTGTAACTGGTATACTTCTCTCCCATGTGCTCCCGCAACTGTAACTAGAACAAAAACAGTATAAGTCCGTTGTTTTAATTTACTCCCCCTTTGGTCCCCCCACACACATGCTGCTCCTAAGAAAATTTACATTGAGGATGCCATTCAGTCTGATCAGTTGAAAGGGAGGATGAATAAATGAAACATACAAATGGTCTTAGCTGAAACTAAGAACTTTAAAAATGAACTGGGTTGAAAATTTCAGAAGAGATGTGTGCTATATAAAGAGCAGTACACAAGCTTTTTTGTTAGCTTATCTATGCAGCACTTCAGTTGTAATCAAGTTTTGCAGCAAACAACTGGAAATCTGACCAGCTCTGCATACAGTATGAGGGCATAGTCTAAGACTCAAAGGTAGTACTATGGGGCAGATGGTAGGGCTCTGCAGTCAGCATCTTTGACACCCCTGATGTACACATTTTAGAAATACTAGAGGTAGATTTATATATTTGGGTATTTTTATTGATTTCAATGAAAACTGTACATGGACTCTGAAAGTACCTTTGGGCATTCCAAAATGGAAGGTCGTTGGTGAAATGCCAGTTAATTGACATTTCTCTAATGAACTTCCACTTTGGAATGGCCAAATGCTGTCTTCAAAATGCACACATTCAAAACTCTTGCATCTTCTACAAAAATGAAGACAATGCTGAAGTTGATTTGTATTATTTACAGAGCCCTCCTGTCTGCTCCCTCCAAAATTATGCAAATAAGACTATGCTAATAAGGGTAGGGAAAAAATAAAACCCAGAAATGGACGGCATAAGTCCCAGTCATAATGTGGCCTTGCACTGCAAGTTGCCCCGTATGTTTTCTGTCAGTTCTTAAGACTTGTTAGAAATACATTGAAAATGATGGCAATTGATACTCAGTCATAAACACTCTTGTGCCTTTATAATTAAGCATGTATGTGTGAATAACAAATAAATCCTGTACAATACAAATCAGTTCTCTCAGACATGCTGTTAAATAAGTGATTAATCAAATATGTTCATCATAGCAGGAAACATGTTAAGTATATCTCAAAAGACTGAAATGTGCTTATTAAATTTAAAACAACAAAAAACTGTATGTAATCAGTCATTCATCAGATTGCAAAAACGTTTCCTAATTTAAAATGGTATAACTTGTCTGTTACAAGCAATACTATCTTTCCATATACTGCTCAACTGTTGCATTACTTCACAAGTGTCTATGATACAGCCCACAGGGCCCTATTATCTGGCCCAACATGCTGCCCATGGATCTCAGACTGAACCCACATGCATTGCGCACTTGACTGGCCCCATAGGGCCAGCCTGGGAATGTACACTGAATGCAGCCTCACACCACTCACCCAGGACCTGTGCCACTCATCTGGCCCAGAGGGTCTGATGGAGTTTGACGCACCACATTACTTGATTAACCAAGCCTAGGTTTCCCCCCCTCCAAAGTCTCAATTTACACAGCAAGTCAAAATGTGTTAAGAGCTAATGTGCAACTAACCAGGTAAAATGTAACTGGATAGATGCACAAAATTGTCCTGTGAAAAAGCATGCAAATAACCAAAATACACAATACAGTGGATTATTTATATAACATAATTATCAATCTCAAAATGGTCTCAAAATTGAAGCCAACTTTTCCAACAATTCAGAATGAACTAAAATTAAGATTGCAACTTCTGCTTTCAATATACATGACTATGGCCTAATTATGCAAACAAATAAGCACACACACATGTCTTTTCAGGGGCAGGGTCTATGTTGTTAGATCAGTTTCTTAAAATATAAAAATGAAATGCTCATTTAGACAGCATGGAAGGAAAAAAGCAGATTTAGTGGACTGCAGCATTAGGGGAAGGAGGAAAATTCACCTCTCTCTTCAGCTCATCTTCTTCCTCCATGATATCATATACTTTCTCTAAAAGTTTCACTCCAAGTCCTCGCACCACATCAGATCTCAAGATTTCAACCATTCTCTTAATCTTTTTAGGACCAGATAAGGCATCTTTAAAAAAAAAAAATGTAAAGTAGTTCATTTTAACAGGCTCCTTTCCTACCAGGGGTTTGAATATGGGCTAATCAATACCAAGGAATCCATGGGGGAGATAATTTGGGATTGTGAAACAAGTATGTTAGCTGGGTGATCACCAGTAACACAGTAACCCTACTGGCGGAATCTGCAGGTGCAAAGTCCACATGAATCCAGTTTGCAGGATGAAGGCCTCAGAGCATAAAATAATAATGTGCGTCCTGCAGGTATGTTTGGAAGGGTCTCTACAATCACAGTTAGAAAACATACTTTTGGGAAAAAAAGGTAGTTTGGAGTAGCAGTTCCACGTCAAAGGGTAGATCCTACAACTAAAATCCTTAAGTGCATTTCAATCATTTTACACTTAAAAAAGGAATTTAAAAATTCAATAATGACTGTACTGAAAAAACAGCACTGGTAGCAATAATGCCATCCACCAACATACTTCAGGACATGAAGCATTAATATCAGTGTATGCTGGGGTACATTACACTAGGAACCAGAGTACAGAGATGGGTAGCTATTCTGGGCTGGCTGTTCACAGCAGATGCTATCATATGGCCTTGCTACTAGATAAGGGCATGTAACAGCCTGTCTGGATTGAGCAAATGGTTGCTCCAGGATGGAAACAGATCTTACACACACAGGAGTAGTTTTACCTCTTGTTTTTATCAAGGTAATTCTATACCACATTAGATTACATTACACTAGTGTAAGTATTTACATCATCTGTCTACTTCTTATTTATACCAACATAAACTAGTCTTCCTTTCAAGCCTCAGTGGCCTTTCAACCTCCCCATGACAGTAATTTTATGATCCCGCAAGGTTTCCATTAGGAAATGAACCAAGAGCATGCTAAGTCTTGACTTTGGCTATTAAAATAATCTAAAAATAACATTGTCACTACTGACACAAACTAGATTTAAGTCAGTGATCTGTTTTCAGTGCCCTAAATTTCTTCATTAATGAACAAATGCAGATAAAAGATCTGATCGAGCCAAACGTGATTTTATTTTTAGTGTGAATTTCATTGATGTGTCAACCAAACATTCAATGGTAGTTTCTATTTACAAGGTGCCAGCAGTAAATTTCTGAGCCAGTGATATCACTGTTTTATAAATCTAAAAGGTACAGTTACTATGAAAAACAAAGCTGACCAAAAATGTCACTTTCACTAGAGGCAAGGATTTTTTAGTACTGTATCTTTTACTGAACCAACTGCATTGCTGGGATCAAACATCTTTATCAGTTTTTTTCTCATTTGATGTGAGCCAGCATAATATTGACACTGAGCTAAATTCTATTCTGGCTTTGCCCCTTACCAGAGTTAAATGTGGAATTAAAAAACAATGAAAAATGCTAGAATTAAGCATTTGTTTCGGTGAGGGGCAAAACAGTAGAATTCAACGTACTTTCCAATATTATGTTGGCTATTTAAAAACATGCAAAACCAGGACAAGCAAAATTTAGATCAACAGACCTCAGGTTTAGCTTTTTTACTCATCCTTTGGCTTGTAAACTGATTTGATATTATATGGAGTCAGTCATACAACACCATTTCTACTGTCACCTTTCAGAATAATACCACTCAGAGGTCTGAATTTGAAAGATGTCTTCTAACTTTGAACTTGTCAATTCAGGTAAAAAGAACTGCTGCTACAAAAAAAATTAGCCCCATTTCTGTGATGAGATGCATAATGAACTTCTGCACCCACTTAAAGCCCTCAGGTTTAGATATTGGGTCCTACCCATGATCAAGACGTGTTATGAAATACTATTTTGACATTTAAAAACATACTTTTTAAACTTTTTAAATCTTTAAACTTTGATTTTCAATTTTGAACAGTTCATTTTAAGAAGTCCATAGCCTGGCTCACAGACCAATGAATAACACTCAGACCATCTCTCCCCTCGATCTACATTTGCAAAGATTACCTCACCTGCTGGCAGCTACAGCAATTGCTTACACAGAAAAGTACTGCTTTCAATTATATTTAACAGCTAGAAGGAGAACCTATACCCATGTAATGCAACAGCTTTCTGTGGACTACCAGTAAGTGCTCTGTTGACCACTGATGGTCAGTGGACCTTGTCAAACCTATTCTTTTTTAAAGTATGAACAGAACTACTAACCTGAAGGAAATTCTTCAAATCTGAATTCCTCTGGTTCATTAGATGCTTTTCCACATAGGATAAGAGTATCCCTGTATTTCTTTTGAAACTTGAATTCTGATTCAGGGGTTGGGATTAAGGGGTGTTCACAGTTCTCTTTAGAGTCCATTTTCAGGGTCCAAGTCATAAGCTGAACCAAATCGTCCATTTCATTTGTATTTTTTTTCCTAGAACATAAAACAAAACCTAATTCAAGGCCCTGGCTTCAGTTCACAATTATTGTGAGCTTTCAGGAACTTGATATCTATAGGTAGGGATCTCTGCAAATCATGGAAAAAGTGCCCCCTGCAGCAAGCAGCTCCTTTAATTTTTTTCATTTTGCCACTTGGCCCTGCCATTATTGTTGATTGTCAGGGAAGGAAGAAGTGACATTTTAAATTCGCCATGGTTTTTGCTTCCTCTCTGGTCAGCAGCAACTGGTGGGGCCACCAGTGCCCCTTTGCTGATCACCAGCAAGGAGGCAAAAGCTGTGGCATATTTAAAACCACAGTTTTTGCTTCCCCAGTGATCAGTGTGGCTGACAGGGCTCTCCACCTATTGGGTGGGGTGGGGGGGGAGGAGGAGGAGCAAGCAGTGAAATGAAAAAAAATTAAAGGAGCTGCTGTGAGGAGCACTTCCTCCATGATTTAGAGATCCCTATCTGTAGGTGCCATTATATCTGGGGAGGGGGAGAGGGGGAGGGGGGAGAACAGTTGTGGTTTTGGGGTTGGTTTTTTTTTGCTACACAGCTCCATTGGTAGGCATCTTAGTTTAGACAGGGCATCAATTTCATCTATCTGTTACTCTGACCTAGTCTAAACAACAGTGATTAACAATCAAGTCAGCCACATTAGCTTAATCTACACTGGTACTATGGCAAAAAAATGTAAAGAAAGATGTAAGGAAGACAAGATTCTTAATAAACACTTCAATCTTGTTCCCATTCGAAGGGAAACCATGCTAGCACCTTTGCAACTAATAGTTGCTTTCGTACTGATAAATGGATTTCATAGTAAACCATTTGCTATGCCTTTGGTTTCAGTGAATTACACACACACACCAATAAGTTATACAGGGCAGGTTGAAAATAATTGGGTCAGAGAGGCCAATGATCAAATGTTCAAAACGGATTTGATTCAGGATATATGCATCAACTATGAAAATACATTTCTAGTTTTCCATATCAAATCCAAGCAGTAAAAAGTACTAGATACTGGAAACAAATGACTACTGGATGACTATAGGCAAGAGAAGACATTTACCCTGCTTTGAAATCTCCATCCGACTTATCTGTGGAACTTGTGGAAGAGCTCATCTCATCATCAGATAGGCAATGGGTTATTTTTTTTTTCTATCATAGACAAAACAAATAAATTACTTCGTAGAATTACAATCAGACCAACATGGCTATTGCCTAGATCCCTGAAATATGGAAGATATTACATTATGCCATTTGAAATAGAATCTTCAAAATGTGAGATGAAAAAAGCCAAATTCCAACAACCAGGACTAATTTTTAACATTGATTTTGTGCCCTCCTTTCCCCCACCTGGCCGACATCTTATACCTAGAGGTAAACAACCTGCTTTTGTTCCCTGCAACCCTCTTAAATTTGCATTCCTGCAGAACAGTTTTCTAAAGACTGGCTTTTTTTCATACCCAAAGGATTTCTGACCATTTTTCATATCTCTCACCATGCTTTATTTCTTTTTTTTTGGCCTGAGGAAGGATGTATGTGTCAGAAAGCTTTCAGATAAACTTTTTGCAACTATTTAGTTGGTCTAATAAAAGATATTGCCACTACCCAAAGGCTTCACCTGCCTTTTGTGCTCAGAACTAGGTTGTATTAAAGCAGTTGTACAATAACACACAGGTTCTTTGAACTATGGAAAAAAACAATTTTCATCAAGTATAACTTACTAAATAAGATTTAACTGGGTAAGTAAATTGTAATGGATGTTTACAAGTTAAGACCAAGAATTGTAATATGTTTGTCAAAGCACATACATGTGCTAATTTAATTAGCATATTAAAACTGTCACTTCTATTTAAAATGGAATGATTCATTAAGTATTTTACACAGCCTGTTTCAAGTTCTGTAATTTGGGCATATTGATAAATTCTCAGGCAATGAATTTTAAACTACATTATAAGAGCAATTATTGTTGGACTACAAGGTATCAGTCTTTATACAAATATTTTTATTCTGTTCAGTAACTTCAGTATTCCCTAACATTTTCTAGGTGGCTTCAACCTAAATTTCATATATGCATCTCCATAATTCAGTGAGTTCAATTTTTAATACAACACGCAAAAAAAACTGCATATCATTAGCATATATATGCCATAAGCAAAATCTAATTTTTCTTGATTTGCAAGTACAGAGGTTTTTTCAAGCTAAGTGTTATTGACATTCTAAAGTTTAAAAATTAACGCTTATTACTTTTGGCAGCACATAACCATACACATTTTGCCAAAAGCATGATGAACTTTGGGTGTGCCCTTTCAAATGATAGATTTTTCATTCTATACCTAATTTTTGTACTTTCTTCACTTGTGGGATTATTTTTCTCCTTTTTTTTTAAAATGTAGTTTTGGCAAAATGAGTTTCAGACAAAATCAGGAAGTAGCCCAATCTAAGTGCATGAATGAACAAAGCAACTAACAGAATGAGACTGAAGTCCCATTTATCTACATTCAAGGCATATCCCAGAAAGAGGCAGCACATGCTTCCATCACGTTGCTCCCCAGTTGAACATTACCAACTCCATCTTTGTGCCCATTCAATCCTTCATTTCTGATGAATAAGGGTGAAAATGTGTCAGTCGTGATTGGCTAAATCAGTTTAATTCTGGTGTCAAATATGAGGTAAGCTATTGCAGCAACTGTAACTCATAACTTTTGGGAGGCAAGAGCTTCAGAACAGCTGTGTAGTTTTATTGGCTATGTGCTCTACAGTAAATAATTTTTGTGTTACAACTTTCTCAGTTAATTTTGTTTCTCACACAGGCCTGTATTTAAATATTTAAAAAGCAGATAACCCCAGTTTACCTGAGAAACACTGGACTCTGATGAGGACTGAGAAACTTTAATATGATTTTCCACATGTAATTTTGCTTCAGCTACTGCATTATGTGATGTTCGTTTTGCATCAGACACTGAAAGAATGACAAACTTTTTAACAGTATTTATTTGTTTACATTTATTTTGAATGATTTCTATGGCTCATGAAAGGAAAGGCTAAAACCTGGCAGAACATAGCACTGGGAAGTAATCTGTTTTTCTAAACAGAAGACAACACTTCTAGCTGAAAAAATGCATTTCCTCCTTTTCCCACATATTTCAGATACAAGTTGCCTCCATGCATAATACAGAATGAGCCCTAGAAAAATAGTTATGCTAAATAAAAACTCCTATTAACACTAAAAGTACATCTCAAGGAATCTCTTGGGGGGGAAATATACTAAAAAGTAGATTGTAGTTCTCCACAGAGAAGGCATAAGGCTCTGCATGTAAAAGAGTCAACATGCAAATACAAGTTACCAGAAGGAAACACCTCTTCCTGTGACTGTTTTAGTCTCCTCCTCTCTCTTGCTGACAGGGGTCGATCCTTTAAAATAAATCAAATGAACATTTATGTGGTAATCACAGTGTTTTTTGCAGTACGCAGCATGTGAAACAAAAATCCTTCATCCTAATGCCTCTGGAAAAAGATGGCTATTAACTATGGCTCTCAACTTGTTTAGCATGGATTGTATTAATTTCCCCATAGTGTTCAATGAGCCCTGCATGAGAAGAACCTCCAACAGCTTCTCATAACTGTTTCAGTTACGAGAAGGAAACTATCATTTAAAAAGGCAGAACTTCAGTCAGGGAGGACAGCTACAATTTCGTCTTTTTTCCCCTACCTCACTATGCACATGGTTGTGGAGAAAACCACTCAGAAGAAAACAACAAAACTTGCATATAAAATGTTTAGTACCAACCTCTAAAATTAACATCTGACTGTTTTTAGAGCTATTTACAGAATCTGAGACTTCAGCAACATGTTGATTTGCATGGCTTTGGGTAATCTTCACATCCACATCTGGTGGAGAAGGCAGAGGCTGAGAAGCAATTGCACTGAACTTAGAGAGAAACAGTACATGGTCACAGTCTTCTCTCTCAACAGATTTAAAAAAATCTATGAAATCTGGAAGTCAGAGCACAACTTTGTGAGGAAAGGACTAAATCCAATCTCTTGGGTTTCATTCCAGGTTCTCTCAGAGGACACAAAATGAAGTGAATACATTTTCAACTCCATCCCTGTCCCTTGTTCCTTACCTACTTTAATATCCTCCCACCTTCCTCTTTGGCCATGTTGAGTTAATACCCATTCAAAAGAACAAAAATACACTTACCAAAGTCAATAGTTTCACATTTTGTTATGAATCCATTTATATGAACATTTAGGAAATTAGATTATTCATGAACCATGTTCTATTTTAAACATGATCTTTTTGAAAGGGTCTAAAAAGCATTATACATGTTGTAGGATAGGAAGAGGCTAAAATAGCAGAATGCTGTCAATTTTAAGCCACTTTTATTCACTTGCACCTTTTCCAAACAAATGTCAGCTAGTTCCTTTTTCTTCTTTCGTCGCTGCCGTGAGAGGGAGGGTTCACTGGCAGAACTATGAGGCTTTAAGTGAGAAGTGATTTTTTCCTGAGCTCCTCCAGGTTTTCCATGAACAACTTCATCCTAAGAAGCAGAACCCCACCCCCAAGTGTTTAAAATGTATTTTTTTACTTCTAATGTACACACAACTTTTACACGTCTCTATATCATCATTCAATTTTAGCATTTAAGCCACAAAATAAAAGTATGTTAACGAAGTGTGAGATCTGTTACAATGAATGGGAGTTCTGAATCGCTATTAGGGCGGTGGAACAGAACACACTAGTAAACCTACTCCACAAATCAAATATTATATAGGAAAAGTGTGTGTAGGGGGGGCACAGCTCATTGTGGGGTGTAGTGGCTCACCAGGAACAATATTTGGGATTCCTTTTAAAGTACTATTCATTTTAGGTCAAAGAACCAGCCAAAATTAATGCTTGAAAACTCACCTGAAATATGACAGGTACAAAAGGTGCCATCAACTTCTCAGTATAATCCAAACTCTGAAAAATGATTGGCAGTGTTGGAGTGATGTTGTAGCTTTGATAGTCCAAAAAACAGGGGAGACGCAGGGATTTTTTTGAGTGTGATATCTACATACCAACTAACCATGCAATTGATCCAATAAATCACCCACTAAAATCTTTGTCTCCTAAAAATTGACTGCATTTTGTTTAGATTAAAGCAGATCAATTGTAAAAAGTGTTAAGTATTAGTAATGCAATTTGTCTCATGAAAAAAGTTGATAAAAAAAATCTATCATCAGTTAAATATAACAATGTTATTTAGTGTGCGACTCGATAGAACTGAAGGCTACACAGCCAGGAGACCAGATTTTTTACATTGAAGTCCAAGGCAAGTGTAACAGGAAAAATCAGTTATACTTTAATATACTTTTATTAAGAGCCCAAGTGTCTGACACCAGAGGACTGCAAGGTCAGTGACTTCCCCTAGTTTTTTCACTTGTTAGGATGTGTTAAAAGAGTGCAGGGAATAGGACACTGGCCTGTCTGTGATAATTAACCACCTAAGACAGGAAAAAACCTAGGAAGGAGGCTGGGTCATGACATTTCTTTACAGGGGCTGATTCTCCAGAATACTTCTCCACCCACCTCCCAGCATATTTTTCTTTAAAAGCGTCTCTTCTTTTCTGTTTATTACTTCACTCTTTCCCCTTCATAATAAAGTCTCTTATATCCATTAAGCAGTTTCCCTTTTCCCTTGCTCTAACTTTGTATCTCCTTTTCATCTTTCTCTTAACTTTTTCTACTTTCTTCAGTCTTTCCCACTTTTACTTTCCTTCCCTATCTTTCATCTTCTTTAAATCAGTTTTCTGCTAAGCTGTCCTTCCTTTCTCTCTCTCTCTCTCTAACAGACAAATAAGAGGTGAATATGGCCAAGAGGGAAGTATATCCTGCTTCAAATATCTCCCAAAAGTTCTCTTACCTCATCACTTCATGGCAGGAGTAGAAATAAATTTGCTTCTAGGCAAGAACAACAAATCTGAACCATTAAGGTAAGTGGATACAATGCTACAGAGCTACTAGGGCTCCTAACTACTTAAAGTACCTCAAGACCTCAATCTGTAGTGTCCTGTCATGTTAGATTCATAGATTGTTAGGGGCTGAAAGGGACCTCACAAATCATCAGGTCCAGCCCCCCACTCTAAGCAGGAAGACAACTGGGGTCAAGTGACCCCACTGAGGTGACTGTCCAGTTTCCTCTTGAAAACCACCACAGTAGGTGACTGCTCCACCTCTGGAGGGAGTTTATTCCAGTCTGGACAACCTAACTGTGAAGGAGTTTTTCCTGGTATTAAGCCTGAAGCGGCCTTCCGGGAGTTTGTATCCATCGGTCCTGGTCCTCCCCAGGGGTGCCCTGGTGAACAGTTGTTCACTGAGCTCCTGATGCACTCCTCTAATATAGCAGTAAACCACTATCAAGTCTCCTCTCAACCTTCTCTTCTTTAGGCTAAAGAGGCCCAGGTCCCTCAGCCTTTCCTCGTATTGCTTGCCTTACAAGTCCCTGATCATACAGGTGGCTCTTCTCTGGACTCCCTCAAGTTCTTCCATGTCCTTACTGAAGTGCCTTAGGTGGTGCTTATGTGCAGCAAATTTGTACTTTCTAAAAAACCCCGATGTCCGACAATTACACTTTGAAAATATTTGTCTAAGCCTTAAAAAAATTACCTGCTCAATTTGCTTTTGGTCTCCTGAGATGGTCTGCATGAGCTTCAAAGTATTGTGACTCTCATCTATGACTCCAACAGGCAACTTTTTAGAATCCCTACTTTCAGCTTCCAAACCTGGGTTTATGTTTTGTTGCAGTCCACTGTCCTCAGTCTGTGGGCCACTAAGTTTTACTTTAATTTCTGCATCACTAGGAATACTTAAATTGCCCATTTTATTATCTTGCACTGAACAGTCATTCTTACAGTTCCTTGTTTCAGACAGCAAAATATCAATATCCACTTTGCTCAATGTTGCTATGGAAGCTCTTTTGTTGTTCATCTCATTTTTTATTGGGGTTTTTTCAGGCTCAGCTGCTGTTTTCTCCGAGTGACAAATGTCAACAGCTTTATCTTTGATTAAATGCTTTTCTTCATTCTATAATTAAAAAAAAAAGTAATCACCCTCTCAGTTATTTCCATAACAGATTTATCAGAAATGTTCTAGGCATCTAAACTAGTTACAAATGTGTTGAATAATACAAAAGTTGTAATGAAAATTATCATGTACAATTTTAAACTTTAATACAGCATGTAATAGGACACTGGTCCCGGGTCCTGTTACGGTCCATGCACGCTAGCCAGACTGGAGCTCGCCCAGAGATTTACCTGGGGACTCTTGGCACTATCACTGCCTGGATGCTGGCAGGGGCCAATCTGGGTGGCAGGCAAATACATGCAACAAAAGCCAGCTCCCATTGGCTCCTCGGAGTTCCACCAGAGGTTCAAAGGGGTGGCTGCCACACTTGCTCATCCTTGGAGAGAGGAAGGCATGGGAAGTTTGAGTACTGTGTAAGCTGGAGCCAGAGCTGAACCCAAAGCCGGTGCCAGGGCCAGGGCTACAGCTGGGGCCAGTGATTGAGATGAGACCAGCGAAGACAGGGTAAGCTTTCCCCAGAAGATAGGTGAAGGCACCGATAAGCTGGCAGGCTATAAAATTATTAATTGATATGGTATAAGAGGATCAGCAATTGAGTTAAGGTCCCAGTGGGGAACGGACTATTAAAATGTTGAATTATAAGGATCGTTGATTAAGTTGATGAGCCGGTGAGCAATAGACTAATCATTAAAAGGTAAAGATGATAACTTACTGAGTTAATAAACAGATATATGACAGACGATTAATTGAGGAATCACGGGATTTATAAAATTAAGAGCAATAAGTCAGGGAACCATAAATTAGTAAAAAGGAATCTTAACCCCAGGTACTTTGGAGGCCAAGAGTTTTCATAGATTTCATAGACATTAGGGCTGGAAGGGACCTCGGAAGATCATTGAGTCCAGCCCCCCGCCCAAAGGGCAGGAAGTCAGTTGGGGTCATAGGATCCCAGCAAGATAAGCATCCAGTTTACTCTTGAAGGTGTTCAATGTAGGTGCTTGAACAACCTCTGATGGCAGGCTATTCCAGACCTCGGGGACTCAGACAGTAAAGAAATTCTTCCTTATGTCCAGCCTGAAACAGTCTTGCAGTAGTTTATAACCATTTGACCTCATCATCCCTTGGGGCGCTCTGGTGAACAATCGTTCCCCCAGATCCTGGTGGTCACCCCTGATAAACTTATAGGTGGCCATCAGATCACCCCTGACCTTGCGCTTTTCCAGGCTAAAGAGCCCCATAGCTCTCAGCCTGTCATCGTAAGGTCTGTTTTCCTGACCTCTGATCACGTGCATGGCTCTTCTCTGGACTCTCTCGAGCTTCTCCATACCCTTTTTGATTTGTGGGGTCCAAAACTGAGTGCAGTACTCCAGCTGCGGCTACTAATAATAAGTAAACTTAGCAAACCAGGAGGGCAGGCCTGAGGACACAGAGTACAGGTAGATGTGATAAGACCTTAACCAAGATCCAGCTGGGAGTGGCAAGGTGCAGGGTGTAGGGGAGAAGGAGCCCTGTGAAGAAAATCTTTGTCCTCGCATCATACTGCTGATTTTGGATAACTCTTCAACTCCCTTTTTTCTATTAACTATTGAAGATGTGGAAGTATGGCAGGCGAGTGGGAAGTGATCTAGAAGTGGAGGCGTGAGCCACTGAGATGTCCCTGGACACACCCGCTTACAGTGGTGCATTGGCTAGGAAACTTAGAATGAAGCCAATCTTGGAGAAAGAGAGCCATTTAATGAGATGGACATAAACCCACCAACAGGAACAGGGGGGACCCCCCCAGAACTGGCAAAGAGCCTGTGGACTAGTGATACAGTTGTTTTATGGACAGCAAACACAAATGGAGGAGCTGGTGAGCGTACAGTCCCAGGAGTCTGAGACCCACATCATGCTACTGAATAGACAACAGAAGCTGAGTGGAGGGGAAAAAAAAGAGGCACAACAAGCCATGGTGATCTGGGCCACTGAAGGGGTCAGAGTAACAAAGATGATGGCAGACAATGATGTTGAAGCATACTTAAGAGGCCTTCAAGAGAGTCACACTGGCTGCTGGCTGGGACTAAAACCGGTCGGCCAGTCAGTTAGGCCCAGCTCAGGCAGCTTATAGGGACCTGTCCAAAGCCTAGGTGAATGACTATCAAGTAAAGAATTCCATACTGTACCAACTTGAGAGCACACCAGAATGTTATCACAACGGTTGTGTGCCAAGAAGCAATGGGAAAACAAATGGCCAAGGATACTTGCCCAGGCACTGAGGGACTTAACTGAGAGATGGGTTCAACCAGAGGAGAAGACCGTGCCAGAGGTGTTGAACCTATTCCCCCCTAAAGCAATTCCTTGCCAATTTGGAGGACATACAAAAGTGGATCTGGAAGCAGCAGCCTCAGACAGTGGAAGAGGCTCTCCACCTCACTGAGGCTTTATGGGCGCTGAAGGGGAGGCTTATTGGGAGACTAAGAGACAGGACCTGGCATCCAGAAAACTGGAAATGCCTCTAAGCTAGTTCCATCTGTTTAGAGGCTTGGGGACCTGAGAAACTGTGTGCTATTGATGCAGAGGCCTTGGGCATATGGCCTGTAACTGTCCATGGACAATGCAAGAAGGATGCCCCTGGAAAGGACTACACCACAACCAGGGTGAAAAATCCCCAAAGAGTCCATATGAAGAAAGAATGGATTGCAGCTTTGGGTGGCAAATGGGACCAACCAGAGTACCAAGACCAATGGATGATGCTAAAATAGGAGCCCTAATAATACTTCCTGTGGTGGATTCTGGGTGTGCACAGGCTACAATAAAGGATGAATTGCCTGTGCCAGGCCAGTAGGGGGTGCTCCTGCGTTTAGCCACCCACCTCACTACGCCCAACTGACCCCCTTCCTGGAGCACATCCACAAGCCTTGGGGTAACACCACCACCACCCAGGGTCTGGACTGATCTTGGCCCTGTGCCCCCTGGGAAACACAGGCCTAGTAGTCCTTAAGGGGTACTTGACCCACTGCAAGAACCTGGGGTGCTTTCCTCAGTCTGAATTACAACATCTCCCTTAGTTAGCTGAACCAAGGGGACCCCCAAGGCATAATCTAGACCCTCTCCCAATAAGTCTTCCATGCTAGGTACAAAGCAGAACTTTATTGGTTACAAGGAGTAGGTTTGGAATAGGGTACAGGTTTGGAATAGCAGTGTCAGAGAAATACATTAGAGCAAACAGTGGCATGGTAGCCTTTGATCACACATCTAAGTTACTGCAAGCTATATATCTAGTTAGATCTCAAGTGGCTTACTCACAAGTATCATCCAGAAGCAGGTGGAGATTCCCTCAGGAGGCAAGCAGATCATTGAACAAGAGTTTCGAGAGAGAGTTTTAGATGGTCCAGGTTCTCTGAGAGTTTTCATCATGGCTGCTGCTCCGCTTCCTGGGCAGTCCTTAACTTATATAGACCATATGACCTCATTTACCTAATCCAATGAAGGCCAGCAGTTTGGTTGGCTGGCAACCAACCAAACTGAAATGCATCACTGATTGCCAGGTAGATTGGCTGCATCTCTAGCCCCCTCCCAGTCATGATGACATTGCTTAGAATAATAGGGAGTTTAAGCCCCCACCCAAGTGTGTGAGACCAGTCATGTAGGCAGAGGGAGCAGGTTTCCCCCTCACTCAGGAATGTATCCAGCTCAGGTTACAACTCAGGGTTACCTGAAGCTGATGGGGCCAGGGGTGTTTGCCCTCTGCAATGACCATGGTAACCAAATTATCAGATTGATCATCCGCCTGAATACAGAGTTTGGGGAGAGAGAGAGATGGCATTCTGCCACAACCTCCACAGATGGGTAAAGAAGATACCATGGTCAGCATGGTATGCATGCACAGGGCAACTTACACATATGCCTCCCCCTCCCCCCACCCCAAGTGGGTAATGTTGACAGTAATGGGCAAAATGGAAAAAGTAGCAGTGGGTTTAGCACAGAGGCTGCTGTGCCCCATGTTTTGGGGCAGGACTGGCCTCACTTTCATGAGGTGATAGATCAAGCCCTGGGGCACAGGGCTGTGCATATATGGAAGAAGACAACCCAGGAGGCCCAGGAAGAGGGCCTGACTGGGGATGAACCAGCCTCTGGGACAGAGGAAAAGCAGCAACAGGAGAGGTTAATGGAGAGGGTCAATTCTGGGATGAACAAGCCAGAGAATCCACTTTTTGCCATGTTTATAAGATGGGGATAGTGAAGCAAGCCAGGGAGGCACTGTGCACAGAATTGATGGTGACTTATCAGCACTTTGAGCTAAGACATGATGTGTTTCATTGGAACAGAGATGCACAGGTGCTGGCACCCCAGAAATATAGAGAAGCTCTATTGCACATTGCTCACGTACTCATGCTGGGGGAGGAGGGGGGTATTTGGGTAGAGATGAGATGGAGTCCCGTTTAATGCAGCAGGTATATTGGCCCAGCATACCCAAGAAGGTGGAACACTTCTGCTGAGCACGCTCAGCTTTTCATCTGGCCTCAGATGTTACCCCTCTAGGGCTCCATTGATGCCCCTGCTGCCTGCAGGGAATCGGGTAGGGTTTTTCCATCCTCCCATCCCCATAGAGCCAAGCCAGGAAGGAGCTGAGCTCCTGAGCTGTATGAACAGGCCAATCAAACAGGTGTGCTCTTTAGGGGAGCGCTGGAGTTTGCGCAGAAGTGGCCTGAACTCTAAGAGGTGACAGCGTCGGACAGAGACTTCAGGTGAATGGAAAAGGAGGAGTCTTTCAATGGGGCTTATGGTACAGCGTGCAGCCAGAGACACTGCTCTGGTGTCACCTCCCACCCGGGGCTCCTCTGAGGCCTCCACCCACATGAGGCCCTTGGATGGGTCGGTGGTGCCCTGGGCCCGTCTGCAGGGGTTGCTTGACAGGACCTCTGGGGCCTGGTGGCAGCAGGGGTCCCAGGAGTCCCCTCACCTGTCTCACATGTACCCTACTTGAGACCCTGGAAGGGCAAGTGAGAGAACTCCAGGCAGAGGTTAGCAGGCTGCAGGGGATCAGGGCTGCAGAGGATAAGATTGATAGGTACTTTCATTTTCTGCAGGTTCGGACATCTGACGGAGAGACAACACAGGAGGGACCCGATGCAGATGAATGGAAGATGGTCACCTCTAGAGCTGAGACAGCTTTCCCAGTGCAACTGGGGAACAGATAGAAGGCCCTGGCAGCACTGGAGGAGAGTGCAGTAGAGGAAGCCACAGCCACAGACATCACCATGCAGGCTGAGGGTCAGACTCAATGACCTACTAAGGTCCCTTCTGGCTGAAACATCTATCTATGAATCAGGAGGATGAGCTGAACCTGGAATTCTCAAGACAGTTCTCAGAGGCCATGTGGTCAAGGGACATGGTTGTCATGGGTGACCTAAACTATCCTGACATCTAATGGGAGAAGCAGTCAGCTAGATCCAACCATTCATGTAGGTTCTTAACTTGCATACAGGACCTTCACCTAACACAGGAGGTATACGGTTCCAATACAGGAAACACCTTACTGGACTTGGTGATGGTTACAGGGGATGACCTGGTGGGAGATCTACAGACACAAGGTAACCTAGGGAACAGTGACCATCAGTTGATTGAATTTACTATCCGGCATACGGTGGAAAAGATAACCAGTAGGGCAGAAGTGCTAGACTTCAGAAAGTCTAATTTCAGTGTGCTCAGGAGATTAGTTAGTGAGGCACCGAAGAACAGGAGCATTGGTGAGATGGGAGTCCAGGAAGGGTGGTCATTTCTAAAGGGAGCAGGAGGCAATCCCATTGCACAAGAAAGGAAGCAAAGGGGCCAAGAAACCCTCTTGGTTGAACAGGAAAATCCAGGAAAGCCTAGGGGCAAAAAAGAGATATATAGGCTGTGGAAGCAAGGGGTAGCTACCAAGGCAGAGTACACCTACTTGGCCTGCACTTGCAGGGAGGCAGGTAGAAAGGCCAAAGCAGAAATGGAATTTAGGCTGGCAACAAAAATTAAAGACAACAAAAAGTCCTTCTTCAGGTATATAGGGAGCAAAAAGAAGGTACAGGGTAACATAGGCCCCCTACAAGACAAAGTAGGGGAACTGGTGACAGAGGGGGGGGACAAAGCTGAGATCTTCAATGACTTCTTTGTCTCTATTCCTGAACTCAGATCAGGATAAATCTCCCAATTGGATCATAGACAGGCATAAAGGGGAAACCAGCCCACCAACTGTTAGCACCAACTTAGTGAAGAGACAGTTGGAGAGGCTGGATGTGTTTAAGTCAGCAGACCCAGATGATCTTCATCCAAAGGTGCTGAAGGAATTGGCCAGTGTCACAGCAGAGCCACTGGCACGGCTGTTTGAGCATTCTTGAGGACCCAGAGGACTTGAAAAGGACCAATGTGGTCCCTGTTTTCAAGGAGAGGAAGGAGGATTTGGGTAACTATAGACCAGTTAGTTTCACCACTATCCTTGGGAAAACCTTTGAAAAAATTAAGGATTACATTTGTTGCAGTCCAGCGGGGAAAGCAATGCTAAAAGGCAACCAACACAGATTCATAGCAGGTAGATCCTGCCCGACTAACTTTTTTTCTTTTTATGACCAGGTCACAAAATGCTTAGATGCAGGAATCAAGGTGGATATCATCTACTTGGATTTTAAGAAGGCCTTTGATATAGTATCTCATTATATTTTTATAGATAAACTGAGCAACTGTGACACAGATGACTACACAGTCAGGTGGATGGCAAATTGGCTTGGGGTGGCACCCAGAGAGTGGTGGTGGATGGGTCAGTATTGACTTGGGAAGATGTGGGCCATGGAGTCTCACAAGGCTTTGTCCTTGGACTGGTGCTGTTCAATGTCTTCTTCAGTGACTTGGGTGAGGGCATGGAAAGCACTCTGTCCAAATTCACAGATGATACCAAAGTATGGGGTTCAGTTAACACACCAGAGGGCAGGGAATAAATCCACACAGATCTGGACAGGTTGGAAAAGTGGGTGGAACAGAATAGGATGCAGTTCAATTAAGGACAAATGCAAGGTGCTGCATCTAGAGGGAAGGAATCACCAGCACGCTTACAGGCTTGTGGAGGACGTTCTCAGCAGCACAGCAGCAGT
>NW_017728997.1:52564859-52568177 GCF_001723915.1 Gavialis gangeticus | reverse complement strand
TCTGGGGTCATCTGATCCCAATGCTCTTTCCTGCCCAGGGCAGGGGGTCGGACTCGATGATCTACTGAGGTCCCCTCCGACCCAAACTTCTATGAATCTATGTTTATCCAAAAACCATTTGATATTGCTGGCCCATTTCCTGAGACTGCCATGGGCGCTCAGTTCATGTTGGTTATTCTGTACTATGCCACAAGATACCCTGAAACAGTTCCTTTGAGGTTAATGACTGCCCCCAGAGCAGCAGAAGTGTTGATCACCCAGTAATTAGGGAACACATAGCCAAGGCTCAACGAGGTCAACCATGGCAGTTGATAAAGGGTTTTGAGGACGTATTCACCAAGGAGCCAAGGAAGGCCTGAGGGGTGAAGCATCAGATAACACCACCCCCAGGACGCAGAGCAAGAGAACACTGGAAGCCACTCCCAAGGTACTTATATAAGCCGGTGCAGGATGAATTAGACCAGATAATTAAAAGAGGTATTATGGAGGAGTCCAGCAACTCATGGCAGAGTCCCCTCATGATCATCCTGAAGCCCGATGGTGCCATAAAGTTGTATACTGATTTTCAGAAGGTTAATGCAGTCTCTACCTTCAATGCCTTCCGCCTGCCCCCTGTTGAGGAAATGTTAGAACAAACTGGGCAAGCCCAATTTATAATCAATGCCAGACCTTACAAAGGGGTACTGCCAGATCCCGTTGGCAGAAGAGGACAAAGTGAAAATAGCTTTTGGCATGCCATGGGGTTTTTTTTCAGTTTACAATGATGTCCTTTGGGTTGCACAATGGCGCAGCCTCTTTCCAAAGGCTGATGGACCAACTCCTAGCTCCCCCACCATGCTTATACATAGATGATATTATAATTTTCTCACAACAATGGGAACAACACCCACAGTATCTAGAGGGGATCCTGAAAGACTTCCAATATGCTGGTCTGATGGTGAACCACAAGAAGAGTTCTCTGGGGCAAAATGAAACTAAGTATATAGGCTTCCAGGTGAGGCAGGGACGGATTCAGCCCCTCGCCAATAAAGTGGAAGTGATCAGGGCCTATAAATGTCCCCAGACAAAGAGACAGTTGAGAGTCTTTCTGGGTTTGACCAATTATAGGAAGTTTGTGCCCTGGTTTTCAGAGTTGTTCACACTGTTGACAGAACTGACAAAGGGGGGGGGAGGGAGGGGGGCATCCAATGGTCACCCACTGCCCTCATGGCTTCAAACAAGTGAATGAGGCTCTACGTTGAAGCCTGGTGCTCTATACCCCCAAGTTCACCAAGATTTTTTTACTGCAAATGGATGCATGTACCATGGCCTCGGAGGCCATGTTGATGCAGAGGATGGAAGGAGAGGAGAGGCTGGATGCTTATGCCAACCAAAAATGGTTGAACCCCAAGACAAAGTATTCTACAACTGAGAGTGAGTGGTTGGTTAGCAAGGGGAGTATAGAGCTCTTCTGCTACTACTTGTTTGGGAGAAAGTTCATCCTGATCACAGATCATGTGCCCCCTAAAATGGCTACAAACCATCAAAATGGACAACACTAAACTAATGCACTGGGCTCTAGCATTCCAACCTTTTTGTATTCTCCATATAACATCATCCCAGGAAATTGAATGTGACAGCTGACTTTTTATCATGCAGTTTCGAGGATGAAAAGTAACTGACATCAGATGCAAATACATCGAAAGAAACAAGAATACAGCACAGGGTGAACAGGGATGAGCATAAGAAGGGCATGCAGGCCTATCTGGAGGGGAAGGTATGTAACAAGGTACTGGTCCCAGGCCCTGTTATGGTCCGTGAATGCCAGCCAGACTGGAACTCGCCTGGAGACTTACCTAGGGAACCAGGTGTTTTAGTGTGGGCTCCAAAGATGGGATGTCAGCTGCCCAGATAGTGGTAGAGACTGGCAGGAACTGGAGGGGCTGATCCAGGCATGTGCAGCCAGAGTTGGCTCCCACTGGTTCCTGGGACTTCTGTCAGAGGCTCAAAGGGGCGGCTGGCACACTTGCTTATCCATGGAGAGGGACAGGCATGTGAAGTTCAAGTACCATACGAGCCAGATGGAGGCACAGAGCCAGAGGCGAACCCGGAGCCAGAGATGGAGATGGAACCAGAGCTGGAGTCAGAGCTGAAACCAGAGCCAGAGCTGAACTCAAAGCCAGGGCCGGGGCTAAGAAGTCCCACTGCCAGACTGTAGCCAGATGGAACCAGTGACTGAGATGAGACCAGTGAAGATAGGTTAAGCTTTCCCCAGAAGATAGGTGAGCACACCAAGGAGCCACAGGCTATAAAATTATTAACTGATAAGGTATAAGAGGATCATTGATTGAGTTAAGGTCCCAATGGGGAATAGACTATTAAGCACTGAATTACAAGGATCGTTGATTAAGTTAATGAGCCAGTGAGCTATAAACCAGTCACTAAGGGGTAAGGATTGTAACTGATTGAGTTAATAAATTGATATATGACAGACAGTTAATTGAGGAATCATGGGATTTATAAAATTAAGAGCAATAAGCCAGGGAGCCATAAATTAGTAAAAAAGGAGTCTTAACCCCAGGTATTTTGGACGCCATGGGTTACCAATAAGAAATAAACTTAGGAAATTGAGAGGACAGGACCGAAGATATAGAGTACAGGTGGATGTTACTAGACCTTAACCAAGATCCAGCTGGGAGTGGCAAGGCACAGGGTGTAGGGGAGGAGGAGCCCTATGAAGAAAATCTCTGTCCTCAAGTAATACCACTGATTTTGGATAACACCTCATCTCCCTTTTTTCGTTTCAAGTTTTGAAAATGTGAAGGCATGGCAGGAGAGTGGGAGGCAAACTAGAAGTGGAGGCGCGAGTGAGTGAGACATCCCTGGATGCACCCACTTAGAATATGCTATAAATAAAAACTTTCCTAAGTTTTTTTTAGTCTTTTGAAAAAGAGGTATGACATTTCACATATTGACAAGCAATTTATTATAGAGACTGTGGCTAGCATAAGTCACTAACTCACACTGCACTTGTGACTACAAACCAGAACTCCTTCTAGCCTACCATAAGAGTGGCAAACAGGGCTCTAGTAGTTCTCAAGGACGTAATCATAGAATCATAGAATCAATGAGTCGGAAGGGACCTAGACAAATCATCTAGTCTGACCCCCCGCTATGGGCAGGAAGGAGCACTGGGGATGGCAGGGGTCATAAGACCCCAGCCAGGTGCCTATCCAGTCTCCTCTTGAAGATTTCCAGGGAAGGTGAGAGCACCACCTCTCTGGGAAGCCTATTCCAGGCTCTGGCCACCCTTACAGTGAAGTAGTTCCTCCTAATATC
>NW_017728997.1:52560047-52564674 GCF_001723915.1 Gavialis gangeticus | reverse complement strand
TGTTGAACCACATCCTGTTCAGATCTGCCCACTTCTCTAACCTATCCAGGTCTGCCTGGATGCGGTCCCTGCCTGCCGGTGTATTCACTTTACCCCACAGCTTGGTGTCAACAGTGAACTTGAACAGGGTGCTCTCCACACCCTCGTCCAGGTCGGTAATGAAGATGTTGAACAGCACCGGCCCAAGGACCGAGCCCTGGGGGACTCCGCTGCCTACACCCTCCCAGGTCGACATCGACCCGTCCACCACCACCCTCTGGGTTCACCCCTGGAATAGACTAAATTCATCTAATGTTTCAATATTAGCAAGGATCTTAAAACCCACACCAAGACAGACAATGCAAAACATGAACAGCACAAAATGTTATTAATCTTTGAGAGTATACCTGTTTTCAAAGTATTCCTTTCTGTGAATATGCAGTTTTCCTCCGATTGATTTTCCAGTTACAGACTTCAGTAGTTTTCCCCCCAGCTGTTTACATATGCTTTCCAAATATTTGCCTATACTTCAGTCTGGGCAGTAATGTCAGATACTCTACTATACACACAGTGTCACAAAACACCACAACATATACAAGCTGGGTAGCCTGGGTACAGTAACACTTAAAAACTCCACACAACAGATCTGCACCTTCAAAGAAAAATACTAATGATATTTTTACCCTTAGCTGCTGTCTTAGCTTTGGCTTTATCAAAATACAATTCCCCTCTACCTCTGTACATAAGTAACAAAGGGCTTAACTGCTTTATGTTCTTAAGAAAACTCAAAGGGTGTGTCCACAGATGCAGGCACATGCGCTTGCATCAGCTCAAACAGCAGCGGCACAATTTTGTGCTGGAGATTTGTGCCTCAGCACACGCCTGAACATGCACTTTGGTGTGAGGCAAGGTGTACCATTTGGGGTAAACTGACCCTGCCCAGGTCCTCCTGCGCCTTCAGCCAGGGGGAGCTAGAGGCTGGAGCCAGCACCTGTGCTGGCCCCAGGAGGATAAAAAGCTGTCCTAGCAAGCAGCTCAGGGCTACTTGCCCTCAGGAGCTTCTGGGAGGAAGCTGGCCATGCCCCTTCCTGCCCCAGGCTGCCGGCTTGCTCTTAGGAGCTTCCAGGGTGAAGATGGCCATGCCCCTTCCTGCCTCTGACTACTGCTGCTGTTGGCTTGCTCTCAGGAGCTTTTGGGGCAAAGTTGGCCGTGCCTCTTCCTGCCTTGGGCTGCTGCTGTTGCCCCCCCCCCCCCACCCTCACAGGGGGGATCCTCTGCAGCACACCACATGTCACTGTCCACCCTGCTCAGGGGAGGGAGGGCAACTGCATTGCATCGCACCTCACCCCAGCTTCTGCACTCCTGTTCTGGCCTGCCGCCCAGCCTGCCACCAAACCATGGTAAAAAGACAGCCTGGGGATGGGGCCTGCACTGCCTGTGGGTACCTCCCCCCCACCATCACTGCCAGCACCCAAGGGTGCCTTGCCTGCCCCAGCTGCCTCAACAGACCACCCCCTGCCCCCTGCCAGCCCCCCCACCTTCATCTTCCCTTTCACCAAAAGCATGCCTTGAGTGGCCGACCTGGACGGCTGCTACCACAGCTGTTGCTGCCACCTATACTGCTGCTGTCCCCTCTCAGGAGAGAGGGGGAGTCCCCACTACACCAGCTTGCGCCGCACCTGCACTGGATAACTTCCCTAATTCACTGTTCGCTCCTGCACTCACTGACAGATGCCTCACTGCATCTAATACTGTGCTTTGTTTCCTGCCTGCTGTCAAGTGCCTGGTTGGAGGCCTGAGGGGCTCCTGGACTGAGCTGCAACAAAGCCCCTCCAGCCAACTTTTTACACCTGCCTCAGCAGCCTCCCTTGCGTGTTTTCCCTTGTGTGGTAAGTCCTGTGGTCCACTCCCCCTACCCTAGTGTTTGTTGTGTGGCTGAGTAAGCCAGCTAGAGTCTCCCCAGCCCTTGTGTGTGTGTGTTCGCCTCCCCCACCTTCCCCAGCATAGTCTGCCTAGTTTCCTGTGGGGCTGCAGCTCAGTAAGCTTCAGCTCCTTTCCCCTTCCCCTCCACTCGCTTCCTCCTATTGGATTCACTAGCCCTGCTGTATTTTTTGTTTTCATTTATTGGTTTCCCCCTCCCTTAAGTGAAGCAATGGCAGAGCAGGAGACTTCTGGAGAAGCAGATGCTGCCACAGAACTTTCTGCAGCCCCCACTATGGGGGCAGATTCCAGCCAGGCTCCTGAGGGGCTGCATTTCCCTACAACCCCCACCCTGGGGACAGAGTCCAACCAACCCCCTCCGGAGGTAGGCAAGCCTGTGACCCCCACTGAGGGGGCAAGCAGGACTCTAGCAGGGAGCCAGGGGAGAGACCCCCTGGCCAGATCTTTTGAAGAGGTTCCCAAGCCCCCCCACCCCCCTTCAGGGCAAGGGCAGTGGGAAGGGCTCCTCTTCAGCCTCTTCCACAGGTATGGGTGGAAATGGCAAGGGCCCTGCACCCAAGCCTAGGCCACTGGCACCTGAGAGGACCAGGTGTGCTACACCAGCCAGCACACCCACTCAGCCTGTCCCTGGCCCCACCAATGCAATCCCCACAGCATGGGGACCACAATTATGCACAAGCAACTGCAGGGTGACCCGCAGCCATGGGGCCTGGACCCTCCATTGCTGACCCAGCTTGGGTGGCAGGGTCCCCTTACTGGCACTCACCCATAGGCACAGGGTGAAGTTCCAACTACCTGAGCAGGAGAACCTACACTGTGAGACCTGGGTACAGGCCCTGGCTTGGATGGTGGGGGCCCCTCAAGATCGTGGCAGCCTCCCGCTTTCATGGCAAGAGGGATTTTTCCTTGCTTTGGAGGCCACTGCACAAAAGACCGTGGAGAGGGGGCTCATGGTGGAGGGCTAGTACGTTCCCATCCAGCCCCTTGAAGAGCTGGGGACCTGGGTGGTCCTCAGCTCCATTCTACCCTATATCCCTAATTGGGCCCTGCTCCGCCAGCTCTAAACCCTGGGAAGGGTTCTCTCTCTGGTGGTAGCCCTCTCACTGAGGTGCCAAGACCCTGGCCTCTGCCACATGTGCTCATACACAGCTGAATCATGACCTGGCAGCGGAAACTCAAGGCCAAGGGGTGCCTTGTGATTCCTTTTAAAGGGGCCCTGGTGAGGGTCTTCTATACGCTGGGAAACCTGTGGTGCTTCTGGTGCTGTGCCCCGAGGCACTTGTGTCATGAGTGCCCGATGGGCCAAGCAGGGAAGACAATGGAGGGTCCCACTGCAAGAGCGGTGCCCCTACCACTGGCGTCCCTCTCCCCTCAGGCCCCCTGGCACCCCAGCCCCCCCATGAACTATGGGGACCTTGCACCCTAACCAAGTTTGGCGGAGTCCCAAGGAGGAGGCAGCAGCCAAGCAGAGAGAGGGAGCAGGCCTCTAGCCATGCCCCTGCTGTTACTGCCCCCCAACCCTTGCCTTCTCCTACCAGAGCCTGTCCACCCGAGGACCACCCCATGACTGAGTGGGTGCAGGTCCCCCCTCCAGGCACAAAGCCAAAAGGAAGGCCCAGAGACAGCTGGAGCCCTCTGAATTGGAGAACCACCCCCCTCCCAAGACTACCACATGGGGGAAAGAGCAACCCAGCTTCTGGGGGCTTCCCTAGCTGCACCCGACACCCCATCCCCAGGAAAGATAAAATGAGTAATCCCAGTAGAGGAGGTTTCGGGGCTGCTAAACAGTCCTGAGCAGGAGCCCATGTGTGACAGCTGAAAATTGTGTGTAAAGTACTTGCTAAACGCTCTGTGAGGATTAGACCAGGTGTTTCTTATTGTTTGTTTATGTACGGAGCTGCATGTTGCCCCTAAGAGTTTAATTAAAGTAAAAGATTAGTGAGGCCTTGTCTGTAGTGAGGCCTTGCCAGATTAGTGAGGCCTTGAAAGTAGTAGCACAGTTAAAATTAACCTTATCAGAAAAACGCAAAGGCTTGTACTGCTATTGGTCAGTCATAAGGAAAGTTCGTAGTGAGTGGCTGTGAGTCCACAGCTTAGCTCAGAAGTTATAAATTGGCTAGCAGATCCAGATATTATCAGAAGGAAGATGCAGCATTGTAAGAGAAGCTACTAATTTAGAAATTAGCTGTTGACCTAGATTCAGCAGGCCCGTAGATCTCGAGGAGCCCGATGACTGAATACCAGGGTCCTTCCCAGTACCCCTCAATAAGTTGCCAATGCGAGTTGTTATTGTTTATGTAACAGGGTTCTCATTGAGACCCTGTTATTAAGGAAAAGAGGGGCAGCTGGGAATAATTACACCGTGAGGAGGGAGGGCCCCTGGCCCTAAGGAGCCAATGGTGGCTAAACCCTGGAGGATAAAAAGGAGAGGAAGAAGAGGAAAGGTGCCTTTGGGCACCCCAAAGAGTGAGAGAGGAGGCTCTGCGAGAGAGATCCCCTCCCCCAGAGAGAAGGATCTAGGAAGAGAGACCCCAGCGCAGGATCAGAGGGATTGCAGAACCCAGACTTCGCCTTATCTTACCTTGAGTCTACCAGAGCAGCGGTGAGTGCAGGGAGAAGCGGGGCCGTGTCGCGGGCTGGAGCTGCAGCCGGCATTCAGGATCAGGGACAACGTTGAGTCAGACGGGCAGTGGGAGGGATTACCCCC
>NW_017728997.1:52537791-52555047 GCF_001723915.1 Gavialis gangeticus | reverse complement strand
GAGGATAAAAAGGAGAGGAAGAAGAGGAAAGGTGCCTTTGGGCACCCCAAAGAGTGAGAGAGGAGGCTCTGCGAGAGAGATCCCCTCCCCCAGAGAGAAGGATCTAGGAAGAGAGACCCCAGCGCAGGATCAGAGGGATTGCAGAACCCAGACTTCGCCTTATCTTACCTTGAGTCTACCAGAGCAGCGGTGAGTGCAGGGAGAAGCGGGGCCGTGTCGCGGGCTGGAGCTGCAGCCGGCATTCAGGATCAGGGACAACGTTGAGTCAGACGGGCAGTGGGAGGGATTACCCCCACCCAGACCCCTGAAGAGTCCGGGTGACTCCAGGACCCCGAGGGAAAAGGGATACCAAGGGCTGAGCAAGCAAGCCCTGACCGGGGGGAGAGAGACGCGGAGCCTGCATGCTGAAGCCGCACTACAAAAAAAGATAAGCGGCGTGTGTGTAACAAGCCGCTAATTGGTCAATTAGCGGCCGGAATTGAACAAAAGGAAACTTTTTTTTTTTTTTTTTTTACTTTCTTTCAACTACGGGGTAGGGGGGAAGCGGGCTAGGACTCAGGAAAGACAGAGAAGCCTGGAGACTCCCTTCGCTGGGCAGAGGTTGAAGAAGAGACCCTATGGACCTTGATTCTTCAGTGCTGACACAAGCAAGTAGGCACACTACTGCACTTACTGCTACAAGTAAGGGGCCAGAGGTCCTCTGCTGAGAACAGAGAGTGACCCAGCTGGGATTCAGGATTAACCCTTCGGACTGTGATTCAGCTCCTCCCTTAAAGGAGAATTTCCTGTTTAAACTTGCAAACCACTGAATAAAACCTTAAAGGAAAAAAACAAGTTATTCTAGCGTGCTGCTTCCTACGGGTACTTCCTCGGGTAACAATCACTTCCTCCCTATGTTTATTTCTTTAAGATCCAAATTGTGGCAGGCAGGAAACACAAGGATAAAGGGGGTACTCCACAGACACACTAACAGTCTACCATTGTTGTCTTGTTATATTATGCGTAGTTGTGTGTTTGTTAGGTCAATAAACCTTTCTTACCTTTTTACCCCCAACCACTCTCTCAATCCTGAGCCCTCCCGCTGGCTGCTGAGACACCCATGAAGGAAGCCCCTCACGCTGGTGGCCAGCACCTACCCCCTGAGACCATGGGCACCGAGGCCAAGCCAAAGGCAGGTCCAATAGTGGAGCCCCCACCCGATGATCTGGGGGAGACAGGGGCCTTGGGACCAGGAGCCCCCCCAGGCTGGGGCCACATGTGCTCACACCAGTACTGAGACGGGGCAGGACTACAGTGTTGCAGTTGCCCCCGCAGCCACAGCTCTTGCCAGCGAATCCCATCCCATCCTGTTTGGCCAGCTGGGCTTGCAGGGTGTGAGATTTGTGCAGGGGGGTATGGGGGGGCAGGGAGAGGGAAGGAGTTTGGGAGGTAGGTGTAGGGTTTATGGGTGAGTATAGGGTTTGGGGGGGTATGGGGCTTAAGGGGGTGGGGAGAATTGCTCAGGGGAGTGGGTCAACAGCCGTCAGAGTGTTCAGGGCTCACTACTGGCAGAGCCCCCCTTGCAGCAAAGTAGGGTCCTAGCTGCCTGGGACCTGGCACCGCCTATGCCATATGGTGTAGGCCTGGCCCAGTGTGAGCCAGCTGGGGAGCCTACACCTTCAGGGAGGACCAGGCTGCTCTTGCTGTCACCTGGGGTCCCGGAACCATATGCAAGAGCCGTGTGCCAGGCAGGGCCAGGTCTTTTCTCCAAGTATCCCATAACCCATCAGGTCAGGCCAGCTCCATGGAAGCAGGACCCAGCCCAGCCTGATGCACAGCTCTTGCACATGGTGCCAGGACCCCAGGTGACATCAAGGGCAACCTGGTCACACCCAGAGGCGCATGCCCCCTGGCCAGCCCACGCCAGGCCTATGCCATGTGGCCAGGCGACGCCAGGTTTCAGGTGGCCAGGGCGGCACTGCACCACTGGAGGGCTCTGCCAGTAGTGGGCCCTGAGCACCCTGATGGCTGCTGCTGAGGGGGCAGGGGGGACCCATCCCTCCCGAGCAGTCCCTTCCCCCCCACCATGAAACAGTCCCCCCACACCCACTTCCTTACTTGCCAGGGACAGCACCTGGGTCCGACTGACTGCTACAGCCTTGCCCCACTCCTATTTGCCCCAGCTGGCTGAGGCGGTGTGCTGGAGCAGCTAGGGAAGGGGGAGCACATAGAGACGCTCTGGCCAAGCGCCAGAGCATCTTTCTGGAGGACCCAGCCTCTGGTTGGTTCAGGGCAAGCTCCAGGAGCATGCCCTCAGCTTCTTTTTTTTTTTTTTCCAGTGTGTATTTTCTTGATGCTGGGATTTCCTGGTATCAAATTTAGAGTCCACACTGCAAATATGGCACATGTTCACTTGTCTGGACACAGCCAAAGTGTTTTTCATAAAATATTTTATATCATGAAACTGAATATTTAAAAAAATGCTCTTAAAAAAAACCCAAACAAGTAGAATCAATTACAAAAAAAGTAACTTACAGCTTTGTATTTCCTGGCTTGCTCAGAGGAATGTCTCTGTGGTACACTATTATCCTTACTATAGTCCATCTTCAGCAAAACCACAGCAGGACTTTTGGGTTTAGGATCAGCCATCTTCCTATGAGTTTTGGCTGCTTTTCTTTAAAGAAAATGGCAAAAAGAAGATTGGGTTTAGATTCCCTCATTAAATAGGTGCATCCAGTTTCAAAACCAAAATTATAAAGATATTATAAAAATTTAAAATATTTTTCACTAGCATTATTTTCCAGTTTTGTGTCTAGTTTGTTATTTTCAAATATGCACTATGAAGTTAAATGCTACCATTCTGATTTCATAACAATTTATGGCTTTTCTCTCTAGGTGCAATATTTGGCCATAAACTTTATTGCCCTGTTGGCTCATATTGGGGACTAATCAAGTAGCTAATCAAGTATGATGAAGAGAAAATGTTACATTTAACTATTTTGTCCAACAGCCAGGTACAAAAAAGGTGAAAAGGGATTTGTCTTTGGCAATTTCAAATTATGATTAAATGAGCTCAGCACCATTATATCTTCATTTATATTTGATTATCTGTTCTTTTATTGGTATTTATTGGTTGTTCTCTTCATCGCACTTTACAGCTGATCTTGATCACAGGTTTGCTATGCAAATTGGAATTTGTACAGATAATGCATCAATCAGATGATTTATAATTTTTTCAAATTTCAGTGAACCATTTCATTTTTTGCTATTACCTTTAAGTTCATGATCTCCTTATTCTCTGACCTTATTTGTTCATTCTAAAAGATTCAACAGGGGAAAAGTAGTGGGGGATTCTTTTCTTTTTAAAGGCACAGATACTTGAACTGGGCAAATGCAATATTTGGGGGAACGTTTCTTTATGTTCAGAATCTTCCCTCCCAATTAAAGCTTTTCCACTTTCTTTCACTGCCTGGCATCAGCCTGTGCAAGATTTTATATGTTCCAGTCTGAAAGCTATTCTCTCATTCCTTCTTATATACCCATAATGCTCTTCTTCCACGTGAAAAAGATGAGCAGACAAGCCCTTCAGAAACAGATCTTAGACTCAGCAGAAGGGTAGTGCTCATACAGCTGTCTTCTCTCCACCCCACAACCCTAGTGCATCACTGTTACAAGGATGTATGTGGTAGCCATGCAGAAAAAGGTAACGTTTTTGCAATTTCTCACTTGGTCTAATAAAAGGTATCATCTCTGAACCAAGAGTTCTGGATTTTTGCATTTCTTTTTGTCTCAGACCAACACGGCTACCAAATACACTGGAAGGTGCTGAATTTTAGCCGATTTTGGATTATAAATTTCACTACTGAACAACGAGAAAAATTTCTATACCTCCCTGCCTGCTATCTTTTTACCATCTTTTACCTTCCCCAAGCCTGATGAAGGGTGTGTGAGCCTAAAAGCTTGCAGAAAAAGACTTTTTTTTTTTTTTTGCAATTTCTCAGCTGTTCTAATAAAAGGTATCATCTCTGAACCAAGAGTTCTAGATTTTTGCACTTCATAGTTACAAGAGATTTCAACTTTTCCAGTGCTGACCTCTCATGACTATTCCCCAATCCAGGTCTTCTACATCACAGCTTCTATTCTAATATAATAAAAGCCTTAGTCTGTTTGTCAATCTGTCCGGCCGTGATGCTGCAAGCCAAGTGTACACGCACCGATTGGCTGTGAAGGCCCGGTGCATTATGGACAGAGGGGGTGAGCGAGTAAGGGAGCCGCCGCGCTGCCTCTCCTCCTCCCCCCAACAACAGCCTGCAGGGAGAGGGAGGGGAAGAGGAGTTCCAGTGGCAGCGCCTCCTGCTGCACCTCCCTCCCCACTGCTGCCACCGCCACCACCAACAGCTGGCAAAGGGGGAGGCAGCAGTTGGGAGAGAGAGAGGAGCGGGGACACATTGTGTGCTGCTAGGTGTCAGCGGCTGTGCAAGCTCCCTTCCCCACCATACTTGGCAGCTGGCAGAGGCACAGGGTGGAGCGGCAGGGGCTGGGGGAGGCACACAGGGCCGGAGGCAGAGTGTTGGCACTGCAGGGCGCTCAGTGGTGGCACTCTGTCCCCGCCTGTCCCGCCCCCCCCCTTCATGATGGGCAATTTAGTAGTGTTACTTTATCAGTTACAAAGGTACAGTGACATTCTCCAGGTTTCAACAATCAAAAGTTGACCTTTCATTTTCTAAATAAAACTGTTAATCAAGGAACAGTCTGCAGGACATTTATCACTTTAGAATTCTTTACATCCACAAATAAAATCTTTTTCCTTATCTTTTGAGGACAGCAGGGCTTAATGAATTTAACCTTGGCAATCTCCCAGTTAAGTGAGTTTTATAACCATTTTACTGATGGGGAAAATTGAGGATCAAAGAAATTAATCTTGAGCAAGTCACTGCAGACTCAGACTCCTAGTTCTGATATTATCTTCTTCACAAATTTTAACCTTCTAAAGTTACTGATTGACAGGAACCAAAGAATCATCACATCATTACTTTAAGACAAACAATGGCTGTGTTTGTTTTAACAAATAACATGTCTTTTTGTTGTGTAATAGAAGAAACATCGATTGTATTTTCCTTTATGAACAATTAGAAAACATCTTACACTTTTGTGGCTTCCAAAAACAAAGTGATTTGGTGTTTGATATAAGGTTGCCTTAGTATGGTCTTCACGCTGGGTCTTTCCTCAGGCTTTTTGCTAAGCATAGTTCGTATCAGCTCTACTAGTTGTGGGCTATAATCCTTTGGCATTGGTGGCAACTATAAAAAATAATGAAAGGATAACTGTTGTATGATAGTAATAAATGGACTGCTATCCTCTCAATATGGAATCTGATGAATGCTTTAGACATTCAGATCATGCCACCAACATTCAGCAAACAAAAACATGGAATAGATTTGTCTAGAGGAGCAAGTATTGCACTATTTAATCACTATGGAACAGATTTGGCTAGGTTCTAAGCACAGGGAGTAGTCCTACCAAGATCAATGACACTGCTTGCATGCTTATAGATGATAGCTTAAGTATCTTCCTTAATGGAACCAAGAACACCTAAAGATTTTGCACAAGATTCCTCATAAATTTTTCTTAGAAGCCATGAACAAAACATTAATATTGCATATACATATGAAGAAAGTTCTATGTTAATATGTATTCATCACATTTCAAGAAAGATATTCAAAGCTGTTCAACTATGCTTTCTAAGATTTGCCAACTAGAATTTTGTCACAGGGGCCTTCATTTCCCCCTCTCTGCCCCCAAACACACAATTTGTCATGGTTGAAGCTCAAGATTTACCATATTTACCCAAATCCAAGATTGCTTCAAAGTTAAGATAATCTCCTAAATAATTAGATTCTATACATGGACAATATATTTAGATTATATACATGGATCACAGGGAAGATCAATTTAAGATGACCCCCAACAATATATAATTGTCCATGTATAGAATCTAATTGTTGGGGGTCATCTTAAATTGATCTTCTCATTGCTGTGGCAAAGAAAGCAGCGGTAGGGTTGAGGAGCCAAATCCCTGCCACTTGCCCTCCCTGACTGCCACTTGCCCTCCCTGCCTGCCACTTGCCCCCCTGTGCTTGTGCCCTACCCCTTGCCTCCCCACCTCTAATTTCCTCCAATCTGTAGGAATTGAAATGACCCATTTCCTACGAAGGTGAAAATAAAGAAACTCTGATGATACCCTCAAACTAAAATATGTTTTCTGTATCTACCACTTCATCAGTAGAAAAGTGTACTACATACGATATTAAAATGAACATGACAACATTTGGTTTTTGTTTACACCTCATGATCCAAAAAGGAGATGAAATTCATTTTTGACTAAAATTAATTCTCTCAAATTCCAGATATAACAATAGACTACAAGTTTTGAATCTATAGTTCTACAATTAAGAATGTAATCATAGTATTTTTTCCAAAATATTTTCACCAAACAGCTTAAGATCAACTTTTACCTTTCCTTCAATAATTTGATAAACAAGAGAGTTCATGTCTTTAGCATTGAAGGCATGTTTCAGTGTGGCCATTTCATAAACACAACATCCTAAAGCCCAAACATCAGACTGTGAAAGGAAAACCAGAAAAATAAGTGTAAGAATATTATATGGAATATGGAAAGTTTATTTTAATATCCTCTTCATGAGCATATGCTGACATCATGCTGAGATGACAGTTGCCATAATTAAGAATGCAGCAAAATCCATTATGACAGCTTTTGGCCCCAAATCCCATAACTTTGCTTGTCTCAACTGGTTCATCCTGAATATATGCTACATTTTCTCTAAAAGCTAAGGAGAAATTTTCTACAAAGTCTAAAAGCAAGTTGGTATGATTCTGAGCTGCCAATCATTTAAAAGAGAATTATCCTGACCATGTGGTGGCACAATAAGCAGTGCTACTACGCAGAGACACCTGCCTCACTATGCCAGGCCCAAAACTTTGCTTTGAAGGTCTCCCTTGGGGAGCTTATAGCTGGTTGTCTCGCTACATGGAGAACCCCTGCAAGCCTAGGGGTAATGCTGCCACCACTGATCTCTGGCTAGGCTCTGTGCAGCCTGGGGCACACAGACCCTGAGAACCTAGGGGGTGTTTTGCCCACAGTAATATTTATGGGCTGCTTTGGGCTGAAAGAAGCAACCCCAAGATAGCATCAGGAAGAACTGAGGGAAAATAAAAAGACAAATTTTGCTGGGTAGGCAGGGGTGGAAGGCCTCTCCTCTTCTCAGTGTCCAACAATGTAGGATGTAACCCGATACCTTTATTGAGCAGGGGGTGGGGGGCAGGGGGAATTGGACAGGGAAGTCAGAATACACTTTGAGCAAACAAAAGCAACTTGAGTCTTTACAGAGACTGGATACAGTGACCCTTTTAAGATACAACTTGCCTATACATAACACCTAACTCCTGGCAGGTTTCCAGGTTTCTACTTACAGAAATCACTAGGCCACTGCTTGGGGTATGCACTTGTAGCTTCCAGGTGCCCACCGGAAGAAAGAGAAAACTCCTCTCACTCCCCCTAGGAATTGTATCTAGCCAGGTTACCTGATTGACTAGCCTGATCCAAGAGGAACAGGAAGGGAGAGGGGTTACCTAGGCTGACCCAAGGGAAGGTCAGAGTGAGGGGGAGGGGATTTCTTCACAGACCCATCCCTGAAATTTGATTTCTATTAACTTTCAGATTTTCTGCAACTCTCTCTCAAGCTTTCCATACAATTAAATCTCACTGAAAACAAACACAACTATCACTGAATAAAATGGACTGCAATTAAGCAAAGTTATTATCATGCTGTAAGTCTCAATCCTGCACAGGTCATTCTGCCAGGTGGAGCTCTATAAACTTCAAAGTAGCTTTGTAACAATAGAGTCCATCCACACAAATTATGATTCAGAATCTGAGTTTCTGCATGTACATATATTCTAGTCTGGTGATCACCTGCAGCTTGGAGAAAGCTGGCTCTTTCTTTATTTCAGTATACTAACTGAAGACTTTTTATTAGCTCAAGCTCACAATAGAGCCTTATGTTGATGGTACACTTGGTTCTGCAGCTGAAACTGAATTATTCTACAAGGGCAATTCCTTTTTTTTTGCTATCCAGTAATTTATTTCACACTTAGAAGAAGGACTTCAAAAACAATAAGAATACCAAACCACTGACCATTCTTTACTTATTTGTTCCAGTAACTGTAAACACTTAACTTCAGTTTTTAAAAAAAAACTGTAATATCTCTTATTACTTATATTTTAGCAATTGTAGTGATAAGAATGTAACCAACAACAAATTTAAGTTTGTTTTATACTGCAGTAGCCTAATACAGACTTAAGAAATTGTTTTTCCTTTTTACTTGCCAGTCTATTGATAAATCCTGGCCATAACAGCAACGCATGCACTGTAGAATAGTTTGTTTCTTACATTATCTTATTTTTTTTCAAAGTATTATTTTTCCTGTAGATAATACTAAAAAAACCCCAGCAGCAGCAAAATACATCAGCTTTCTCCTCAAAAACACCTCTTCCTAAAACACAAGACATCATACAGTTCTGACAAAGAGGTAAACACAATAACTCATCTATTTTTTTCTAGTTAGTTTTGAAAGGTTACATGAAGTCAACTAACATACTACCGATAACATACTCTACCTTGTAGTTGTAAGGTTTGCTAGAGAACAGTTCAGGACTCATATAGTAAGGTGTGCCAATAAGAGTACTGGCCATATCGTACTGATTTTCTAACACTCTGGCTATTCCCAGATCTCCCACTTTGATTATATTTGTTCGTGTCAGGAAAACATTTTGCGTTTTGAGATCTCGGTGTAGAATGTGTTTTTCATGTAAATACTGAAAAATAAAATATTTACAGCCAAGTTGCAAGTTAACCAACAATCAATTTGTTCTTTTCCACTGAAATAAAACCATGCAAGGCAGACAAAAGCATACAAATACAACAAACAACGTATTACTAAACAAGACATGAATTACAGCCCCCATTAGTAAGTTAGTACAGATAATATAAGCCTATACATATTATTTATTTTTGCTTTCATATGATCTGCCCATTTGAGGTTTTATGCTCTAAGTACCCAACAGAAACAAGAAATACAAAATGAAAGCTCAACCTGTTATTTACTTTCCACTACAATTCATTTAAATCCAATCCTGCAGTCCTACCTCAATCTACATTCCTTTTTGCTGATGATGTAAGGTTGGTAGAAATTCCCCACTCTGCCCCCCAAGTAGAATCTATGGAATCAGGCTTACAATAAGCAAAATCAGCTCCTAGTACAGATTTCTGTATAACAGGGCATTTTGGTTACATTAATGCTTTTCACTCCAATTTCTTATATTTCATATTTAAATTAAACCTTTATTATACTAATATTTGTATAATTTAATTCCTTTCATGTTCTTAAAATATAAGATGAAAATAGTTTTCAGGAGAAATAATGGGTTAAGGGTCAGAAAATTTCACTTTAAAAATAAATTTAAATATAGAAGCAATAAATGCTTCTGAAAGCAGACAGCTTTTTAGTACCAACATTTTTGGTTTACGTTAAATTAAGTTTCAAGATGGAAGGAGATTCTATAATTCAGCAGCAAGCCCTTGGAAACAGAGGATTATAAATATTAGAAATTAGAACTCTTTAACTAGACAATGGCTTGCTTATGTGACTAATTTAGAACTCTGTTTATTAGTATAGGCTATCATAACAATTATAACAATTAATTGTACTCCACAATGTCATTTCAAAGGCAGTGCAAAGTAAATCAGTGAGCTATGACTCCAGCTGTAATTTATCAATAGTATAAGGATTGTCATGCTAAAGAGATGCAAGTACAGTATACAGACTAAAGCAGTGGCGGCAGGCATGTCACAAGTTATGCCCCACCCTTTTCCTAAGTCTGATCCCTGCCCCCCCAGATGTCTACCTGATAGAGTTAGCCCCAGAGCCCCAGAATGGAGGCAAAGGGTCTTAAGTGTATGGCCACATGGAATAGACTGGATGAAGGACAATGATGTGGAGAGGTACCAGGACCAAGAGCCAGGTTAACCCTTTCCAGGTCTCAGCTGCCACAATTTTATATAGCAAGTAAGGATCCAAAGCCCTGAATTTGGAAGTGACTGCAGGGCCAGAAAAGGGTCAACTTGTCTGTGACACCCCCTCCCTCCCCAAACACACACTTCCTCTCAGCAGCATCCTCCCCCTGCTCTGCTCCTCAGAGTGCTCCTGTACCTCCTTTCATGACACAGAGCAGCTTCCAATGCCACCTACGGCATGCATGCATGCTACAGGTTGACCACCTCGGGCTAAAGCAGCTACTTTTCATAGATTTCATAGATATAAGGGCTGGAGCAATGCTTCATGAGTTTGATAATAACTATAATTGGTCAACATTTCTAATAGACTGTTGTATCTAGATGCCAACACTAGCAAAACCACAACTTGAAATTATATAGATAAAATTGAAATTTTGAAGGTTTTGTAGAAAGACAGACCAGTATTTTAAAATTAAGAGGTTTAATTACCTGCAGTGCCATGGCAATCTGGACAAACCACTCTACCACCCGAGTCTCTGGTAAAAGTTTGCCCTTCTGTTCTTTAAGTTTACGATAGAGGTCTCCTCCTTCACAGAAGCCCATAACAATATATAATAAACCATCTTCCCCTTCCCAGGACTCCCGGTAGGTGACTATGTTGGGGTGCCTCAAGAGAGACAAGAGCTGGGCCTCTTGTTCTGCTGCTTTCCTCTCTCGCTTGGAGGCATTTTTAAGGTTTAGCTTTTTGATGACATACTGTAGAGAAAAATAAGAGATGAAAATCCAACCTATTAGATAAAACTACTGCCAAATTCTAAAAATCTAAAAAAAACCAAATACATAAACAGATCATTATATATGGAAATTACAATTTATATACAACTGTTCATTATTATATCAAATACGACTAAATCCTATTAGTCTACTTCATAATAAGTGTTTATATAATTTTAAGGTTTATTATCACAGGGCACTAAGGTGCCTACTCCTCTTAGAGCAGAGATTGCCCGGGGAGAGAGAGCACAAAGAGCCAGATAAGAACCCAGGTGCAGGTTGCCGTGACAACCAGTTAATGCTGGAATTGGCCGCAGCTGCACCTGGTCAGTTGGCCGGAGGACGCAGGGCCCTAGGCCCACATAAACCCCAGGCCTTGGACCAGGCAGTTGGTTTCCTATCAGTAGCTGAAGGGGAAGGAGTGTCCAGAGATGTGATAGCTGGCAGATATGCTACCCTTTGAACAAAAGGGATACCAGGAGCCCATAAGGTATCTTTGTGTACTAGGCAATGAGCCTCAGAGAGGGAGTTTTACTCTTTTAAAGAGGTAGAGCATGATGTGAATTCTGTGTTATGTTACAGCCCAGGGACTCAGGGTGGTTGGCTGTTGTTTGTGTGCTGTCTGATAACACTGGGGGTTTGGGTGAGGCTATTTGGGGAAGGAGGAGGCCTCACTGGGGGGGCCCACTGCAGTGTGGGGAGCCCAGTGCTGAGGAGTGTAGAGACTAGGTAATGGAGAGCTCAGTGCTGACAAGGGGCTGAATTATAATGAGGCCTAGGCAGGACAATGCCAGTATCATCTGTGAGGCTTGGGGTGTGGTAGAGGGATGGTTGGAGCCATGCATATGACCCATAAGGCTGAGAGACTTGGGAACTGTCCACAGTGAAACAATGTCAAGGGGTCTAGAGACAAAAGGGTTATTAGGATCTAGCCAGACTGTGCCCAAACCTAATGCTCAAGGGCAGCCCCCCTATATTCATCATACCAACAAGACATGGTGGGTGAGAATGAGGGTGCTTGTAGGGCAAGACTGACATGGTTAAGGACTGCCACCCCTAGGCACCCTACCCTGCTACATTTCATAACTGATTAAAACATTAAAATATTTAGATTGTGCTGTTTCCCTTTTTTTAAAACAACTGGCCATTGGTTACCCATGCTCAAGTCTTAACACTGAAATACTTTTGCATAGTTCAGAAAGTCATTCTTCTCAAAAAGGTGACTTAACTTCTACTTGCTTCCAATAAATGGAATTGTAAATGCACAACAAAGACTATGTAAATAAGCTTATTCTAGTATAGGAAGTTAAAGTCCAGAAGTGGCTAATCTCATTCTGTTTGGGGGGGGAAAAAAATCTTGAATTTTTTTACAAAAGCCACATGCTTCAATAAACTCCAGAAAACAGCATTTTACTACAAGATGGCTAGAAGGCTGATCAGATGTGGTTTTAACCACCTTCTGCTGTTATGTACAACTCAGAGTTCCAAACATTTTTAAAAAAAAAACAACAAAAAACTTCTAGCACTGAAGAAATTATGAACTCATAACTGCACAAAATCCTCACTAAACCTTATCAGGTTAGACTTTCCTTTCCAAAACAAAGTATGGACATGGTAAAGAGTTCTGCAGTCAAGCAGGCTAATGACCGTTAAGTGCAAAAGGCAAATCTATTAAAAGATGGCAAAGCTTCTGATACCAACAGGTTAGGAAGAAAAAGAATACTACCAAGAACAAAAAGGGAGAATGGAGAGAGAAAAAAAAATGTTTTTTTTTTAATCTTTAAAATCTGGAAAAAAGAATAAATTAGATGATTCGATCAATGAAAAACTTATTCTATACCAGTCATAAAGAAATACTGACACTTACAACATGAGCTTAAAGATGACAAGAAGAGGTTCTAAAAGTTATGGTGGCCAGAAAAGAAAAGAAAAGTAAGCTGTAGGTCCAAATGTTAACTAGCCAGTGGGAACTCTTGCAAGAAAATGTAAAGGCAGGAAGTGGCTGTTGAGTAATTGTCTCAGTATTCACAAAAAAATTAAGCTGTAGCCAGATACTTGATAAGAATTATCTGGATAAAGAAGGAGGCATGCTGAGGGATGAGGTAACAAAAGAGATGGTCAGAGAGCTTTTGATGGGTCTGAATGAAGTCAAATCATCAAAGCCTAATGATTTTCACCCTACGGTAGGGTTAGCATACTTCAAGTTTCAAAAATAGAGGATGCCTGGCCCTCTATTGGGGGGCGGGGTATATGACTGAGGAGGGGGGAGTGATATGCCCATGCCCTGCCCCTGCCCCTGCCCTGCACTCCCAACCCACAGTACTCCACCCCCCAGAACATGCTGGTGCCCCTCACTACCAGGTTAAGTACAGACAGTCAAAATGCCTGAGGCTGAATTGATTCAGTCTTTGCAGGTCAGTTTAAGCTGCAAAGATGGAACCAATAAGCAAATCAACAGACATTCACTTTTGCTTCAGGAAATGCATCCACATGTCTGCAGTGGCTCAAGCCAGAAGCTAGGGGTGCTAAAGCACACCTCTCTGATGCATGGCCAGCATAGCCTGTGTATGCTTCCTTTTCCTGCTGCCTCTGAGGTCTCTGGGATTTGCAGTCCACAGTTGCAGCCAGCACTAAGCAAGCAGGGCAGGGCAGCTCCATATTCAGGGGAAGGGAAATTTAACTTGCTTCCCAGCCTCAGAACCCAGCAGAAGTTTGCCTGGTGGGGGGTACTGTGAGCCACTCTCCCTAGCTTCAGCAGTGAAGCAGAAGGGCAGGGCCAGTCCTGCTCTCTGGAGCAGACAGCACAGCCCAGCACACAGTGGCAAAACGCTGGGATGCTGGGGGCTGTGATTTAACCTGAATCAGGAAGGGATCTGGGACAGAAGTTTTATAACCTTGTTTGACCTAAATCACTTAAGTCTGACACTACATTCAACTACGTTTATCTTAAACCAGTTTTACCCATTTTGAAACTGGTGTATGCACACTGAACTTCTATTCTGTTACAGGTTTAAACCAGTTTATGTGTAACTTCTGTCCCTAGCCCCAACCCACAGCCCCACCACCGTCCCTGCTGATACCCCTCACTCCTGCCCCACAGTCCTGACCCAGTCTCCCATTCCCCTGGTGCCCCTCACTCCTAAGCCACAGCCCCACCCCTCCCCAATCCTGCTGGCATCCCTCATTCCTAACCCACAGACCCCAGTCCTGACCAGCCCTGTTGCACAAGCAACTCCCTGCTGCTCCCAAAGAATCCCCCCAGCCCCCACTGGAGAGGCAGATGCATCCCCCATCTCCCTGCCCTGTTGGTGTCCCAGCCCCAGCTGGCACACACATACCCTCATCCCCAGAGTCCCCAGCCCTAGCTGTCCAATCCCTGCCCACACAGACTTGCCTTACTGCAGCTGTCAGGGCCATGCACAGAGTACATGATGTCCCTAAATCCAATCACCCTGCCCTGTTCCCTCCAGCCCCAGGCAGCTTCTTGCTGGGGCAAGCCGGGAAGTGCCAGGAAAGCAGAAGCAGAGCAAACCCCAAGACACTTCTTAATATTAAAAAAAAAAAAAAAAACCAACCTCCTACCCAGACACAGATGGGAGCACCCAAAAAGAGGACTTATCTGGGAAAACCTGGACATATGGTAACCCTAATTCAGGATAAAGAAGGAACTGGCAGAGGAAGTCTCGGATCCCTTGGCAATGATCTTCATGAAGTCATCAGAGACAGGTTAGGTACCACAGGACTGGGAAAGGGCCAACATAGCGCCCCTCTTTAAAAAAAGGCAAAAAGGAGGACCCACGAAACTACAGACTGACTAGCCTTATCCTCAATACCCAGGATGTTATTGAAACACATCCTAAGGAAGGCATTTGCAAGCATCTGGAGGAGAAAAAGATGATCACAAGCAACCCAGCCCGGATTTACAAAGAACAATTCATGTCAAACAAATATCATCTCCTTCTCTGACAAGCTAACTACTTGAGTGAGTGAAGGGAATGCTGTGGATATAATGTATCTGGACTTTAGCAAGATTTTTTTATAAGGTCTTGCATGACCTTCTCATAAACAATTGAAGAAATGTAGATTACACAAAACTACTATGACATGGACAGACAACAGGCTGAATAGCTGCAAGCAAGGGGTAATTATTAACAAATCCATGTCAAAATGGCAGGAGGTTTTGAGAGGAGTTCCACAGGGGTCTGCCCAGAGCCCAGTGCTGTTCAATGTGTTTGTTCATGATTTGGATTCTGACATAGAAAGCTTTTTGAGGAAGTCTTCAAGTGACACAAAACTAGGAAGGACTGCAAGAATGGTGGAGGACAGGAGTGCAATTCAGAAGGAACCTGACAGATTGAAAAGCTGGGCTGAAGCTAACAAGATGAAGTTTTTGCAGACAAATTCAAGGTGATTATTCAGGAAGAATAATCAAAAACACAAATATAAAATGGGTTATACCTGGCTGAATGGCAGCATTACGGAGAAAGATCTGGGAGTCTTGTTAGATCACAGACTCAATATGAGTTTGCAATATGATACAGTTGCACAAAAGGTGAATGTAGTTTTGGGATGCATTAATGGAAGCATTAAGTGCAAGACCCAAGAGATGATATTGCCTTTGTACTTGGCACTGGTTAGGTCTCACCTAGAGTAATTGGTGAAGTTTTGGGCTCCCCATTTTAAAAAGGACATGGAGAAGTTAGACAAAGCAGAGAGGCAGGGATGGAGTTGATAAAAGGCTTAGAAAGCAACTCCTACAAAAAGAGGCTGAAAGAGCTCAGCATGTTCAGCTTGCAAAGGCACTTAAGAGGGGACATGATGGCAGTCTTCAAATACTTGAGGGGCTGCCATAAAGAAGAGGGAAAGCACCTTTTCTCTCTCACTGCAGAGAGGAGGATATGAACCAATGTCTTGAAGTTGCACCAAAGTAGATTTAGGTAGGCTAACAGTGAAGAAGTTTCCCTGATAAAAGAGTGAAGCTGTGGAACAGACTGCCTCAGGAAGTTGATGACTCATCATCACTCGATGAAGTGTGTTCAAGAAGAGGTTGAGTCACTGGTTATGGAAGATATAGGCATTAAGCGTGCACCGATATATTGGCTGGCTATCGAATCGGTACCACTAAAAGAAGAAATGATGTCACCGACTATCGGGTTTTCTTGGTGGTTGTAGCAAATAATTATGGCCACATGTCCAGAGCACCCTGGTGAGCATAGTCCAGCCCCTGCGCCAAATTGTCAGCCCAAGCCTGTAGCGGACTACAGGTCCCAGCAAGCAGCGGGAAGGGGAGTGGGTGCCGGGGAGTGGTCAGAGGGCACTACGCTCCACAACAAAGGGACTATTACTGGATCCTGCTACTACTATGGCAATGCTCATGCTCACTCAGCAGGGGCCTGAGTGCTGGGGCTGTGGCAAAAATGTTGGGCTGCGGGTGGGTGGGGTAAGATGCTGCACAAGGGATATGCTGTGCAAGGGATATTCTGCTCTGCCAGGCACCAGCAGTCTTTGCAGAAATGGCTTCTCCCTGTCAGCTGTAGGAGCTTGGTTGTGTGGGGCCTGCCAGTACTGAGACAGCAGCATGCTCTGGGGCTCCAAACATGCCCAACACTGCTGTCCACGCAAGGTCCACCCTGCCCAAGATGGCTGCATGGGTAGTAGGGCTGTGGATAGGAGCCATGGGTGAGGGGGCAACATGCATGATAAGGCGGTTGCTGCCTTCCTCATGGAGGGCTAGAGCAGACGGGAGGCACACGTGTTACAAATGCAAAACAAACAAGAAAAAGGGTTGTTTATGTCAGTAACTTAAACTACGTTGCACTATTACTAAATATTGGCTATCAGATCGACATTGGCTGATATGGTTGGCTAATCATTACCTATTGGTATCAGCCAAGAAAATCTTTATCGGTGCAACCCTAGTGATTGTGCCTGTGTTCTATTATGAGTATCCCCCATGTTTTTGGGCTTTGCTGGTTGTCCCCTCCCTACCTTTCTGCCACATGTCAGGGTGTTTCTAAGCCTTCCTCAGTCATTGGCTGTTGGCTGCAACCAAGGATGGGGATTTTGACTGGGATGTGCCAATGCTCCTGATGGGACTGAAGCTGGAGGTTCCTGGCTAAGGCATCTTGCCCTTCCACCCAGGGTCAGATCAATCACCATATTTGGGGTCGGGAAGAAAATATACACCATGGTCAGACTGGTTTGCAGGGGGCTTTGCCTTCCTTTGTAGCAGGGGGCATAGCCCCCTGCAAGCGATCCCGAGGCTCATATTAACAACTTTTTATAGAATCAGGACATCGGCTGTTGTGGTTCCCCTGCTTTACCTGGGCCAAGTTAGGGTGTTAGGTCTTGTTAACAGTATCTTTACAAAAAGCTTAGTTTATATTTCTATAGGATGGCTTGGATAGGG
>NW_017728997.1:52536417-52537780 GCF_001723915.1 Gavialis gangeticus | reverse complement strand
TATCCCCCATGTTTTTGGGCTTTGCTGGTTGTCCCCTCCCTACCTTTCTGCCACATGTCAGGGTGTTTCTAAGCCTTCCTCAGTCATTGGCTGTTGGCTGCAACCAAGGATGGGGATTTTGACTGGGATGTGCCAATGCTCCTGATGGGACTGAAGCTGGAGGTTCCTGGCTAAGGCATCTTGCCCTTCCACCCAGGGTCAGATCAATCACCATATTTGGGGTCGGGAAGAAAATATACACCATGGTCAGACTGGTTTGCAGGGGGCTTTGCCTTCCTTTGTAGCAGGGGGCATAGCCCCCTGCAAGCGATCCCGAGGCTCATATTAACAACTTTTTATAGAATCAGGACATCGGCTGTTGTGGTTCCCCTGCTTTACCTGGGCCAAGTTAGGGTGTTAGGTCTTGTTAACAGTATCTTTACAAAAAGCTTAGTTTATATTTCTATAGGATGGCTTGGATAGGGATCCCTTCCATTCTGTATGATTTTTATGATCCTGTTTTTATCCAGGTCAAAATACAGATCAAGATCACTTCAAATGCAATGTCAGTTTACAGCCCGCAAGGGATATGACATTTGTGTAGTTGGCCTCGACCACAGCTTGGGCCCTTGATTGGAGAGGACCAATTATGCTTTAACAGTTGATGAATTAGCCAACATGTTTTGTGTACACATCAATTACACTCTGGCACTAGGCTCAAGTGTGCAGCTTAATAAGATCACAGGGAAGTTACTATAATGGCTAATTTGTCAAATTTGATTATACTATCACTTTAAACCTGAGGTCCTTATGTCACCTGAGAAATAGCACCTGGTACCCAAAAGCTTGCCCAACAGGTCTCTCAGCTCTACAGTTGGTTCAATAAGAGACATTAAAAAGAATCCTTGCTTCTCACCCTAATTAATACACCTACCTTACTTCCCCCCCAACATCCATCCCAGTGCTTATTGGCTGCATTATCATCCAAATGGGTATGAAGTTGAGGGGGCTTACGAGAGCAACTTGAAAAAACAAATCTTAACACTTATCAGATCTGTCCTTTCACTCTCTCTCAAAATACAAAAGATGCATCAATAACATTAACAGCAAGGGAATCAAATAAATAAAAGGTAGCATTTATTTTCATATACCAGGCAGGGATGTGCAAAGATGTACCCTGCCTAAAGTGGTTCAAGGGAACATGAGTTCAAAGGCACATTACCCAATTCTGATTAGGAAAGCTGGGCAAAGTTAAAGCATAATGCAAACTAAGTTAAAAGGATTATGATAAGGAGTCAAGGCTCCTGCTAAAGTCATCGGTCAGCAGACAGGGCTCTCTCCTGTTAGGTGTGTGTGTGCGGGGGGGGGGGGGGGGGGGCCCCCC
>NW_017728997.1:52532486-52536406 GCF_001723915.1 Gavialis gangeticus | reverse complement strand
GGGGGGGGGGGGGGGGGGGGTGCATCCCTAGCCCCCTTACGCTGCTGCCCAAGAAGGGTTAAGTAGGAAACGCTCCCATCAGGGTTGCTCCCCTCACCATTCAGCAGGGACCTACCGGACCTTGCCTGTCCTGATGCCAAAAAGCTCCTGGATCAGAACAGGCCAGAAAGAGAAGCGCACCTGCCACCGGCTTTGGTCTCAGACGAGCCAAGGCCCGCAGCGATGCTGTGAACCGCGTCTGGGCCCAGGCCGGTCGGACCGCGGGGCAGGGGCCTCTCCGTGCTGTTTCGTCCGCGGCCCCCAGGAGACGGGGACCCCGGTCTCTGCGCCCCGGGACTGAGGGAACCTGCGGCTGCCCCGCGGCGCCCCCGTTACCTGCTTGGCGTCCTGGCGGTGCTGCACCAGGCTCACCTCCCCGTAACTGCCCTTTCCCACCACGCGCAAGAAGCAGTAGGCGGCCAGGGGCATTCTCCCGCCCGCGCCTGCCCTCAGTGGTGGCGGCCAGAGCCGCCTGGGCCCACGCACCCGGCAGCCTCCCTGAAGCCAGGGCTGCTGCCATAGAGATCGGCATGGCCTTCCTCCCACCACAGACAGCGCTGGCGGCAGCCCGCAGACCAGCCCGCGTCTCTCTATGGTATAGTTCGCGTCACCGAAGCAGCCATCTTGGACGTGGGCAGCGCGCCTCGGGCTCATGCGGTCTTTACAGTTACAGGGGCCATCTTGAAAGGAACGTTCCGCCAGCCCGGGCCACCATTTTGGGTGCGGGCATCCCAGTCTCGGCCGCCATTTTAGAACGTGTCCTATGCTGTTCGCTATGCAGCGTCCCCATCAGAGTCTAGGTCTAGTTACTGCTTCCCAGGAGCTCGCTCCCGGCTCCGTGCTGAAAGGAGAGAAGCATCCGTGGCCGTGCTGTGCCTACTGCAGTCCTCATGCGCGCTGTGTGCGGTCTGGGGATCTGGGTCCTCGGCTGACGAAGGGCTGCCCAAGCACAGAGCAAAAGACAATCCCGGGGGTGAGGGATAGGGCCATAGGGGAGGAAGTAGGAGCTTGGTCAGGACGGTTGATCTTTGCTCTAGCAGGCCAGCAGCTGAACTGCTGCCAAGGGTTTTACCAAGACCAAGGACAATTTTGAAGGAGGGCTGTGAGGTCATTTAGCAGATGTCTAAAGGGAGCTCCCCCCAGCAGGGAGGGTAGCACTGGCGAAAACACAATGGTGCCTTTAAAAAAAATGAATGGTTGGGGGGGCACTGGCTTCATGGGTTGACCTGTGCAGGAGTCAGTCTCTAGCTCCTGGATAGAGTGGATAAGCCCTGGAAAGGAACACAAGTACTTCTGTTTGATTAAGCAGGGAAGAGGGGAGCCAAGAGAGGTGGAAAGGGAGGGGTAATGCAATGAAGAGGTAGGAAATTTACATTAGCTGCAGCTTTCTGGGAGGATCTAGCGGGGCAAGATTTTGCAAGGCAAGCCTGGACCAGAGTTTTGGCTATGTGCATAGATAGGAAAAGCCATGCCACAGAGACTTAAGCATTTTCTAATAATGGTTTATGTAGTACAGAAAAAAAGTCTGCAAGACCTAAACATAGCCTGAATGTGAGGACTTAAATAAAGATCCGAGTCAGACTCGCATTACGCACCTGAGAAATATGGTTCCAATTAGCCACAGGAATTTATAAAGGCACTGGTGGAGAAGTCTTGGAGGAAAGATTTAGAGGTCTGTTGTAGCCATGCTAAGTTTAAAGTAACAGCTACTAGACCTCTACAGGCAGATGTCAGAAAGGGCAAGGTTAGGGAGGCACGATGGAGATTTTGGGGGCTGATACCAATAGCCGATTTTTAAGGAGGCATTTTGGCCAATACCAGTCTGATTTCTGATACAGCTGCATCCAGCTAATAAGTCAGTTGTGGTGGAAGGGGAGGGAAGGCTGTGGTGGGGCAGATCAATGCCCCCTGTAGTGAGGGAGGGAGTGGAATGGGGTGAGGCACAGGATAGAGCGGTGGGGGCAGCTCCGGCTGCTGCGTGCACTCCAGGAAGGCACGGCTGGGGAATGAGGCATGTGCCCCTGGATCTGCATGGGGCGGGTGGGCTGCAGCTGCTGGCTGAATCTGGGGCTACACTGGGCTCTTCACAGTGGGGACTGGGCTTGGGGCAGGTGGCAGTGATGCTGGGAGGAGGGTTGGGGGGTGCTATGGTGAAATTTGGGGTGGCTGCAGCCCCCTCCCTCCCATAGCCCTCTCCCAGCACTGCTGCTGTCCACCCTGAGCCCAGCCCCCACCGAGAAAAGCCTAGTGTAGCTCTGGCCCCATGCAGCTGCAGCCTACCTGTGCTGCCCTGCACAGATCCAAGGAGCAGGTGCCCTCTCTGTGCCCCCCAGGGTGAGCCATGGCTCCGTCCTGCACCCTGTCCTGGCTGGGCAGTGCCTGCCGCAGCCCCAGCCCCACTCCCTTCCTCACCATGGCAGGCATTGATTTGCCCCCCACGCACCTTCCCTCCCCTGCCTGTGTCCACCACACCAGACTTACCAGCGGTACCTGCGCAGGTCTCCAAGCTGCCAAGCTGTGTTCCTCGCTGCCTGCATGCTGCACTGCAGCTGCACACATGAATGGGCATTTATCGGCCGCATTGGGCCAATTTCCTACACAGCCAGTTTTCTTTATATTGGTACTGATCTGATATCAGACTGATGTATCAAGTGCACCTCTAGGGAAGATTTTCCTATATGTGTATGTGGCACAATACTGCACCATGCAGTGATATGAAGCTAGGTTAACAAGCTAATCTGGGTACTGGAAGGGGGATGGCTGTGTTAGTATGGTTCTTTGAGCTAATTAGCTCTTCTGAGAAGCAGGAATATTAATTTGGCTGGGGTTCTGCATCAGCTAGGGTGGGGTATTCCTTTCTATACCTGACCTAATTTGTTTAGAGCTAACTTGGACACCTTTGCACAATACTGCGTTTTCCTATGTAGATATACCCTTAGTTTGAACAGAAAGCAGCAGATGTGAAGCAGAGAGGTAGACCGTCATCTGTAAATTGTCTGTATGAGTATGATAGTTGTATTTGTATTTACAGGTAAGATTACATGGGCAAAGGAACATATTAGTAGAAATATTTCATTTATATGCAGTTTTCTTCTTGTGTGATTACAAGCTGAAAGTTCAGTATTTGCTTTCTCCCTGTTTGCCTAATTTTAACCCCTCTTTTAACATTGGTTTATTTATTAACACTCTGTAAACATGATGTTATTTAATAGCACATACCCTTCATGAGAGAACTGTTAATTTTTCCAAAATGGCAAACCATATCTTGTTTTTCACTGCATTTATATTGCTTCCTGCTCTTGGAACATCGGACTCTATTTTAGCACAATTCAGAAATATCAAGGTAAGTAGCTAAATTTCTGTGGGTAACTACTGGTTTCATAAATCATACAAGTTAGGTTTCTGCCAATTAACTTCAACGAGAAGCTCTAGAGACTTGACCTTGCAGTATTGACATCACTGGGAGCTTTGCAGTTGACTTCAGTGGACAGGATCACATCTTGGACTGAGTTTTCCAGATATAGTAGAAGCCAAAGAACCATACTTCAGTCAACTGCATGTCCAGTCAAGTCTCTGTTGCCTTGTGTTGTTTGTGCAGTGCATTTCTTTCTTTCGTTAAAGTTTTATAAAAAGTTATTGCCCTGTTTTGATCACAAAATCTCTTGGTTTTTACGAGAGCTTGAAAAAAATATGTTTCTAAAACCCTTTATAAAGAAAGTATTTTAAAATTCAATCTCTGGCTATGGACAGAAGTAACATTTAACTGATTCAAAAGGCGAGAAGGATTTCTGCTTGATAGTGTATCAGCAGTTAGTAGGGCTGTGCAGAGCGGGTAATATACGATTCATAGTTTCATAGTTTCTAGGGTCAGAAGGGACCTG
>NW_017728997.1:52522746-52529407 GCF_001723915.1 Gavialis gangeticus | reverse complement strand
CAGCTGCTATTCGACTCGACTTTCACTTTTCAAGGTCAAATAAGTCGAATATTTGTCGGAATGAATATTAAGTCGAAGCTTTGCACAGCCCTAGCAGTTACACTATAACTGTTAGTCATACAAATGAGCTAAAGATCCCTGTAAATTTAAGGCTGAATTAAACAGAATTATATGTTGAAGGAGGGCAATTAAGTCACTTTGTGGATGTTTACAGAGAGCTGCCCCCAAGGATGAAGGTAACCCTGGAGAAAGCACAAAGCTGTTTTTTAAAAAATGTAATAAGTGGCTGATGAATATACTTCATGGGTTGTCTGGTGCAGAAGTCAGTGTCCAGTTCCTGAATAAGTAAAGCTAATACAGAGTGGATAAGCCAAGAGGCTTTGAAAAAGAATATGAGTAGCATATATATTTAATGTGGTAGAGAAAAGGGGAGCCAACAGAAAGATGCAAAGGGAGGGGTGATATGGTAGTAAAATGGCTTTGCTACATTTGTACTATTACAAGAGCATGAAGAGGTTACCATTAAATCTCTCAGGTGTAGGTCAGCTACACATTTTTGCCCATATCGGCCAACTGAACAACCAAAATGTGGTAACATTGAGTTGATTGACCATACAGTTGACTGGAGTATGGTTGGTTGCCTTTCTGTTATATCTAGAGCACTCAATCCAAGATGTCATCCTGTCCACTGAAGTCAACTGCAAAGCTTGCAAGTTATGTCACTGGTGCACCACCAGTTTGTGTAGTTGTTCAGAGTTCTGAAGCTGATCACTTCTAGGAATACAGAATGCTCTTGAATAAGCTATTCTAGAAATGTTTGTGTCTCCCCATTTATAACCTTCTTCCATTCTCCTTTCCCTTTCATTCCTGTCTCATGAAATAGAAAATGTTTGCAGGGTTCTTCTATAAACAAGTTGAATAGTAAATATTGCACCTGATTATAGTGCTTATAGTAAAATATCAGGTGAAAGACTCCTTCAAAAATAATAAGCAGAGTTGCAAAATACCTTTCAAGTGATCATCTCCATTCTTTGGGTACCAGAGCAAGATGGATTGTTCCCTGTAGTGTGTTGTACAACAATGTGTTAGGGATCCTACTATGTTCCTAGTTGAGCCTCTTCTATATTTAGATGTTGGTATAGGGAATTGTCTCAGGATATTCTGCTTAAATTTTCTCTTTTTCAGTTTCCGGCCAATATTTGTAACAAGGAACAATTTCCCGCTTTCCTCTATATTAATATTCTTCAAAGATTTCTTGATGATTTTGGTAAATCCTTTTAGGGAGCATGGTAGATCAATGTGAATGGTCCTTTCCAAGGATTTAGATTTCCTTTACATTGACTGTTTGTGTACCACAGTGGTTCACATCCTATCCAGCCCTGCAGGACAGGTGAGTGGCATGGGTCTGGTCTTTGAGCTAGATCCCACCCATGGAAATCAGTCTATGTCCTGGATCCAAGATAGGGTTGTTGCATGGGTGTGATGCAGCATGCCAGATTCAATGTGCATGGTTGGTCCTTGGGTGCAACCCAGCACATGAGTGCAACCTGACCCCGCATGCCAGATCCGGCCACAAAGTGATCTTATGCACTGGTGTGATCCATTATGCAGGACCATATCATCTGACATGGGGGACTCCCCAGGGCTAGGGACAGAAGTTACATATAAACTGGTTTAAGTGATCAGAAACTAGTTTAACCCTGTAACAGAACATAAGTCTGGTAACACATAAACCAGTTTCAAAATGGCTGAAACTAGTTTAAGATAAACCTGGTTGCATGTAATAACAGACTTAACTGATTTGGGTCAAACCGGTTTATGCAACTTCTATCCCGGCCCCCTTCTTGGTTTAAGTTAAAGTAGAGTCCCCCAGCATCCCAGCATTTTGCAGCCCTGGGTTAGGCTGTTGTGTCTTCTTCACAAAGCAGGGCTGGCCCTGTCCTTCTGCTCTCTTGCCAGAGCAGGGGTGGGGGTGTGGCCATATGCAGGCCTGGCATGGGCCCCTGAGACAAAGGGAGCAGGGAGAAGGTTTATTCCCCTATCCCTCCCCTCTCCCACTTGGGGATCATAGCTGAGGTCTGCCTGGCTTGGGGGTGTGGCCAGCCATGTCTGCAGCCTGAAGCAAATGGGGAGAGGGAGGGGGATTTCATCTCCCCCTCCATCCTCTGTACCACCATCAGCCAGGGTCTGCCTAACAGAGTAGAGCAGCCCCTGTAAGGTATTCCCCCACTTTAGCGGGAGGGGCAGGAGTGTGGCCAGAGTCAGCCAGCATAGCCCTACCATCCAGCTGCTTTGCCGGTGGCTGGGGCTGGGGCTAGGGCTGTGGGGCTGGGCCAAACTGGCCTATGGGTGCTGCTGAGGATGGATGCAGAGGGGCCAGCTTGGGCTGGGCCCTTCCCCAGCAGGCTATGGCTCAGGCTGGGACCACGGGGACTGCACAGCTGAATTGCTCCCAGTTCCTTGTGCCCAGGCTGGGTGGGGCTGTCATGTGGAGCCACACGCAGCTGGGAAGGGGCAAGCCTGGGCCAGGCCATGGGGACAGGGCCCTTCCTAGGTATCTGCGGCTCCATGATGGTCTGGCCTGGCAGCACAGGTGGGGGCTGACCCGGGAACGGACTGCCTAGGCTGGCTTGGAGGTGCCAGCAGGCCCCAAGCCTGGCAACTGCCACTGTGCTCCTTGTCCTGTGCAGCACCCAGCAGCTGCACCACAAGCTGCAGGCTGGCTGGGCCCAGGAGGGCTGGTCTACCTCCTTTGCCTCCAGCTGCTACTGCTGCTGCCAACACACCTGCCCCTGGTGGGTGGGCGGGAAGTTTCAGCCCTGTGGCTTCTGACCAGCACATAAGAGTTCCAGCTCTAGCTCCCGGATGCCTTCCATCCACTCCGCACACAGGGGCTGCTCATCACATTGGGTGGGTGGAGCGGCTGGACGGCAGCTGGAGCCAGAGCTCCATGTTCTGGGCAGAAGCCGGCTGGCTGAAGCTTCCACCCACCTGGAGCAGCACTGCATGGTGCAGCAAGAGCAGGAGCCACAGCTGGAGCTGAGGGGAGCAGAACAGCCCTGCCAGGCCAGGCCAGCTTCCGTATCCCTCCATAGGCTCCTCCTCCCACTCCTGCCCCTGCTGCTCCACTGTAGGTGGCGGGGTGGGGAGCTTCAGCCCAGTGGCTTCTGCCCAGCACATGGAGATCTGGCTCCAGCTCTTGGCTGCCTTCCACTTGCTCTGCCGGCCTGCAGGGGCTGCTCATCACACTGGGCAGATGGAGCAGATGGAAGGCAGCCAGAGCTGGAGCTCCATGCACTGGGCAGAAGCTGCTGGGCTGAACACCACTCCTTCCTGCCACTGCCGCTTGGAGTAGCACAGGAGGGGCAGGAGTGGAAGGAAAGACAGACAGCAGGGTGCGGGGGGTGTTCAGCCTGGGTGCTTCTGCCCAGCACATGGAGTGCTGGCTCCAGCTCCAACTGCCTTCCACCCACTCTGTCTTCCCAGCATGATGAGCAGCCCCTGCACAGAAAGTGGATGGAAGGTGTCCAGGAGCTGGAGCTAGAGCTCCATGGGATGAACAGAAGCCATGGGGCTGAAGCTTCCTGCCAGCCCATCCTGAGCGTTGTGGCAGGGGCAGGGGTGGCAGCAGCACTGGCCGTGGCAGCAGTGGCTGCAGCGACAGCAGCTGGAGACATGGGAGCTAGAACAGCCCCCCAGCCCTGGCCAATCTGCAGCTTGTGGTATGGCTGTAGCTGCCAGGTGCTGCACAGGATAGGGGACGTGGTGCTGATGGGCAGCAGCTGGCGCCTCTGAGCTGGCCCAAGGAACCTGCTCCCTGTCCAGCCCCCGCCCATGCTGCCAGGAAGGGCTGTCATGGAAATGCAGCCGGCTGGAAAGGCCCTTCCCAGCTGGCTGCGGCTCTATGACAGCCCTGCCCGGCCTGGGCATGGGGAGCTGGGAGTAATCTGGCTGTGCAGCCCCCACAGCCCTAGCCTGAGCCACAGCCTGCTGGGAAGGGCCCGGCCCCTGTAGCCCAGCCCTGGCTGGCCCCTCTGAGTCCACCCTCAGCAGCACCTGCAGGCTGACTCAGCTCAGCCTGGCAGCCCCAGCCCTGGGCAGATAGCAGGCTTATGCCAGCCAGCTCTGGCCAGGCCCCACCCCCACTGCCTGAGCAGGAGCAGGGGGGAAAGCTGAGCAGACTCCAGCTGGGGTCCCATGCCTGTGCCCAGTGACAGATCCCCACCCCTCTCTCCTTTGCCTGAGCCAGTGTCTGGCCTCAGGGACAAGCTTGGCAAGGGCTGCTTACCCCATTCCTCCTCCAGAGACACCTTGGCTGGGGGTCCCTATAGGCCAGGGTGGGGGTTTAAACCCCCCACAATCATACTTAGGCTCTACGGGGGCCTGGCCATGCCCCTCAGGTCAGCTTCCCTTTAGCCTTGCAGCTGTTGAGGAAGGGAAGAGAGGGCTGCTCTAGTGCCCCCCGGCTTCTAGCCTGGGCCAGTGCAGGCATGTGCCTGCATTTCTAGAATCAAAAGTGAAAGTATATTCACTTGCAAATTGGTTCAATCTTTCCAGGTTAGACTAACCTGGAAAGATTGAATCATTTTAGGCACTGGCTTTTTGAATGTCTGTCCCTAACCCATGGGTCTGGAAATTTGGTAGCAGGGGAGCAGTGACAGTGTTGATTAACTACAGTTCTGGGAGCAATTAATTCCAGTTCTAGGAGTAATTAATGCTGCCAAATTTCTAAACCTGTGGAGAGCCCTATTGCCCAGATGATACAGCTCCATGGTCAGATCTGGCCCGCAGGCTGTAGTTTGAGCATCACTTTTATAGCCTTTCCTATAGTTTTAACCATTCCATGCCTTAGTTTGTCTTTCTGTAAAAACTGGGATAATACCTGTGTACACCTTTTCAAAACACTTTGACATTTATAGTTAAAAAGTTTCTAGAAGTTGTTGTTGTTGTTGTAGTTATTTCATATAGCCGGGGTGCAAAGTGGCAGTACTTGTCTATTTTCTTTATAAATCAGTTCCCTGCCTGACAATCACTTTAGTCCTGTGCTCTATATTTCTTTTAATGCTGAAACCTTTCTAAAGGGAAATGCCCAGCCTCTGTTCTGCATGGCGAGAGGGACAGGTGTAACTGCAGCAGCTCTGTGCTCAGCAACCAAAAGAACTACTCAAGGCCTACACAAACAGGTGCAACCAAGAGCAGGCCTGAATCTGCTCAAAATTGCAACCAATCCATGCCAGCCTTAGGATTGTAGGTGGTCTGCAAATCCCTCTTTATACACCTTGCAGTGGTGACTAATGCACAAAATAAAATTGTCAAGGAAAACGCTTTCACCAGTTAAATTAAAGCCTGGGAACTGAAGTCCTCTGCCTGTTCACAGTATGGGCAGCAGCAGTACAAGCTTTCTCACGTCTCCTTTCTCAACTACTTTGGAGCAGCCTGCTATCATTCACAGGGGAGTTCAGTTGTCATAGCTTCACAATTTCATGATCCCTACTGAGACTGCAACAAGCATATCACAAGGTTTGTATGTTCTATGTAGAAGTTCCTTTGTTATCTTAATAGTAGTATTAACAAAGAGATCTATGTGGGGTCTGTTCTTATTTTCTTATAAGCTTAATTTCCTTTTTTTCAGGACTGGCATTTTCCTCACATTTTTCCACTCTTTGCTTTTCCATTGCAACACAACTTGAAACAAGACAAATTGGCACAATCTGCTGTTAAAAAAAAATTCCAATAATTGATTGGAAGCATCTAATAAATGCCTGGCAATACCATGGAAAAATATTGTCAGGTACTTTGTTGTCTTATTACCCAACTCATTCATTAAATTATGATATTGAAATCGGGAAGGTGTCTATAGATGTGTGGGGACACTGCTCTAGTGTGCCTTAATTACAGTGTATCAGATCAGACTATTAATCGAGTCTGCTGGAGCGTGCTAGTTAGCATGCTTCAGTAGCCTCCACATCTTGTGTATTCAGCATCCCTGTGCTTCAGAATGGTAGCAGGGGCGCTTTAACTAAAGCTTGCATAATAAGCTTGAGTTAAAGTGCCCTCTGCTGCCATTTTGAAGCATAGGACTCTGTTTACACAAGACATTATGGGTGGTTTAATTAGAGTGAATCTCAGTGCTGCCACCCCCAAAGCACATGTAAAGATGCCTTCAAAGACTATTCTAGAATCGGCTACCTTTTTAGAATTCTGAAGACTTTTGTGGGACAATATACCTTCCTGGCAGCGCAGTCTGCAAAATGGTAAATGTTTCTAACCATATCCAGATGATTTATTTAAAAATAATCAACGTAGTTACCAAGTCACTAATATCTTTCATTATCTAAACAGTCCTTAAAATACTTGGATAGATTTTATAAATCAATATGAAATGACAAAGATGAAATGGCAGAACAGCCAAAAGACATAGTTACAGAGCCCAGGGCAAAACTTTTATAGAGTGATGGTGCTTACAGAGACACAACTATAACAATTCAGGTGCAGTAGTAATATATCCTTTTCTTTTATGGGTAAACATTACATAAACTGTAACACTGACTTTTATATGTGGTTCTAGACAGGATTGCAAGGTATAAGTGGAACTAGAAAATATTACTTGCAGGGGCTAAGCAGTACAGTGTGCCTGCTTGACCCCGCCCCTCCCTCCCAC
>NW_017728997.1:52516487-52517746 GCF_001723915.1 Gavialis gangeticus | reverse complement strand
CACAACTATAACCATTCAGGTGCAGTAGTAATATATCCTTTTCTTTTATGGGTAAACATTACATAAACTGTAACACTGACTTTTATATGTGGTTCTAGACAGGATTGCAAGGTATAAGTGGAACTAGAAAATATTACTTGCAGGGGCTAAGCAGTACAGTGTGCCTGCTTGACCCCGCCCCTCCCTCCCACAGAGCCATTTTGGGGCTGGTGTGTGCTTGTGCTGTGCATGTGAAAGCAAAGGAGAGCATAGCGGGGGTGCTGGGAGTGGCACTATGGTGGCAGTGGTGCTGGACCCACTGTTGCTGGCCCAGTTTGGTGGGGACTAAGACCATTAGCTCTGGCCTTCTGATGCCTATGTTGCAAGGTGAAAGCAATAACTGCTTTGGTTTTTGCAAACTGGCAAATGCAGCAGTTCCTGGGGGAAGGGAGGTGAGTTGAATCTTGAAAGGAAAAGGTGCCTCCTTCCAGCCCAGATTTAGGCACCGTAGCTCCCATCTTATTGGCATTTCTTTAGGCGGTTCTCTGCACAAAAGGTAGTTGTCCATGTTGTACTTTTCCTATGTCCATGTGACAAAAATCGCCATTTCACTAGCTTAATTGCGTCTGAAGATCCACATTGTCACCTCATTTTATTGTGTTAGTCATTTTTTATTTTTATCCTGGTAATTTAAAACACCTCCGACATGTTTTAGTTTTAGTGACTGAATTTGTGCCAAGGGAATTTTTTTTATCGTATTATTTTTTCAATGTCTATCTGACATACGAGCGAAAATGGCATTTTCCCTGCTTTGCAACAATTTCACCACCACATGCCACTTGGGTTCACTCAGAAATCCATGGAATTTCTGTTGCAGTGCTTCAATAAGACCTCAGGTGCTAATCTTGTAAATTTTACTGGTAATTTAGTTCAAGGTTCTGATTAATGGAAAATACAACTTTTTTGGATTCTAAAAAAAATTGTTCCCTGTGTTCACATGCACTTTGCTGCTGGCTGGCCTTTTCCCTGCTGCCGCTTCTCAGAGCCAGCAAGCTTCTGCCAGTCCTGTACCCCAATGTTTTTGATGCTCCCACCCCCCCTTCCCCCCCAGCCCAAGGGGTGGTTGACTCCGCACCACTGAAGTGCACCCCGGGTTTCACAACCCTGCCTGGGCCATACATGGCCACAGTACTACGGCTGATTGGCCTTGATGTTAACTTCGGGGATCCCCCTTCCCACTTTTCCCTGCTGTTACTTCTCCAGGCTGGCAAGCCTCTGCC
>NW_017728997.1:52506918-52516410 GCF_001723915.1 Gavialis gangeticus | reverse complement strand
CTGATTAATGGAAAATACAACTTTTTTGGATTCTAAAAAAAATTGTTCCCTGTGTTCACATGCACTTTGCTGCTGGCTGGCCTTTTCCCTGCTGCCGCTTCTCAGAGCCAGCAAGCTTCTGCCAGTCCTGTACCCCAATGTTTTTGATGCTCCCACCCCCCCTTCCCCCCCAGCCCAAGGGGTGGTTGACTCCGCACCACTGAAGTGCACCCCGGGTTTCACAACCCTGCCTGGGCCATACATGGCCACAGTACTACGGCTGATTGGCCTTGATGTTAACTTCGGGGATCCCCCTTCCCACTTTTCCCTGCTGTTACTTCTCCAGGCTGGCAAGCCTCTGCCATTCCAGCAGCCCAACTTTTATCCTGCTCCTCCCTTGCATACCCTGCTTTGCTACCCCACCCAAGGGGTGGCTGACCCTGCACTCCTGGAGCGCACCCTGGGTTTCACAGCCCCACCTGAGTTGCGCATGGCCACAGTACCATAGCTGGCTGGCCCTGCTGTTAATTTTGGGTATCCCTTCTCCCCCCTTTTCCCTGCTGCTGTTCCTCTGCCATATTCTGCTGCTCCCCCCAACCCCAAGCCTCTTCTGCCCCCTTTGCATTTTTTTATTTCTAGCAAACACACAAAAACCTGTATTGCACAGAGCAAGAACTTTTAAAAAATATAATTTAACTTTAACAAATGAATAATTTAATTTAATAACATAATTTCACTTTAACAAATGAATAAAGAAAGAAGAAACAAATAACCCTGCTCTTCCACCAGTAAAGAGCAGTTCCTCCCTCCTTGAATTTGCTCATTTTCACTCCTTCCCAAAAAAAAATAAATTTGAAATGTTTACAATGCATTATCAGTATTATTCTCCAGTTAGTAAAAGTGAGAATCCAAGTACAGTAAAAGCTCTGTTAACCAGCACCTTACAAGCCGGCATGCTCTATTAACCGGCATGCTGGCTTGTAAGGTAAAGTGAAACTGGAAGTGCCCACCATGGCACTTCTGGTTTCTACGAGCCCCCACAGCCCGGGGCAAAGCAGCCTGCGCTGCCAAGCTCCCATGGCCTGGGGCATAGCAGGCTGTGTAGGCCCCACCTCCCTGTCCTGCAGGGCCCACGGGAGAGGCAGTAATGCTGCAGGAGGGGCAGTGATGCCCTGGATGCAGCGGGAGATGCAGCAGCCTGAACAGGCAAGGACGCCTGTTCAGGCCTCTCAATTAACCAGCATATTTTATTATATGGCATCCCCCATTCCCAGAGGATGCCGGATAACAAAGCTTTTACTGTACTTGGGCTTTCTTCTCACACAACATAACTGTATTTGAAGAAGTCTTTCAGTTAGATAATACATATAATTAATGAGTCAGTATCCCCATTGATACCACTGCTCCTTGGTCTGGGTCTTTGCATCTCTTGTGTCAGGCTGAGGAATAGCTGTCAGGGGATATGACTGTAACGGGGTTTAAGCCGAACCCTTGTTACTGAGGGTGAAACCAAGGGTGAAACTGAAAGTATAGGTGGAGGGGGGAAGAAATAAGAAATTGATGACCATCGCCAGATACGAAAGTCGGGGCATAGCACCAGACATTGCAGGCACTAGAAGAAAGGAGGAGAAAGAACAGCGGTGGCAGACTTGCCTGAAGCATGAAGGACGCTGTGAATGGGAATGTGAAGAAGACAACCCTGGACTGGTGAGACTCAGGGAAATACTTACCTTCAGGACATATGTCTTGATGCCAGCTGGTAAGACCTCGGGGAGGCGGGAGACGTGATGCCTGAGGGCTTCATGCTTGAGACAGATGACGGGTATCCAAAGCAACAGAGAACGGCCATGATCAAAGAGGGAAGAATGAAGAGGCTCCTCTAGGACATAGGAACCAGCAGCCAGCAGACCGTGTCTCTGGAAGGGGGGAGAAGAGTGGGAAACTCAACCCCAGGGAACAACTGGCTCAGCTGGAGAAGCAGGGAGCATGCAGTTGATCCAAGCGACAATTCAGCCACCTCTCACTAATGAGACAGTTAGCGTAGGCATACTCTTTTGTTTCAATGTTAAATAAACTAGCACTTTTGAAGCATCACACTGGGTGCTCTGGCATCTCCCCTCAGGAATAAACATCAAACAATTTTTTCATCTTCTTAAGCGTGGCAGGCGAGTCTTGAGGAAGGAGGGGGCAGACAGCTGACACTCTGCCACAAAGTGGTGCATTGGCCAGGAAACACCAAGTCACCCGGAGCACCGGTGAAACCTGGAGTCCATGGACATGCAGGCACTGGCAGACTGACAACAAGCACGTAATATTACCCTCTGGCTACTGCAGGGCCAACAAGCACAATTGGAGGAAATAGTCCACATATGGACACAAGAAGCTGAGGCCAGGATCAGACGGTTCTCTTGGCAACAGGATCTAAGTAAGAAGATTGAAGCCCAGCAGGCAGCTCTGGGGTGGGGGAGCAATGGATCCCAGTTCCCTAAGATGACCCCCCAGGACAATGTGGAGGAGGCTTATCTGGAGGCCTTCAAGAGAACAGCTGCAGCTTGTAAATGGGATCCAAGCAGCCAGGCAGTACGCATAGGGCCCCTACTTATTGGTCCCATGCAGGCTGCCTATTGGCTCTCACCCGATCAGAAGACTGAGATTACAGAAAGATAAAAGAGGCCATATTATACCATCTTGAGATATCACCGGAAACATACTGCCGGAAGTTCTGGGCCCGCAAAGGGGCAGAAGGATTACGACCACGCCTGCTTACCCAGACCCTGTGGGACCTAGTGGAACGATGGCTCCAACCAGGAACCGCATCTGTAGGAGAAGTGGTAGACCACGTTATACTGGAACAGTTCCTGAACGACCTTGGGGGCAACACCCAACACTGGGTAAGGCGTCATCAACCAAAGACAATGGAAGAAGCCTTACGCTTGGCTGAGGACTATGTCTCAGCCGAGATGGAAGGAGAGGCTCCCAAGAAGGAATGGTCTGGAGAAACAGGTATGGGGCAGCACTTGGAGGGCCCTAGCAAAGGAAGAAGAGGGGAGGGACTCAGATTCCCCAGTCAGGAATCCCAGGGCTGGGATGCCCAAGATATAATTTGCTACAGGTGTGGAGAAAAGAGGCATGTGTCATGAGTTTGCCTGCACAGACCTCAAGTGTAGGCAACAATGGAGAAACCCCCATGAGGAAAAAATGGATTACAGCTTTGGGCAGCACAAGGGTCCTGGGCGACAGAATAAATCAGTAGTGGAGGTTCGAGTGGGAGAAACCATCATCCTGGCAGTTGTTGACACAGGTTGTTCCCAGTCCATGATAAGACCTGCTTCCTGCACAACTAGGGAGCCCTGAATCACCCATGAGCATGGTCTGTATACACAGGGCCTCCTACACTTATGAGAGGAGATGACTTCAGCTATCCATAATGGGGCAGACCGAAGAAATTGCAGTAGGTTAGCAGAGACTCTTCCCTGCCCTATGCTGCTGGGTGTTGATTGGCTGCATTTGAAGGAAGTAGTCGCCCAAGTTCTAAGAAGAAGTGGAGGAGACTGGCAGAGTGATCCAGAGGCAGTATGCTTTGGGACCCTGGAAGAGGAAAATGGAAGAGATTTGGACCTGGAACAAATCATTGGCAATGGATACTTCAGGGAGGAACAAAGGCAGGAGCCACTGTTCCAGAATATATGGCAGACTCAGCTGGCCAGACAAGAGGGAGAGGTGATAGACCCAGAGAAGGGGAAACTGAGCCCTCACTTCAAGGTAAGGATGGGCATCCTATACCAGGTAGAAGATCAGAAAGAGGGGGGCGAGAAACGGCAGGTTTTGATTCCACAGAAATACTGGGGTGATCTGCTATGGATGGCCCACACCCCTCCCATCGGAGGACACCTGGGGAGGGATAAGATGGAGGCCAGATTGAAACAACCACTTTCTGGCCGGGGCTCTACAAATGTAGAGAGGTTTTGAGCCGAATGCCTGGAGTGCCAGAAAACAGAGGGGCTAAGACCACCCAAGGCCCATTAAGACCGCTACCATTGACAGAATGCCCCTTCGATAGGATTGCCATGGTTGTGGCGGGACCCTTCCCCCCAGTAGCCGGATAGGCTGCCAGTTCATCCTGGTAATCATTGACTATGCCACTTGGTTCCCCAAAGCTATTCCCCTACACTTGGTAACGGCCCCAGTGATAGCCAGTACCCTCATGAGATGGATCACATGGGTAGGAGTTCCCCGGGAGATTCTTACAGACCAGGGTAAGAACTTAATGTCCAAGATTTTGTGGAGAGTGTGCAACACGCTAAAGATCAAACAACTCCAGACCTCCATCTACCACCCCCAGATAGATGGTTTTGTGGAGCACTTCAATTGGACACTAAAAGGGATGATATGGGTGTACATACAGGGTGACCCCCTGGGGATGGGATGCCATAATCCCTCCCCCTCTATTTGCAATCAGGGAAGTCCCCCAAGCATCCACCGGGTATGCTCTGTTTGAGGTAGTTTTTGGTCGTGATCCTAGGGGACTCCTAGATGTGATCTGTGAAGGATGGAGAACCCTGCTGGATGGGACAGGGCAACGTGGCCGCAGACCAAGACTGATTTTTGCGATAGGTTAGAAAGAGCACTGGTGATAGCACGAAGGAACCTAGAGCAGAGACAAGAAAAACAGATATCAAACTATGACACACACCACAGAAAGAGAACTGAAGGTGGGAGACTGGGTGCTAGCAGCACTACCCAACAGCCTGCACAAGTTGATAGCCCAATGGCAGGGTCCATTCCAAGTAACCAGGCGTATGGGGCCTGTAAACTATGAGGTACTTTGAACCAAGCCCACTAAGAGGAAGCAAATATATCACATTAACTTATTGAAGTGGCGCCAAAGAGAGGGATGGATGATACAGGACCCAGTGGAAGCTCAAGGGGTGGTGCATAGTATCCAAACTCCACCTGGAAAGATCATACGTAACCACTGAAGGAGGCTGCCTCAACACCTATGGCCCGCAGTCCAGCAAGAAATCGAGGTAATGAAAAAGCTAGATATTATTGAGGAGTCCCGTAGCCCATGGAGAAGCCTGATGGTGGTGGTTCCAAAGACCTATGGGACCATAAAATTATGTATCAACTGTCAGAAGGTAAATGAAATAGCAACATTTGACACTTTTCCAATGCTCCGGGTCAAGGATATGCTGGAGGAGGTGGATCAAGCTAAACACATTTCAACCTTAAGCCTCACTAAGGGCTATTGGCAAATCCCGATGGCTCTGGCTGACAAGGAAAAAACGGACTTTGGAACCCCTTGGGGCTTGTTCCAATTTAGGCAGATGCCCTTCAGGCTCCATGGGGGCGGCAGCCTCATTCCAGTGCCTCATGGACCAGTTGCTGGACCCTCACCAAGAATACACAGCTGCATATATTGATGATATAATCATTTTCTCCAGTGACTGGAAAACACACTGCCAACACCTGCGGGAGATCCTCAACGAGCTCCGTCAGGCCAGGTTGACAGCAAACCCACGGAAGTGTGCACTGGGGAAGAAGGAGACACAGTATGTGTGTTTATGGTCGGATAAGAGAAAATAAAGCCTGTAGCTGATAAGCTGGCAGCCATCCGATGACATCCATTACCACAAACTCTCAGATAACTACGATCTTTCCTGGGTTTTGCCAATTATTACAGATGTTTCATTAAGGATTTTTCAGAGAAGACAGCACCCTTGAGAGAGATGACTAAGGGATGGAAGAACAGGTGTCAGTGGAACCCCGAGCTGTCCTAGCCTTCGAACAGGTGAAGACAGCCCTGTGTCGACATCCGGGGCTGTACACTCCAGATTTTGAGAAAATGTTTTTCTTGCAAACAGATGCCTCCGGCACAGCATTAGGGGCCATCTTCCAGGAGGATGGTGGGAAAGAGAGACCGATAGCCTTTGCTAGCAAAAAGCTGACACCTGCAGAGACACAATACTCTATGATTGAGAGGGAATGTTTGGCTATCAGGTGGGGGGGTGGAGCTATTTCAGTATTATTTGCTAGGCCCAAAGTTTGTACTGATCACAGACCATTCACCACTATGCTGCCTGTGAACTGCCAAATTTGATAATGCCAGACTAATGAGGTGGTCTCTTGTGTTACAATCCTTTTATTTTTCAGTGAAACATTGGGCGGGGAAGAAGAGTAGGAATGTTGACTTCCTGTCATGCACTAAAATCATGACGAGCACAAGCAACGAGCCCAGATGACCGGGGCAAGGATTGCGAAGATTCGGCGGATCTTAGTTTTTTTGAGACAAAAGGGGGGAGGTGTGTAACGGGGTTTAAGCCAAACCCCTGTTACTGAGGGTGAAACCAAGGGTGAAACTGAAAGCACGGGTGGAGGGGGGAAGGTAGGACACACACCAGGAAGAGATAAGAAATTGATGACCACCACCAGACATAAAAGGCGGGGCAAAGCACCAAACATTGCCCTCGGGCACTAGAAGAAAGGAGGAGGAGAAACGGCAGCAGCACATTTACCTGAAGTGTGAAGGATGCCGTGAATGGGAATGTGAAGAAGACAACCATGGACTAGTGAGATGCAGGGAAATACCTTCAGGAGATGTGGCTGGATGCCAGCCAGTAATACCTCGGAGAGGCAGGAGACACTAACCCTGAGGGCTCCTTGCCTACGGTGGGTGACAGACATCTGAAGTGGCAGAGAACGGCCTTGATCAAGAGGGAAGAATGAAGAGGCTCCCCTAGGACACAGGAACCACCAGCCAGCAGACCGTGTCTCTGGAAGGGGGGAGAAGAGTGGGAAACTCGACCCCGGGGCACAACTGGCTCAGCTGGAGCAGCATGGAGCCCCACAATCCACAGTGGAGTAGCTGGGAGCCTGCAATTGATCCAAGTGGCAATTCAGCCACCTCTCGCTAATGAGGCAGTTAGCACGGTGATACTCTTTTGTTTCAATGTTAAATAAGCTAGCACTTGTGAAGCGTCACATTGGGTGGACTGGCATTTCTTATCCCTTTCCTTAGGAATCAACATCAAACAATTTTTTCATCTTCTTAAGCGTGGCAGGCGAGTCATGAGGAAGGAGGGGGCGGACCGCTGACACTTTCCCACAATGACATTGAGCAGTTAGCCCATCCTAAAATTCAACTAGATATTGCCGCTTTGTTCCAAAGTACCCCACCATTGGCAAACTTGCCACTGTCCTGCACTCCCTTTTGTCCCCAAAGCAAAGGTGTCCACAGCATTCCCATTGGTGTCTTGCTAGTAAGGCAGCCGTGCAGCACCATGTACACAATAGTGTGTACCAGAAGTGGGGGGAGGATTATCTATAGTACCCATGAAGTGGGTCGGGTAGGATCACGAGTGGGTGCCCATGCCTGATGAGAAATTGAAATTGACTTTGGCACCCAGGAAGGATGACTGGAGTCTCTCTGGGTTAAAATACGTGCGGAACGTGGCACAGGGGACATCATGGTAGGAGTCTACTACAGACCTCCTAACCAGAAACAAGAGCTGGACAAGGAGTTCACCAGGCAACTGGCTGAGGTTGCATGCTCTTGGTGCATGGCTGTCATGGGAGACTAACTACCTAAACATCTCATGGGAAGAGCACTCAGCCAAATCCAATTGGTCACAAAGCTTCCTCGTGCATGGATGAGCTCTACCTGACTCAAGAAGTCTATGGGCCGACAAGAGGTAAAGCGTTGCTGGACCTGGTACTGGCAAAAGGGATGACCTAGTTAGTGACCTTAGAATCTATGGAAATCTGGGTGACCGTGACCATGAGCTGATCACTTTTACTATCCATCATAAAGCTGACAAGTCAGTCAGCAATACAGAAGTCCTTGACTTCAGGAAAGCTGACTTTGACAAGTTTAGGAAGCTTGCTGTCTAGGTCCGAAGGGGCCCCAACTCAACAGGAAGAGGAGTCCAAGAGGAGTGGTTGCTCCTCAAGGGAGCAATCCTGACAGCACAAGGGATAGTCATCCCATCTCGGAGGAAGGGTAGCAAAAGGGCACAGCAATTCCCTTGGCTCAGCTGGGTACCTGAGGACCTCGTACACCTCAAAAGAGAGACTTATAAAGGATGGAAGGCTGGAATTACCACCAAGAAGGAGTACTCAGCACTGGTCCGTACCTGCAGGGAGCGGATCAGGAAAGCCAAAGTTGCAACCAAGCTCCATCTGGTTTCACATATCAAGGATAACAAAAAGTCCTTTTTCAGATATGTAGGGAGTCGGGGGGGGGAAAAAGCAAGAGTAACATTGGACCCCTGCTGAACCAAATGGGACAGCTGATAACCAACACCCAGGAAAAGGCCATTCTGCTCAATGGGTACTTCATGTCTGTCTTTCATCAGTCCAATGGGACCGCCTTGCCTAGCAAGATGCAGGACGGCCAGGGTGAGGGCATATTTATACCCAACATTGGTGTTGATCTAGTAAAGGATCACCTTGAGAGGCTGGACACCTTCAAGTCAGCTGGTTCTGACAGATTACACCCTAGAGTACTCAAGGAGCTGGCAGGTGTCATTGCCCAACCATTGGCAAAAATATTTGAAAACTTGTGGCACTCAGGTGAAGTACCTGAAGACTGGAAGAAGGCCAATGTGGTACCTGTCTTGAAGAAAGGACGGAAAGTAGATCTCGGGAATTACAGGCCAATCAGCTTGACCTCAATCCCCGGTAAGATTCTGGAAAACATTATCAAAGAGACCATTCTTGGCAAGCTGGCTGAAGGCAACATCCTGAGGGACAGCCAGCATGGGTTTGTCGTGGGTAGGTCTTGCCTGACCAATCTCATCTCCTTCTATGACCAGGTGACATATCACCTGGACAAGGGAGAAGAGATTAACATCGTATATCTGGACTTTAAAAAATCCTTTGATGTGATGTTCCATGACCTCCTCATGGAAAAATTGGCCAACTGTGGCCTCCGCTACACCGCAGTCTGATGGCTGGGACATTAGCTCCAAGGTCAGACCCAAAGAGTAGTGGTCGATGGTAGCGAATCATTATGGCGCTCCATGACCAGTGGTGCCCCCAAGGCTCTGTTCTTGGGTCGGTCCTCTTTAACATCTTTATTGAGATGTGGACATTGGTGTCAGAAGTGCACTGGCTAAGTTTGCTGATGACACTAAACTTTGGGCATAGCGTCCACACCTGAGGACAGGCCAGTGGTCCAGGCTGACTTGGATAAATGTAGTAAATAGACAGATACAAACCTGATGACGTTCAATACCGATAAATGTAAGGTACTCCACCTCGGGGGGGGAACCTGCAGCATACTTATAGGCTTGGCAGTGCTACGCTTGCTAGCACCACTGCTGAAAGAGACGTGGAGGTCATGATTGACCACAAAATGAACATGAGCCACCAATGCGATGTCGCAGCTGACAAAGCAAATAAAACTCTGACTTGCATCTACTGATGCATCTCGAGCAAGACCCAAGAAATCATCCTCCCACTGTACTCAGCCTTGCGGAGGCCGCAGCTGGAGCACTGCATCCAATTCTGGGC
>NW_017728997.1:52505469-52506888 GCF_001723915.1 Gavialis gangeticus | reverse complement strand
CAATTCAAGAAGGATGCCGAGAAGCTTGAGAGAGTCCAGAGGAGAGCCACATGCATGATCAGAGGGCAAGAGAATAGGCCTTATGAAGAAAGGCTGAGAGCCATGGCACTCTTCAGCCTGGAAAAGTGCGGGCTCAGGGGGGACCTAGTGGCTGCTTATAAGTACATAAGTGGTGTACATCAGGACCTGGGAGAACGTCTGTTCACCAGAGCACCCTAAGGAAAAACAAGGACCAACGGTCATAAACTCCTACAAGACCATTTTAGGCTGGACATAAGGACAAATTTCTTTACTGTCCGAGCCCCCAAGACCTGGAATAGACTCCCTCCAGAAGTGCTGCAGGCACCTACTCTGGACTCATTCAAGAAATGTTTGGATGCTTATCTTGCTGGGATCCTTTGACCCTAGCTGACTTCCTGCCCCTGGGGCAAGGGGCTGGACTTGATGATCTTCAAGGTCCCTTCCAGCCTTAATGTCTATGAAATCTGTGAGAATGGTGGCACATTGCGCAGTGGAAAGGCATCTCACAGCTTTCTGGGTTCCTGCTGTGCCCCATACATAATATATCCTATGTTATGTAGGGTGTTTCCCCTAATGCCGTTGTAAAGGGCTAATGGCTGGTCATCATTACTTGATAAGTGTCCTCAACCACAAGACACTGGTCATGCAGGCTCCAAGCTGGCTGTCACCAGTCTTGGGATTCATATTATGGGGTGCCACCCTGTATCACCCCACCCAGCATCACAAAGGATTTTCACCAAGCCTCTTCCCTTTGTGGTCTTCAGTAAAGGTAGTTCAGTTTTTTCAGTGCTGTCTTGAAAAGACAGTTAAAAAGACAAATTTTTGCTGTGGTGCTCATCCCATCCACCCTGCAAAGAGACCTTTCTAATATTATAAAAGCCTTAGTCTGTCTGTCTGTCTGTCTGTAATGCTTTATTCGCACTCTGGTTGTCTTGGCAGCCAATCAGAGTGCTCTGCACAGACAGAGACACGTGGCAGAGTACTGCCATGACAGTGGGGATTGAGGGGCTAGAGTGGGGGGAGGGCCAGCAGTGCTGGCCTCACCCCCCCTGGCCCTGGTCCTTGGAGGCAGTGATGGTGCAGGGTACTGAGATCGGTGGATGCAAAGTGCTTAGAGCTTATTACATTACCACTGTTTAGAGAAAAGTGAGTCTGTTTGTAGCTCATGATAGAAAAGGACATAAAGCAGGGGTGGATATGGGCAGGGAGGTGTGTTTGGGGGGCCAGACACTGCTTTGGGCACAACCCTGCTTACTTTAGGGGTGCATTTCTTAAGGAAACTTCTTCCCCAGAGCTGGTGTCATCTTGGGGATGGATCCCAGTAGGGAAAAGATTAGTGTGCATCTGCTGGTGAAGTTGCCATGGGAGTCAAAGGAGGTGTGTGGCAGAATGAGCTGG
>NW_017728997.1:52499916-52500469 GCF_001723915.1 Gavialis gangeticus | reverse complement strand
TGGCAGCACGCGTATGCCTGCTGGCTATGGCTGCCCACTTCTGCTGGCTGTTGCTGGCCACCGCCATATGCAAGCTCCCTCCTCCCCATCCTGGGAGGCAGCGGTGTAGGGTTGAACGGCAGGGGGTGAGGGGGGCACACATGGGCCCGCACCCGAAGCAGCAAGGGGGAAGTGGGGGAACAAGCCCGGGCTCGAAGGGGCAGGCTGGGAAGGGAGGGAGCAGGCCCAGACCCGAGGCAGCGAGGGGAAAGGGGAGGAAGCTGGACCCTGACCCCAGGCAGTGGGGTGTGGGGAGCACACAGGCCTATGTCCCTGTCCCTCCCCCTCCCCCTTCCTCCCCCATCATGCTTGACAGGCAGTTTGCTAGATGTATCATTAAAGATTTACAAAAGCCTCTTCATTTGTGTATATTATGCAGGACTGGACACAGTGTATTATTGAAGAGTTACTCATGTATGTGGTGTAATACCCCTTGGGGTTAACCAGTCAGCCTTGTCAAGCATGCTGTGTTGGGCTTATCATAGAATCATAGAAGTAGGGTCGGAAGGGACCT
>NW_017728997.1:52499663-52499905 GCF_001723915.1 Gavialis gangeticus | reverse complement strand
GCTGGACCCGATGATCTTCTGAAGTCCCTTCCAGCCTTACAGTCTATGAATCTGTGAACCAGAAGACTCCTGCAACACAATATTGGTTGAGTTGGAGTCCTCTGTCTCATCATGAACAGGAGAGTCCCCTCTCTGAGTGGATCAATGAAATACATTTCCATTAGATATCCAGGCAAAAACAAATCCTGTATGAGCAGTTTCCACAGGGTGATCAGGGTTCTTACAGTGTGGGGGGGGGGGGG
>NW_017728997.1:52497270-52499449 GCF_001723915.1 Gavialis gangeticus | reverse complement strand
GCAATGTCGTTGGTGCTCCATAATCTCTTTTTTAGGTGCAGAGCATAGAAGTTGAATATTCCATGTGCTTGAGGGTAAACTGTGGAATGGAATCTATTCTTTCATGCAAAGACATTGGCAGGCTGCACCCATCCATAGCTTGATTTGGGAAACTGAGAAGGTCTGTCCTGGGGAGACCATCTAAAACCATTTCAAGTAGTTTGCTTGGGCAGCCCTAACCTTCAGCTTAAAAGCAACACCAGAGAAGCCTGAAGCTACAGCCCTGCATTCAAAAGAGTTGTAAATTATTGAGATGAAACCCAAGAAATGTGTAAGAGGTGGGGTGGATGCTGTATGATTTGGTAGAGTATTCAAGCAGGCAACAGGCAATTTCTCACAAAAGACAGACAAGGATAACCTACCTTTTGCGGAGGGAGGGGGTGTTTTACACATCAAATGAGAAATGCTGGAAGCTTAGGAAAGATTGGGGATTAGTAGGACTGTGGTAACATTTCAGATGTTTTCAACCAAAACTAGAAAGATGCAGTTGCAGGGAGCACGTGGTTTGTGTAGCTACTGACCTGTAAATGATGAGAGTGGTTTCATGCTAACATAGGACTGACTGTAGCGGGCTTTGAGCATCAGGGAACACAACTGGCTGAAAACGTTGCATAGCCTGTTTGCTAAAGACAGTGTCTTCTGCAAATCCTGAGAAAGCAGAGTTACTTTTGAAGGCCATTGAACATTCACATCACAGACATATGGTTCTACTGATGGGCTTCAACAATTTGATGCACCTGTGGTCTTGTCTTGTAAAACTCCTGAAGAGCCAACTTTGGATGTTTGCCTTGAAGAAAATGCTCTTAATTGAACTGTGCAAGCTGCTCTCACATTGCAAAAAACAAAAAGCTTTGTTTCAAAAGACTATAGTGGTTTCCTGGCAGTACATTAAAGTCAAGCCTTGCCAGATATGGGCACATGAAAGCAGCTTGAACCGGTGGCAAAGAATAGCCATGTCAACATGGAACGATGACCAGCAGCTGGAAACATTAAAAATGAGCAAAAATACTTTCTTCCACATCATAAGCTTGCTGAACCTGCACATCCAGCGGCAGAGAACTGTCGTGTGGAAGCATGTCATATGCCTCAGAACCAGAGGAGGTTGTTATCCAGGGTGTTTCAGTGCACCCTCTGATACTTGCTGACACGGCTTACCCGCTCCTGCCTTGGCTCGTGAAGCCCTATGGTGGGCAGGTGAGTGACCCACAAAAATTACTGTTCAACAGTCAGCTAAGCAAGTGCTGCATGAGCGTCGAGTGTGCATTTGTGTGCTTGAAAGCCCATTGGAGATCATTCAACTACAGGCTAGAGATCGATGCTGAGAACATCACCCCTTTCATAGTGGCAGCATGCATGCTGCGAAATATCTGAGACAAGGGGCAAGGTTTTCACTGAGGCTTGGAGAAAACATTTAAGCCAAGCTAGAGGCAGCAAGATGTACATGGAGAGGAGGAGGGCAAGGAGGGAGGTTAGATGTATAGGCAAATAGTGGCAGGGGATCTGCCATCGGAAATTGCCTGGCAGCACACACCATGGCTGTTCACAAAGGGGAATGTGTTCTGTAACTGTTTGAACTGATCATTTTTATATTTAATCTTGCATTTCCTATTACTCTGTCATAGAATAACGTCTTTCTGAAACTAAGTTTTCTTCGATACTGGGTTCATAATGGGCTCTTGGGGAGGTCTCTGTTGTGAAGAGGGCATGCTGGATGCAGTATGTAGAGTACGGGTATGGTGTTGGGCATGGGTGAGAGGTCTTGGTTGTTTTTGGTTGGCATGCGACTTGAGAAAAAAGGCAGGAGGAAAACCTGTGGGGGGATATGACTGCAGGTGATGACCAGCCGGCAGTGAAAAGATTGACATGCAAATAGACTAACTGATAAGAAAATTCCTCTCATTGAGCCTGGGCTGTTTCTTTCTTCAATTTAATCACACCATCCCCCTGCCTTGTAGGGTGGGGGTGCTAACTCATGCTGGCCACGGTGCTCGCCGGGTGGAAGGGGATTTGGAGTAAGCTGACCATGACCCCCCCCAACACCACTTTGGGGGCAGCTATCCTGTGCAAGGGGATCCCCAGTACCCAAGGAATGTTAATCAACCTCAATAAGAACCCCAGCCTATCCCCACCCACATGGGTT
>NW_017728997.1:52486998-52492270 GCF_001723915.1 Gavialis gangeticus | reverse complement strand
AATCTTAATCAACCTCAATAAGAACCCCAGCCTATCCCCACCCACATGGGTTCTCAGCTTTGGAAAAAGTCCTGCTTTTTGATGCAATAGAAATGAGAGAAGGCACAGGATTCTTTCTGTTTACATAAAAATTCCTGTAGTAATGTTTCCATTCAGGCTTTAGCAACAGCATGAGTGAGATACATTTTTGTAAGTCCAAGCATTGATAGTTACATTTTCTACATTTTTACATAACATTTTTCACATAAACCATTTTAATGTTGAAATACGCAGTGTAGAAATACATGTAGTTCCTGAATTGGGTATTTGTTTCCATAGGCACGCTGCCAAACTGCAATGTTTTCTAACACTGACAATAAGCAGGGAGGCCACATCAACTTTGTTCCAGAGTGCCATGTGCATAACTGTAAAACTTACAGTTAGTCAAAATGAACACGGACTACTTACAACACTTTAAGTAGAGCAACAAAGATTATCTTGCTGGGTTTTTTTCTGCAGTTTTGATTTACCTGAGGGAAAGCCCTTATTGCAGTGCAATTTTTCCTGGATGGTGAGGAAGCATGGAGGCAGGCAATTTTTGAAGTGGGAGGCCCTCAGGTGATAAGACTAACTCTTTCTTTTTTAATATTTGGCACATTAATAAGCCCACACTGAGTCCCTCAACAAAGGAAACTTGCCCACCACCCCAGGTGCTAAAACACACTGGGCCTTGGGTACCAAGCCCAGGCCCACCCACCAGGCATTTGTGTGTGTATGTGTGTGTGGAAGCAGGCTGAAATCGGTTATGGTGATAGGGATTCATGTCAATAAAGATGTCCTCAACAAGGGAAGCTCAATACCAGGCAGAGCAAATGTATGCATTTGGAAAGGCAATTCAGTGCTTTTATGAATGTGTATATATGGGGGGGCGGGGGGGGTAGGAGTGAGGCCCTTTCCTGGTACAGATTTACCCGGTTTCAGACCTGAGGAAAGCACTTCTTTCAGGGCAGGAAATTCAGAGAAAGTGACTGCCACCAGGAAGGAGGAGTGAGGGGGAAATACAGCCCTTTTATGAGTGTGCCTGTGCGTAAGCTTGTTTTCTTTGTTTGATCATTTGATGTTTTAATTATTTGATTGATTATTTAAACAACCATGCAGGAGCAGGCATGAGGGAGGGAAGTAGGGCTTTTGCTGAACCTTAATTTTGATTTTTTGGAAAAACTGCACTGTAGCAAAAATTATTTTTAAAGGCACATGCTACAGTAGTCTATGAGGGTTTTAGAAAATGTAGAAATTTCTTGCACTTCTTGCAGTGCAGGAAATTCAGAGAAACTGACTGATTGATTATTAGATTGATGGTGTGTGTGTTTGGGCAGGCCACCAGCCAGCAGTCATCTTCTGAGATATGGCCAGTAACCATGAAGGAGGTGCTAGGGAGGGACTATGCCAGAGCATCACCCTGGATGCTAAGAACCCCAGGCATGGGGCAAGAGGGAGTTAGGGAGAGAGTTTGCCTGAGCTAAGAGCTGAGCCCCCAGCCATGGGGCAAGAGGGAGCTAGGGAGGAAGCATGCCTAAGCACCACCCTGTGTGCTAAAAGCCAAGCTCCAAGCCATGGAGCAAGAAGGAAGGAGGAAGGGCCTTGAATGCCTTTGACCAAGCCCCAGCGAGGGTGATAAGAGCAGCCATATTTACCTGGTTTCAGACCTGAGGAAATTCAGAGAAAATGACTGCTAACTCCAAAGCTTCTTCCCCCAGTGGAAATGTGCAGACCAGGGATTGCTTTTTAGTTGAAACCCCTGATATACTAGTAGAACTTGCTTAAACCAACTGGAAGGTGCAAGAAAATGAGTTAAGTCTGCTGCCTGTAGTTGAGGTACATACCAGTGGAAGACCTGGGTGCTAAGAGGCAACAGGGAAGAGGGCAGATCTTTGCCCAGCCCGAGCGCTGCTGAGGGTGCTAAAACCAGTGGCCAGGGGACCAGAGGGAGGGCCTTTGACCCAGGCCCACCGAGGGTGACAAGAGCACCCAGATTTACACATTTACTTATTTATTGACTTATTTATTTACAGATTTATGTATTTATTTATTATGTATTTATTACATATTCATTATGTATTTATTTATTTACAATTTATATATGTATGAATGTATATATGTATTTACGTGCAATCAATACTAAAATGACTTTCTAGCTTAAGTATTGTTAATATCCTTTATGATTATTACTAGTATAATTATTAATTTAATCATGACCATAGACAGAATTACTTGGGATAATTGTCCCATAAGATACATTAGGAAATAGGCACCCGGTCCAGTCCGCAGTCCAGCATCTCAGATCTTTGGGCAGCCACCAGAAGAAGGCAGACAGACAAAAAGACAGATACATTAGATACTTTGATTATAAACATTAGGAAAATACAGTACCCTAATACCAAAACAAATGTAATTATTTTGCTGAACCTACTGGACAAAGTGAACAGACTGCCCAAAAGTCAGCCATTTCATTTCTCACCCAGCACCCAGAAATGACTGTGCTCCTTTGTATCTGGATGGAGAGTACACCGAGCACAAGTAGTGAAACACAGTGAACTAAAAAAAATTGGGTATATAAACAAAAAATAAAAAAGAACATTGCATACATCATCTTTGAAAAAAGTTAATGAAGTGTATTTCAGAAAGTTGCTGCTTGGACTACCTGAACATTTGTAATTTTTCTGCATTTTTAAATCTTGCACACTGTAGGCCAGGTGGCTGAGCAGCAGGCAAGCCTGGAAGTAGGGCAAACAACACAGCATAGGCTGTTCTTGTCCTAAACAGAGACAAAGAATTGTAATCATTGGTAATACTGGCATATCATATATTAAACTGAAATACTAATTTTTAAACTTAGAAATCATTATTTCAAGTGCATGTTTAGTTGCTGATGTATTCACACAATACTATCCCTTTGTCTCTATTTAGAAACTGTCTACATCACGGTGAAGAGAGGCTTAAATTTTATACATACACTGCTAATGGTGAATCATCAATTGCTTTTTCAGTATTATGAATCTAAGCATATTACAGGTAGCTAATAGGCACCTAGCAGTGACATTGCCAGCATTGCCACTTGAGACAGAAGCATCAGGCATCCCTCTCAGACTTTGTGAGTGTGTCTTCTCTTCTGCCTCTTGTGGCTGGTGGGAGCAACATTGGAGTGTTGTTGGGAGGGAAGGAATGTGGGGGGGGATGGAAAAACTCCAGACAGGCTGGTGCTGGACTGGAAAATTGTGTGAAAACTGGGGCAAAAAAGCACCAAAGCCCTGTGCAACAAATAGGGGGGAAAGACTTGCAGGGGAAAAGCCACTTTGGGTGTACATGATGTGGAATGATTGTGGTTTCCTGATGACAATGCCCGGGGATGCTAGCAAGCTAGATTTGTGAGGGGGTGGCAGGCAGCTGCTTGCGGAGGTTGTTACGAAAAGATTTCACAAGCCCCTTGCTTTAAGTGCCCAGAAAGAGCATGGGGGGCAGGGAGGAGGGAAATGCTGGAACGGCTTGGACGGGGGGCAAGGGGGACAGGCAGCCCCTTTGCATGGCCTACAGTACTGAACCCCAGTGCCAAGCCTGACTTGTGAGGGGGTGGCAGGCAGCTACTTGTGGAGCTTTGCATGAAAAGATTTTGTGAACCCCATGCATCAGGCGCCCAGAAAAAGTGGGGGGGAGGGGGCAGAAGTGCAGGAACAGGCTTGGGGAAGCCCCTTTGTGTCGATTCCTACCTTAATTTCTAGATTATATATGTAGTTTAAAAGAAGCACAACAAACAAGGCAAAAATAGTCAACAGATATTATTTCATTAGTCCTATAGTCAGTCGACCCTAATGGGGTGCAGGGCCCAGGGCAAATCAGCATGTGCAGGGCCCCCTTAACACTGCATGGGGCCATGGTACCCCCGCAAAGGGGGGGGGGGGGCTTCATGCTTCTTCTGCAGCACAGGGCTGAGCTACCAACTCCGGGCAGGCCCTTCAGGAGGGGCTGCAGCTGCTTCGCCCAGCTCTGTGGGGCCCCCCAAAGCATGGGGCCCAGGGCAGTTGCCCCGATTTCCCGTACCCTAGGGATGACTCTGCCTGTAGTCATTATAGTTAAGTATATGTCTCTTATTCAGATGCATAAAATAAAATCTAGCCTTCTTGAGGATCTTGACAGTTCCTCCAATACTTGACTGTCAGTCATTTCTACACCTAAATGAATACCATACTAGAGTTAAAGTAGAGCTAAAGCCAAAAGCAGTCTGTAAGGCTATGAAGTAGAAGAAAGACATTATGAGGGATGGTTAGCAAACAGTAACATTGTAGAATAAAGGATAGTTTGAAGAGTGGGAATCAAGACCATTAAAAAGGATAGAGGGTCATTACCATCTTGTGTGGAGAGAGAAAAGCACAACAAACAAGGCAAAAAACAGTCAAAATAGTTAACAGACAAAATCTTGTCTGGGAAGATGTAGTTGGGGATGGTCCTGCTTTGAGCAGGAAGTTGAACTAGATGACCTCCTGAGGTCCCTTTCAACCCTAATTGTCTATGGTTCTATGACTAGCAGGAATCAGGGAGATAATGAGCTATGAAGTCAGATTACTTTCTCACCCTGGCTTAATAGAAATGATGTTGCTCCTCCCAGGCTGTTGGTTTTAAACTTTGGATGGATCAGGAATGAAAGTGAGGGTGTAGCTGCACCACTACATCCCCTTTGGATCCACCCTTGAATTTGCTCTTACTCATACTTTCAGGTTCCATATTCTCCCCATGCATTCTGTGCAGCTTCCAGCTACCTTATTCAGCATTGTCAATTCTACTAGACTGCAGAAACATTATATGCCACTGAGTATAAGTTCTATGATAAATCTAGACCGAGTTTAGGCAATTATTTCAGGACTGCTTACTAAGTTTGGTGAGCTGTTGAGGGCTGCAAGAGTAGCCCTGCCCCTTGACAGGTCCCCCATGCTCTGATTGCCATCCTGAGACCAGTAGTCCTGCCCCTAACCACTGACTTTTACAACCATAAGTCCCTCCCTTTGTCCCCAGAAGTACTCCTTTGGGGAGTGACGGGGGTGGGGTGGGGAGAGAGTTTGCCATCTTGGAACCAGAAAAAAACCAACAAATCACATGCTAAAAATCAAGCATCTACTATAACACATTTTAATTTTATTAAAAAAAAAAATTTTGTCCTGATTTACATGTTTGCATAATGTTTATAGTTGTGATTGCATAACTGCTCAAAAATAAAGTCTTACTCTGATATATTGTGGGGTGG
>NW_017728997.1:52482017-52486941 GCF_001723915.1 Gavialis gangeticus | reverse complement strand
GGGGGTGTGGGCAGGGTGCAGGAGGTGTGTGGGCAGGGAGTGGTTGGGTGTGAAGGGTGATGTGGAGGGGTGTGAAGGAGGGTGTGATGTGTGGGGGGGTTCCCCCCTACACTTCATCCATGGCGCACAGCCCCTGTCACCAGCAGCAAGCAGTATGCCCTCGGGGTGCTCATGGCCCATGCAGGGAGAGACCCCTTTGGCTCACATGCAGACCCCAGGACTCAGCCAGAGCTGCTGTGAGGGGGGGATCCAAGTGAACAGTACAATGGAAAATGTGAAGCCATCAGCATAATGAAGATCCAGGCAGCAGTAAGGCAAGAAGCTTGTGATATACTGATCCTGATTCAACTGTCAGTAAAGTAGCTTAATTTATTTAACATTAATGAAAAGACTTTAATAAAAATTGAAGTAGATCCTCAGACAGCAAGAGTAGTAGGAGAAAATGGTTGTGTTATACAGGAAGTCAAACTAAATTATCAGAATGGTGATTTATATGGCCCTGAAAAGAGCTGTTTACGTTGACATTTCTTTTGTGGCCATGAGTTCAAAGATTGAAATCCAGCCGCCAGCGTGATGACATTTATTATGCTTTTGCACATAGTGGGGAAGACTGCAGGCAGGTTGTCGTCTTCCCCATTAGAATGGAGCAATGATTTGGACAGACTGGAGAAGGAAAACAAAAAATTATAGTTATTAAGATTAGAAATTAGATTTTTTTTTTTAGTAGTGGGATAGTTATGAAGGGGTGGTTTTGCTGAGTACAGAAGTCATTGAATTTGAGAGAACGAAAAGAGAAAAGAAGTTGGAAATGGAGTGGAGTTTCAAAAGGAAAAAAAACGCAGAAAAGTGTCAGTATGGACGATAAGTTAAATTTGGAAAGACTGAGTTAGAAATGGTAGTCGGGCACTTGTGAGTACATGTGTGAGGGAGACAAGGGGATGTGAGAAAGGACAGAGGTAGATATAGGAATGGAGGCAGTAGTTGGAATTACAAGTGTAATGATAGAGTATGTAGAAAAAAACCTTTTAGCCAGGATGAAAGTATGTCCTGGTAACTAGGGCCTTAGTGCAGGATTTAAGAGAGCTGGTTTCTAAACCCTGCTCTGCCATAGACGTTATCTATACTTTTGGACCAATATTTTCTGTGCTTCAATTTCTACAACTTAAGACAGAGGTATAGTGAGGTATAGTGAGGATAATTCAGTTAAAGGTTGTGAGATGGTATGATGGTAATGAAAGCCATATATATTAACCAAAAAAACTAAATTAGTGTCACAGTATCTTTGCTTCAGTGTTTAGTGGAGGGTGTAAATATGAGAAGTTAACATTGTTTGGAGTGTAACTAATGAGACTTGAAGCCAAGAAAAATAAGGAAACTGGAAACTTACTGGAACTCATTTTGGAATGGTATCCATCCCTGAACTGTGATGTGTTTTTGGAACCACTGTTTCACAACAAGTTCTAGTATTTGCATTCCAAACTTTGTTGATAAAGCCTTTTTTTTATTTGCACAGCCCACTTACACTTGGAGCAAATTTACCGACTTTTTAATAATTAATTTCTACAGTCATTTCTGCCTACAGCCTTTCATCTACTGTAATGGTTCAGTTGGAGTACTGCCACTTCTGAGATAGTTTGTGTGAAAACTGTGACCCTTATGAGGTGAATTAGTATAAAGTAAGGACAAGTAAGCTTGAAATCAAATGGGGATACATACATATCTAACAATTTGGGGGAGTCAAGCTTGCAAACCCCATAATCTAAAGCCATTTCCCCAAGGGAGATTCAGTTTATTTGAAACAATCAAATTGTTCGTAGCATGGAAAAAAGACACCTAAAGAATAGGAAAAGTTCCCATGCACAGAATTTCTCTTAAATCATGCCACTTCATGGGCAATATTTCCTTCCCCTGCAGAAAAGAGGTTGAACTCCTTGAATCTCAGGGCACTGAGAGGTTTCTGCTATTTCTGCTCTCTGCAGTGAAGGGAAGTTTATGGCCCCATATCTTTATGCAAACACATTTAAGCTTATTAAAAACTGAAGACAACCATCCACTACTATCTAAAAACCATGGGAATACTAGCAATTTTAGAATGTTGCCTTAACTGGCATATAAAGGTAATTTAGTTTTTCAGTAGACTTGTATCCCCACCCTCACATCCTTTTGTTAAATTGTATGTATTTATTTTTTGGTCTGTCCTCTTTGCTCCATTTTCAGTGTCTCCTATGCAAAAAACAAAACTGCAATGTTCAAATTATAATTTAGCTTTCAAACCTATAATTATCCCACCTAGCCAGAAGATCTGTGCCATTTGGGATCTTATAAATAGAATAATTGGCCCTGATCCTGAATGCTTCACTCATTCTTCTTTTGAATTAAGCACTATTAACTCATTATGAGTGCTTGTGTAAAACCAGACCCACCCCCCTATCCATAATTACCTAGACATGGGAGTGCATCAGATATCAGGACATAACAATGAATCATACCTTAATGATGAATCATACCTTAGTAATGACATTTTTTTCTTATTCTTTTTACAGAAGAGAAATGCTGATGATGTGGTAAGTATTTTCCGTGTTGATTAGGTTTATACCAAATGCTCTAGCTGCAGTGATGCATTCAAATTCCCCATAGTAAAATAATCACTGTTTTCACAACCTGTGTCATATTAAAGTGAGCACAATGGGTGGACTCCAATCTCTGTTGTGCACATAGATGACTGTTTTCTGCCATGTACCTAGGTGGTTTTGGCCCTATCTCTGTACTGAGGATGGACAAGTATGCATTAGGGCTGTGCGAAATTTCGGCAGCTGTTTTGTTTCAGAGGTGTTTCGGCCCATTTCAGCACCCGAAACACCAAATCCGAAATGAAACAGAAGGCTCCAAAACATCTCTGAATCTAAACAAAACCATCTGAAATGTTCCAGAATGTTTAGGATGTTTCGGAATGTTTCAGAGGTGGGTTTGCAGGGAAACAGAAACTCGGAAGAGGGAGGAGGAAGAGAGTGAGGAGAAGAGTTATTGACATCTGTAGCTTGCCAGTGTCTGTGATCTGTCCCTGAGGCCTGTTCCAATCCCAGTGCTCAGGGCTGGCGGGGAGGAGAAACAGCATATAAGGCTCTGCGTGAAGCCTTTCTCTGCCTTTTGTGAGCTGTCTGTTTGGAAGCAACAGCATGTGAAAGGTACTGGCTGGCTGCAGTGGCTGGCTTCCTAGTAGTCAGTCTCTTGCTAGTCTGTGTTCTTGGAAAGGATTGGATACACCTTTCCAATATATTACAGATAGAAGATATATTGCACATAGAAGATACAATACACACACACACACATTTTCCAGCACAGCAAACATTATGAAGTGTACTGAAAAGGCAGGCACCAGGTCTTCTGGCAGGGGAGTTAGAGAGGGTAGGGAAAGAGCTGCAAGTTCCCCCTCCCCCCACAAAAAAAGCTTAGTCACACCCTCTTCCCTAGCAGCCAGGAGGCTTTTGCTGCTAGTGGCTGCAAGGAGGTGGGAGCAGTGTCTGCACCTGCCCCACCTCCACTAACATGAGCAATAATAATAACCCCCAGCACCACCAGCATGACAGTCTCCTCCACCCCAATTTCAGTTTCCAGCCTGAGCCTTCCAGTGCCAAAGGAGGAGCTAGATCTGAAACCAGGGGAGCTCAATGCCATAGCCAAAGTAGTTCTGGGGAAGGAGGGGGAATATGAGTTTTTGCTCCACACCTCTCAAAGTTCCCCTAGAGCCAGGTCTCATTCTCCAGAAAGCACCTTGGAGGAGGTTAAGGTTGTGGAGGCAAGTGGCTCAGCTGAGTCAGCTCCTCTTGCTGTTGTGCCTCTACCTGCTGAGGAGGGGGTTAAGACAGGATCTGCACCTGCACCCCAGAAGTGAGGGGGTAGTGTAGTGTGGGAACATTTTGAGGTGGCAGATGATCCCAAGTATGCTATCCGCCTCCACTGCTGATGCAAGACCAGCCGGGGCAAAGATAAGAAACACTTCAGCACCATGGGGATGCTGATGCATATCGGGAGGCACCACCCCCTTGCCTTTGCTCCTCTTTAAGCCTGGTACCAGTTGGGAGCATGCCCAAAGGGAAGTCCCCTCTCGCTGCAAAGCTCCCATCCCCCAAGAAGCAGAGGCAGGCCACCATGCACCAGTGGGGGAAAGGTGGAGGGAAAGGGGGGGTGCGTTCCCAAGGCAAGTGAGGTCACCCAGAGCATTGGGGAGATGTTTGCTCCTCTTAGTTGAGTGGCTAGGGTTCAGGGAGCTCATGGCACAAGTGGCCCCATCATACCCACCCATACGCACCACCTTCAGCAGGATGGTGGTGCCCTCCCTGTATGAGGCACGCCGGGAGTACTTGAGGGAGGAGCTGTGCAGGTCTGCAGGTGATCTTACACTTCACCTTGGGCATCTAGGGCAGCCAGGGTGGAAACCATGCCTACGTCTCCCTCACAGGGTACTAGTGCTATCGGTCAGGCCATCAGTGAGCTGTCCTTCAAGCGGAAGTGATGGATGAGTCCCACATGGCAATGGAGATCATGGAGGCCATGAACCACATGGTGCAGGGGTGGCTCATTGAGGAGGGTGAGGTCACCTGCAGGTTCATGGGCATCGACAATGAGGCCAATATGGTCAAGGCAGTCCACTGTGTGTCTCACAAATTCTACCTTATAGCCTTGGAGCTGGACAGGGCTGCCAGTGAGGGCGATGTCACAACCAGCCAGCTCATTTCAAAATGCAGGCAGGTTGTGGGCTACTTCCCGCAGAGCATCAAGCGGGGCAAGATGCTGTGGGACAATCAGGCAGAGCTGAGCATCCCACAGTACACAGTCCTGCAGGATGTGGACACTCGGCCATGAGATGGCCTTGCTTGGGGAGATCGGGATCAGTGGCCCCCTTAACAAAGCTGAGTGGGATACC
>NW_017728997.1:52479888-52481848 GCF_001723915.1 Gavialis gangeticus | reverse complement strand
CAGACAGGTGATCATCCAACCTCCTCTTGAATTTACCCAACCTCCTCTTGAATTTGCCCAAAATCCCTTGCGGTCCAGTACGGTCCACATGCATGGTGGCCCAAGGGTGAAGGGGAATGTGTGAACCAGAAAAACCCTGGATCATTGGATGGAGGTGCTGGTGAACAGAGTCAGGGAGTCAGAAGGGCAGAGGTGGGGGGATGTGGAAGAGGGGGAACCACTGTCCCATGCCAGCACTCCATCCAGCAGCCAGTCTCCTCCACCACAGGTGCTGCCAATGTGGGCCAAGTGCATGGCTTCCATGTTGGGGTACAAAGGCACCAGACCCTAGCATCAGACAGGTAGTGCCGAGGCCTCGGTGGCTACCAACTCACTGAGGACATGGAGCCACTGCTCTGTAACCCCTTGGCCTACTGGGCAAGCCACAGCCAGATGTGGCAGGATCTGGCCACAGTTACCTAGGAACATCTGTCCTGTCCACTGACCAGTGTTCTGAGTGAGAGAGTGTTCAGCATTACTGGGGATGTTGTGTCGCCTCACCACACCTGCTTGGATCCTGGTTTGGTGGAGCAGGTGGTGTTCCTGAAGGTGAACATCCCACTGCTGGGGTTCCCCAAGCTCCATGTGCAGATGGAGTGAGTGCCACCCTCCTCACTCTGGCCACACCTATTTCCTTTTTAATTTTTTTTTTAAACTATTCAATGCCCCACTCTCAGAGCTGGAGGCAGCACTCGCTGTATCACCAGCCAGCAGGGAAAGAACATCTCCCTGCTGAGCTCCCATTCCAGGATGAACTTGGAGGTATGGGCTGGGGCTATGAGAAAGGAGGACACCCCAGGTCCTAGGCATGACCTAAAACTGCACCCTGCCAGTGTTGGGAGGCCTGGTGGGACTGCCGGTGGTGCGGCAGCCCCCAAGAAATGCCAGGACTGCAAACCTCCCTGATGAAAGGTGGGTAGGAGGCACCTTATAACCTCTTGCCACCACACACATACATAGTCCTGGCTAGGGAAAGCCCAGACCTCTACAATCTTTGAGAGGCTTGAGGCTTGCTGGTTGCAGTGGAGTTCTGAGGCTCCAGGTGAGCTTAGCTGTCTGGAATGCCATCTGTGAGGCATGGGCTGCAATGTAGGAGAGGTATGGAGCTGCAGAATGGATGTCACCCCTAGAGATCAGGGGCCTAAATGCTTATCCTAAAAGCTTAGCAAGTTTTGGGGTTTAAAACCCTTCATCAGGCTGAAGAAGCATCTGTAATTGGTGAGTCTGCTCTTGCTGGATGGAAGAAATAGTAAAGAAGTTAGAGGCTGGCATGCAATGCAAGCAAGAAAGCCAGTGAGTGAAAATGTAAATTGAGGTGTCGGGGTGAGGGACAGGCTGGGAGGGAGGGGGAGGGAGAAGGGGGACATAGCAGGTAAAAGTGGAGAGGTACCTGGGGAGTCAGATGTCAGGCAGGTTATAGTGTGTCATAAATCCAGTGCCTATATTGAGTCCATGAGTTTCTGTATCTAGGAGGTTGGGGAAGTGAAGTTCATAGGCTCATCTGTGAAAAGTAGCTTGTAAATTCCTTTTGAGGATCAGGCCTGAGAGACTGGAGACGGAGTGGCTTTCTTGTGAGAAATGTGCCCCACAGGTAGTCGGGTATTTTTGTCGGTAATAGATTTCCAGTGTGCATTCATTTTGGTTTCATAGTTTCATAGTTTCTAGGGTCGGAAGAGACCTGAGCAGATCATCTAGTCCGACCCCCTGCCATGGCAGGAAAGAGTACGGGGGTCAAACGACCCCAGTAAGGTGGTCATCCAACCTCCTCTTAAAAACCCCCAGGGTGGGAGCCTGCACCACCTCACTTGGAAGCTGGTTCCAGACCCTAGCCGCCCTGACCGTGAAGTAGCGCCTCCTGATGTCCAACTTAAACCTTCCCTCCGCCAGCTTGTGACCATTGTTCCTGGTCACTCCTTGCGGC
>NW_017728997.1:52475132-52479199 GCF_001723915.1 Gavialis gangeticus | reverse complement strand
CAAGGGCTCCACATTTCCTGGGGCCTTCTTTCTACTCCCTATGTATTTAAAAAAGGACTTCTTGTTGTCCTTAATCCGGGAAGCCAGCTCCTGTTCCATCTCTGCCTTGGCCTTCCTAACCATCCCCCTACACCCCCGAGCAACTGCAGAATAGTCCTCCTTAGTGATGACCCCTCCTTTCCATTGGGAGTAAGCCTCCTTTTTGGCAAGGAGACATTCCTGGATGTTTTTAGTGAGCCATGGAGGCTTATATGCTCTCCTGCTCCCAAACAACAACTGGTGTGCAGTTGTTGTTTGGTGTATCCTACATATTTTCATATTTAACATTTTTGGAGATGTAGCTGTAAGATCCAGGAGTGGTGAAGGTTCTGTTGTGGAATGTAGTAATTGTGGGGGTACTGGAGATATGTTGGCAGGTTTTGCATTTCTTGTCATGGCATGGTCTGGGTCCATTCAGAGTGTTTTGGGCTGTAGAAAGTTTGCTTCTGGTGATGAGGTTAGCGAGGTTTGATGCTTGTTTGAATTTACAAACCACTTTTCACAGACGAGCCTATGAACTTCACTTCATCAACCTCCTGGATACAAAAACTCATGGACTCAATATAGACATTGGTTTTATGACACACTATAACCTGCCTGACATCTGACTCCCAGGGAGCAGGTACCTCTCCACTTTTACCTGCTACATCCCCCTACCACTCCACCTCCCCCACCCCAGCCTGTCTCTCACCCCCTGACACCTCAACTTACATTTTCACTGACTGGCTTTCTTGCCTGCATTGCATGCCAGCCTCTGGCTTCTTTACTATTCCTTCCATCCAGGAAGAGCACACACCAACTGCAGATGCTTCCTCAGCCTCATGGGTTTTTAAACCCGAAAGCTTGCTAAAATATATTTCTCCAACTATTCAGTTGGTCTAATAAAAAGTATCAGAAGTACCCTCGACTGGTCCATGCTGGGGCCAGGACCCAAAGGAGAGGGGGGGTCAAAGGGCCAGGGGCCCACCACGAGGAATGCCCACAGCAAGAGGCTCAGGATTCCGACTGGCCTGAAGGCAGGACCAGGGTCTAAGGGGGAGCCAAAAGTCCCAGAGAGGGGACCACAGCTGGAGTGGGTGAAGGATGCAAAGTGTGAGGCATGGGCCACAGTATAGGGAAGGTACGGAGCTGCAGGATGGATGTCACCCCAAGACACCTAAATGGGCAGTCTCCTGCCCGGGAAACATCTGAATCAGTTTTTCATCAAGGAAAAAGAGGGGTGGGCAGTTGGCCCAGAAACAGGTGGGCGGGCAGAGATCTAACCCACACTGGGAAGGCCTCCTGTTAAAGGCTACCATCCCCACTGGCTTCTTCCTGCTCTGGCTACAAACACACACATGTCACGAGTTTTTCTTTGAACAATTTGAGGTGCAGTTTCACAGAAACTCCTGTACCTATCTTCTTGAAACCTGGTAGGCTTCATGGCCTCAGAAGGGGCTATCATCCCTGCAATTTTCTTCTGAATCAGGCACAAAACGACAAAGTTATAGGCATTTTAGTGATTCCCCATTGTAGCCTATTGCTGAATCACAAAAATAGTGTCAAAACTCTGAAACAGATTTGGCTGAATCAAAATGGAACAGTGATTTGAAACACCAGAACGATTCACTGTCACTCTGAAATGGCTAAATCCAAAACCAAAATGAAACATAGCCATTTTACACAGCCCTAATATGCATGTGTAGTTTCAACATGTACAGGAGCTTATGCATTGACTTGGTGTATATGTACATACCTGAGTATAAGTCCAGGGAAAGGTAGAGGGAAGAGAGGTCTCCCATGTTTTAGCTAAGTTGTTAAGGCACTGGCTCATGAAGTACAAGACCTGGGTTCTCACCCACTCTTATTCGGAGGGAGTTTGAACTTGTCTCACCAGACTCCCAGCATAGTACTCTAACACCCACATTATGGGTTGGGAAATATTTAGGTCCTTTTCTAGCACCCCTTTTAAAGCTGCCCCCTAGGTAACCAAGACCAGGAAGATTTGTGGGGTCAGGAGGAAGCAAGTCAGCTGGAGGGTGTGTGACTCAGTGAGATATGTGGACCTAGAAGGGAGTAGGTTGTAACCTAGACCCCTGCTCCCAGTGAAGCAGAAATTTCCCTAATGCTCTGCTTTCCATCCACAAACTAGAAACTGCAAGATGCAGTGGCTTAACTTCAAAAGGAATGAGGGAGAAAGACCTGGGTAATGTCCAACTTGTGGTATAGTGGTTAGATTACTGTGCTGGAAAGTCAGATATACTTCTTTGAAATTCCTCTGGGCAAAGGCTTTTCGAACCCTTGTCTCCTAATTACTAAGCAAGTGCCCCAAGTGATCTAAAACACAGAATGCGCTGTTTTCTCTAGTTACATAGACTTACATTACTGTAGTCTCTAAGAACCTCCCAAGAACTTGAAGGCACAACAAAAGTAATTTGCCTCCTTGCTTCCTTTCCTATAGAAAAAAACATAACTCCTGTTTTAAACTGTATATAGTTCTGTACTGCAGCTCTCCATAGGGTTGACTCTCCCACCTAGAACAGCAAGAAGAATTTGAAATGGAATTCTGAGTCTATCTGAATGAAAATGGCTATGGCATTTTTAAATAAAGGAACCTTCTAGGATTCTAAATGTGTGGCATGAGCCATTTATTCCGCTGATCACAGAAAGAGATATATAGTGTCCACCCTTTACTAAGCATACACAGTATTACTGGATTCAGCAAGAGTAAATGGTTTAAATGCATTAAAATAGGGGAAATGTCTTCTTAACTCTGATGATATTTTGCTGTAGAGGTCATAATTACTGGTAATAGAAAAACTATTTTCACACAAAAGCCTGATTATGAACAGTCTTAAAAACATTCAGGTAAACATTATTGTATTCTATTAAATAGTCATGAACAAATCCAGAATTTGTTTTTTTCATAGTAGATAGTTGCACATGTAGCCAAATGATGCAACTATCTACTTTGATTTCTTCTGCTTTATAGACTTATCACCAATTTCACAAGCTGCAATGTGCTAATTTTGCCATTTTTTCATTCTTCAGACTATCAATGGTATAGAATTCTACAGCATAAAAATTGATTGCAAAGTGACTTCTCGATTTGCCCACAATGTCATCACCAGCCGAGCTGTTAACCGGGCCAATATATCCAAAGAAGTCATTTTTGATGTTGACCTCCCTAAGACAGCTTTCATCACCAATTTTACCATGTATGTAGAACTTTATATTTCTATTATACATAAACAATATGGGTGGATATCATTCACAGCTATAGAGATGAGCTGAATTCAGAATCTGAACTAGGGATATAAACAGTTAAATGGTTAAATGACAGTTATATTTATACTGTTTACCATTAACAGTTTACCATTGAGTGACCTCTGGCAGGAACAGCCCTGGCCCCTTATGTCTTCACCATGCACCTGGTGTTCTGTCGGCCCCAGGCCACTGGCAGGGGAAGTGGGTGCAGCCAAGCCACTAGGGGGCACTGTCCAGCTGCAAATCTGTGGCTTCCCTTCACCCCCATGGGCAGGGGCAGGGGTTTGGGGTACCGGCATCATGGCCTGTACCTGGAAGACTCCTCCTTGCTATTGGGTCAGGCACTCTCTGGCTTGCCCTGGGGGAAGCGAGGGTCCAGTCCCAGTGGGTTGGCCTCTGCCTGGCATGCTGCATCCTTCCTCCTCCCGCCCATGGCACTGGGGCTGTGTGGCATCAGGCCCAGCCCTGAAACAAGCTGAACAAATAGCTGGCTCAGCCCAAGGAGGAGCTGTGGCAGCTTGAGCAGGCAGTGCTGGGTCTGAGGGTTGCTGCTGGCCTTTCATGTGGTAAGCACGTCCCCAAGGCATTCCTGAGGGGTGGCAGCGCAGCAGCTGCATCCTGGGAGGCCACTGTTCCAGCCCTAACACTCCCCCTGGGATCCCTGCTGCACTGCCCTGCTGTGTCACCACCCCTCAGGAGAGCCTGGGGCTGCAGTCACCACATGAGGGGCCAGCAGCATACCCTTAGACCCTGTCCTGCCTGCTCCGGCTGTTGCAGTGCCT
>NW_017728997.1:52473387-52475017 GCF_001723915.1 Gavialis gangeticus | reverse complement strand
GTCCTGCCTGCTCCGGCTGTTGCAGTGCCTCCTCAAGCCAAGACAGCAGCATGTTCAGCCCTGCCTCAGGGCTGGGCCACATCCTGTGTGGCCTCAGCACCACAGGCGGGAGGGGGAAAGAGGCCACTCCATTGGGACCAGACTCCCTCCCGCTCCCTTCAGGGCAAGCTGGGGAGGGCCTAGCTGGCAGCATGGAGGAGACTTCCAGGTCTGGGTTGCGATGGCACAAGTGGGTTTCTTGGGCTAAATTAGCAATACAAAGAATAAACATGCAAAGTATTTTTGAAACCTCCAAACAGTGCTGTTTTCATGAATTATATCATTAATTTTCAGTTTTTTTCTACCTGTTTGTGTGACCCCCAAAAGAGTCACCTTTAGTGCCAGTATTCTTTTTCCAGGAATACCTTTTGTTTCCAGAAACCTGTTCCATTGTCTATGGTATTCCCTAACAATAGACATAGATTGTTTCCTAAACATAGATAGGTTAGGTTAGGGCATAGCTGGTTTCCTAAATATAGATAGATAGGTTTCCTAACCATCGATTTTCTTTTTAGTAATTTGAATAGTTGATGAAAGACTGAAGATAGAGAGAAATGTATTATCACCTTATCTTTCCTTACAGTGGCAGTCTTGTAACTGGTTCAGGCATTTGGTAATGATTTAAATAAGGTGAGATCATCTGCCCAACGTTGGTCTAATTTATTTTCAGGGTAGGAATTGGTCTTGATCCTGTAAGATGTTGAACTCAGTGCTTGTAACTCCAATTGAAGTTGCTGGAAAGGAAGATTGTTCAGCACTTTATAAAAAGTGACCAACACTTGACAAGATTATGCTGCATTTGAAAGCTTGCCTAAATGTATCCCAACTATGCAACTGGTCCAATAAAAAATACCACCGACAGAAAGTCCTTGCCTCTCCTTAAAATTGTTTGTAGCAAACAAGTTGTTAAACGGAGGGCTGGAACACAGTATATTTTCACATATTAAGACAAATCATTCCACTAAATTAGATACTTTCTCACTTTTAGGACAATTGATGGTGTCACATATCCTGGGAACATAAAAGAAAAAGAGGTTGCAAAAAAGCAATATGAGAAGGCTGTTTCAAAAGGACAGACTGCAGGCCTTGTCAAGTAAGCATATTGCTTTACAATGGGTTTTTAATTTTTTTTTGTTTCTTTATTGTATCATGTAGGTAAAGCTGAGAATAGTAATGTATTTTTAGCATATATTAAAAGTTTGAACTTTATGAGGGGAGGACAGACAACTTCTGATTATTCAAGCCATATTTATAATTGTGAAAAGTAGAGGTGCACCAATACAGCAATCCCATATTGGATCAGGACTGATATAGGGAAAATTGACAGTATTGGAAATAGGCTTTTTTTGCCAGATGTGGCTGATAATGTGTCTGATAAATGCCCCATACGTGTGCACAGCCGCAGCATGCATGCAGCCAGGAGCGCAGCCTGGTGGCTTGGAGAACAGCATTTGGCTGGTAAGACTGTTGTGGGGGAAGAAGTGGGGGGAGGGAAGGGGAATGGGAGGGGGCAGATCAAGGCCCCCACAGTGAGGGAGGAAGTAGGGCTGGGGTAGGTGCTACTCAGCTGGGGTGGGGTGGGGCAGGTTGT
>NW_017728997.1:52461523-52468387 GCF_001723915.1 Gavialis gangeticus | reverse complement strand
AGATCAAGGCCCCCACAGTGAGGGAGGAAGTAGGGCTGGGGTAGGTGCTACTCAGCTGGGGTGGGGTGGGGCAGGTTGTGCACCCTGGCGAGGGAATGGGGGACCTGTGTCCCTGGATCTATGTGTGGGGCGAGGGCGGGGTGGACTGCCACTGCAGGCTGGGCTAGGGTGGCGCTGGGCTCTTCCTGGTAGGGGTGTTGGGCTGGGTTGCACTTGGGGTGGGTGATGGTGGTGCTGGGAGTGGGGCTATGGGGAAGTTATGGCAAATTTTGGGGTGGCTGCAGCCCCTTCCGTAGCTCCCTCCCAGCACTGCCTCCGCCTGCCCTGAGTGCAGCCCAGCCTAGCCCCTTGCTGGGAAGCGCCTGGCACAGCTCCCAGCTGCAGCCCACAGCAGTAAACTGCCCTCACCCCGCATGCAGATCCAGGGGCACACGCCCTTCATGCCCTCCTGAGTTGCATGCAGGGTGGGAGCTGTGCCCCCCCCATGCATCCTGGACGACCTGTAGCTCCATCATATGCCCCATCCTTCCCTGAGTGGGCAGCGCCTGCCCCTTTCCCAACCCCACTCCCTCCCTCACTGTGGGGGCCTCAATCTGCGCCCCCATCCATGACCCTTCCCTCCCCCCACCCCTTCCCCCACAACAGACTTACCAGCCCGATGCTCGTGTTTAAGCTACCTTGCTGCATATTGGAATCAGATTGGCATCAGCCAATATGGCTTCTTAAAAATTGGCCCTTGGTATCGGCCCAAAAAATCGCTATCAGTGCACACCTAGTGAAAAGTCAGTTCTTCAGTTTTTATTGATTGAGAATGTTTTACTGACTGAGAAATTATATAGTTGTAACTTGTTATTCTGGACTACTTGTGTAATGCTATTTGGCATGACTGTAAGCTAACAATCAGACACAGAAATCTAATTTCTGTTACACTCATTTTTGGGCTTGGGTCTTAAGTAGGTACACAGCAGTGAAGAGGAAACAAACGTCCTTTTTTAATTTGTGATTTGTTCATTGAACATTTCTAGGGCTTCTGGAAGAAAAACTGAAAAATTCACTGTTTCAGTCAACATCGCAGCAGCCAGTAAAGTCACTTTTGAACTGACCTATGAGGAACTGTTGAAACGACAGTTTGGAAAATATGAAATGTTCATCAAAGTAAAACCAAAGCAGCTTGTCAAAAACTTTGAGGTAAATGGCAATGTGAATTTAATTGTATCTAGCAGTGATTATATTTTGCAGTTATAGATGCAAATGATATTAACTAAAGGTACAATCAAATTCTGTGCTGCTTTTGCAAGTGGGAGGCTGTGTTCATCCACATGGGTTCACAACTGGAGAAAAGGACACAGTCCTAGGTCACTGTTGATCTGTGGACTGTAGCTGGGTTCATAGAAGTCATAGAAGTAGGGTCGGAAGGGACCTTATAGATCTTCAAATCTGACCCCCTGCCTGGGTTGAATGGCATGGTCGTGCCCTCTGGTGACCACCGGCCTCCTGTCTCCTCCATTTCCTGGGGTCCTTCCCTCTCTCTCACTTTTCTACCACACCTTGAATGTTATTTGAAAAGAAAAGGATTGGGAGATGGCCCAAGTCCCCCAGTGAAACCACTTGTCCAGTTCTTCTGCCTGTCTCTCTTCATGTCTCTTGCCACCAGGTACCTTAAGGGCTGTGTTCATTGCCTCCTATCTCCTTTACAGCTATGTCCATGCCTTGCTGGTGTTATCATTCAGGCTCTTTCCCCTGCTGAGGCCTCAGCCTTCTTGGCCTCTGTCCCCTTTCTCTTGCAGGGCCTTTTAGCCCACTGTACTGGACCCAGCTTCTGGGTTCCAGCCCTTGTCTTTCCTACTATGGCTCTGTACCCTGCTTTGGGCACTGGGTTCTCTAGCCCTGTCTCTGCCTTGCTTAGAGCTTTTGCCTGCTTTGGCTCTATCTCTGCCCTGCTTTGGGCACTGATCCCCTTGACCCTGTCTCTGCCCTTCTCTGGGCACTGGGCTTTCTAGCCCCATCTCTGCCCTGCTCTGGACACCAGGCCTCATGGCCCCATCTCCACCCTGCTCTCAGCACTGCTGCACCCACTGGAACGGCAAGTAAGGCAGTCATTCTGCTGGATTAGGAAGCAGGGCACCCTGTGGCCTAACATTTTCAAGTACGACATTGTACAGGGCAGAGCAGGAAAGACTTCTGGATGCAGGGCTTACCAGGTTCCTAGTAGCAGCTTGCTGCCTCAGCAGCCCATTTCTGGCTTTGGAACCAAGGCTATCTCAGTCCTAATGCTGACCCCTTTCCAGATGCCAGTGCTGAAAATCAGCAGATTGTCAGCATCAGCATGGAGATATACTACACCTTCAGTTCATGCTGGCATATAAACCAGCCATAAAAATGTTCTGCGTATTTTGTGGAATATATTTGTCTAGTTTGATAATTGCTAGTTTGTATTAATTGTGCCATAAATGTAATGTATGACGGGCCTGGTACACATACCATGTTCTGTGTTCTCCTGGCTTAGCCTTCAAACAAGTCAAGGTTTACTTTGTTCCAGAAGCTGTGTGGAAAATCCTGTTGTCTGCCTTCCCTCCTGATGTGGTAAAGCCCACCTGTAGTTCAAGAATTTTCTAGTGTGTATGTACAGAGGATGCTCTAAGGCTAGGGACAGAAGTTACACATAAACCAGTTTAAGTGATCAGAAACTGGTGTAAACCTGCAACAGAACAGAAGTTCAGGACACACAAACAAGTTTCAAAATGGCCAAAAGTGGTTTAAGTTGATCTTAGTATCAGACTTAAGTGATTGAGGTCAAACTGGTTTATGCAACTTCTGTCCCAGACCCCTTCCTGGTTTAAGTTAAATCAGAGTCCCCCAGCATGCTTTGCAGACCTGGGCTGGGCTGGGCTGGGCTGTCTGCTCCAGAGAACAAGGCTGGCCCCATCCCTCTGTTCTCTTTCCAGAGCAGTGAGGGCTGACTGGCAAAGGGGTGGATGCTGGAAACCTGGGTGGGGACTGCAGCCAAGTCTTTCTGAGAGGGAGGGGGGCAGCCCCTGCCAGACCTTTCCCCCCTCGAGTGGAGGGGGTAGGAGTGTGGGGCAGGGTGGGGCAACAGCCTGAGAGGGACTGCCCTCCCAGACAAACCCCTGCTGGGGTCTGGGGTCTCAGAGGGGCTTTAATCCCCCCTGTCCCCAATTCAGTATGCTGCCTACACCCCTTGCTCTATGCTGGAGCAGGGTGTGGTTAGCGGGCAGGCAATAGTCTGAGAGGTACTGTCCCCCCAGTCAAATCCTGGTTTGTGGTCTGGGGTCTCAGAGGGGCTTTAATCCCCACTTCCCCAGGTCAGTGTGCTGGCACCAAGCTCTTCAGGACCAGACTGAGAGGTGGGAGGTGTTGGCAAAGACCTGACACAATCATAATATGTAAGTGCTGGAAATAGAGCTAAGGGAACAGGAGAGGAATTGCTTTGGCTGCTGTGACCAAAGAAAGCAGAAAACTACATTTAGAAATGGCAGGAGACTGGAAGACTCCACCCCCTTCCACCTCTGGCAGAGATTGTTGCTAGCAGTTGGTAAGGGGAGGGGGAGGGGGCTTACATAACTCCCCATGCTCCCCTAGGCCATGGGGGAGGGGGAAGGGGCTAGGGAACTAGGGCTGGAGGGACTGGTCCCTTGCCATCTGTGAGCACAGAGCCAAGCCCTGCAGGACCAGACAGAGGTGGGAGACCAGTCCCTCTAGCCCTAGTGTTGGCAAAGACCTGGCACAATTATCACTTGTATGTCCTTGAGACAAAGGAACAGGAAACGATTGCAGACAGCATGAGCTAGTGTGACTAAAGAAAGCAGAGAACTACATTTAAATTATAAAGCACAACCTGTAAAAGGTGGGAGACTGGAATACCTAAGCAAGGACTTTCTGAATACCTGACTGTAAGGAGACACTGCCCTCAGGACTGCATAAGACTTATGCAAGGCTTTCTCTTGTCTTTTTGGTTTATTACATTCCATTTTAAGTCAGACTAAGCTATGTGTGCTCTCACTGTGTTTTAATGGGCTGTATCTTAGCTCAGGCAAAGGTTTTTGATTGTTCTGTCTTATGCTTGAGGTTGCAAAGTGCTGTGTTCAATACGTGCTTGGTTCAGAGAAAGGACAATTCTTCTTCAAGCTTTTATGAATTCAATGCCACTACCTTTTCCCCACCCCCACCCTTGCTCTTCAGTCTGGCAGTGGCTGCCTCCCTTCCCCACCCCCAAGTGGAAAGCGGGGGCATAAGCCTGGCAGGCACTGCCCATCCCCACCAGGCAGACCCGGGTTGGGGCCCCACCCTCCAGCAGTTTAGCCCTAGGCTGGTGCCTGGCCACGCTCCCTCCTCTGGAGTAGGGTGGGGAAAGCCTTAGAGGGCTTCTCTCCTCCCTTCCCTTTGGCAGTGCCTGGCAGGTGTGCTCTAGCTCCCCCCAGTTTCTGGCTTGAGCTCCTGCATTTCCTAAATCAAAAGTGAATGTCTGTTCATTTGTTTATCAGTTCAGTCTGTGCAGTTTAGATTAATCTGCAAAAACTGAATCGATTCAGCCTCTGGCTTTTTGACTATCTGTACTTAGCCTAAATGACCGTGCCTCAAAACTTAGTACTTCAAGGAATGTGTAAACCATTATTTAGAGCACTGTGCATATGTGAAAAACAACATATTGCAGCATAAAGAAATCAAATTGAAATCTGGCCCAAGCTATTGCTAATGTTCTCAGAAGGAAGGAGTATTTTAAAATTCTCAGAGGGAATAAGTGGTTATTCAATATGTGGCCAAAATTCTTGTCAGCAGCTAGCAAATCAAATTCATTCTCCATAGGACTTTTAAATCATAGAAATAAGTTATGTAATGTCTGAGTGCCTGTTCATCTTTGATTCAAACATGGGATTAAATTGCTGTTTTGAATTATAGAAGCAGATTTCCTTTGTTATTAAGAAAATTCCTATTCTGTATGTAGAGTTGTTCAGTGGTAATCTAAGTTGTTATACCTATGGTCTTATTAATTGATGGTGTGTTTCAATGAATATTTCAGGTTCAGGTAAACATCTTTGAACCCCAAGGTATCAGAGAGCTGGAAGCAGAAGGAACATTTATCACCAATGACTTATCAGATGTCATTAAAAAATCTTTCTCAGGAAAAAAGGTACAATGAATACTCATCTTAGCAGAAAATGAATGTGTTATCTGAATTAATTGGAAACCAGAAATAAATTACTATAAAATAATGTTGGTGCAAAATATTGGGCTAATGCAAAAGAAAATACACTGTTTGCCAATGATGGAAATAGATGAGATAACACAATTATTTTTAACTGATTTTTATTAGTGTTTCATCTTGTGAATCTTCTCTTTCTCTGACTGGTTAAATTGTGCTGACTTAAAACAACCATCTCTGGGTCACTGCCCTAACACAGAATAGTCAGCTACTCTGGCTGTATCTTTCCTACTTCCCTATTGACATGTATCTAGATAATAACATATTTAAAATAACAGCTGTTCTGCATTAACCTGTTGCCATATGACATTTATGTTGATGTAACTAATACTTTTTCAGACAGACTGAAAAAATATTAGGGGGCAGGAGGGGTGCCTTTTTGTGTTCTGAATTTTATGCTGAGTTATTGGAGTTTGAGTCTTATGAGAGCTTTTGCTTTCAGGGCCAGGTGTCTTTCAAGCCAACCCTTAATCAACAGCGAACATGTGCTAATTGCTCAACAACTCTGTTGGATGGAGACTTTACCATAAAGTATGATGTTGAGAGAGGCAAGCCAAATGATTTACAGGTAAATCCAGTTAGATTTTGAAATACTGTATGCACGGGTTTTGTATTGAAGAGGAATAATTTCTTCTTATCTTTATTTTTCAGATTGTCAATGGATACTTTGTACACTTTTTTGCACCGACAGATCTTCAAAATTTGCCTAAGAATGTTGTTTTTATAATAGATATTAGCGGATCAATGAGTGGAAGAGAAATAGAACAGGTAATTATTTACATTACTACAAAGTGAGTCTTGGAGTTCAAGCACCTAGTGCCAGGAGAAGCTAGGAACCTCTTATAAGGGGAAGGAGCTTGAATCCATCACCTTCTATATTGTATATTAAGAGAGTCACTAGCCAATTGCCTGTCAAGAATGACAGCCAGGGGCAGGGGTGGCCAGGGGTAGAGGCTTGCATCTGGCCCCGCCCTCCCACCTTTGGGACTGGGCCCACTGCCCCCCTCCCTCCCCCCACCGCTTCAGGGCTGGGCTGGGCCGGGCCACCCCCCCTCCATCTGCTGGCGCCACCCCGCCATTTGCTCTGTCGCCGCCACCTGCAGGGCCAGGGGGGCATGGCCAGTGCACTGGCCTTGCCCCCACTTCCCCCATCCACTCCATTTATGTGGCCTGCAGGGAGCAGAGGGGATGGGGCCAGCGCCCCCCACCACCCGTTCGCTCCGTTGCCACTGCTTGCAGGACAGGGGGCCATTATCCCTGCCCCCCTGCCATCCACTCCATTGCTGCTGCCTGTTGGGGTGGGGGCTGGGCAGGGACAGAGGCCTGGGGCCAGACTCTCTCCCCACACCCTTGTCCCCACCACTTTGGAGCCAGGGCTGGGGCCGGGGCTGGAGTAACTCCCCCCACACCTCCCCAGGGGGTCAGTGGTGACAGAGCCCTGTGTCCAGCCCTGCGCCCCTGCTCCCACCCCGTTCGCCACCGGTGGTTTAGGTTCAGGCTCGGGGCTGCTCCCCCACATCCCTCCCTCCGCCATGGCAGCCCCGACTCCATTCTCTTCCCCCTCACGCTGCCGTAACTTCCCCCCAGCTCTGTCCCTGCCATCATGGCAGTGATCTGCCACCTGCTGTCCCTACTGCTTTATT
>NW_017728997.1:52446071-52456523 GCF_001723915.1 Gavialis gangeticus | reverse complement strand
ATGGCAGTGCTCTGCCACCTGCTGTCCCTACTGCTTTATTCACACTCTGACTGGCTGCCGAGACAGTCATTCAGAGTGTGAATAAAGCGTTACGGACAGACAGACTAAGGCTTTTATATATATATATATATATATATATATATATATTCTGTTAAAGTATGTAGCAGAAACTTTTATGGCATGAGCACCCTCGCATTCTCTTCTGGAAATGCTAGCTGAAAGCTTCATCTGCGACTGAAACAATAATCCTGGTTATAGTCATTCTGTGTTTTATTTATTTATATTTGTATTTTCTGGTAAGTATATTTACTTATTTATATTTTATTATTTAAAAGCAAAATATTTCTATAAAGCTATCATGCTCTAAATATCCCATATATTAAAATATACACACATGCATGTGTGCGCATGCACACATCTGTTGTTTCCATTTTATATAACTTTTGTTCCCTCTTTTGCCTTGAGATGTTGAACATTTCATTAACAATAGGGCTCCCCACTCCATTCTGTTACTCAGAATTTCTGCTGCTCAAAATTTTTGCTGGATCTCATCAGCATTCCATCTTTCTTGTTTAAGATCTGCTAATTATAGTTTCATAGTTGGTAGGGTTGGAGGGGACCCGAGCAGATCAAGTCTGACACCCTGCCACGGCAGGAAAGAGGACTGGGGTCAAATGACCCCGGCAAGATGTTCATCTAGCCTCCTTTTAAAGACCCCCAGGGTAGGAGACAGCACCACTTCTCTTGGAAGTTGGTTCCAGATCCTAGCCGCCCTAACTGAAGTAGCACCTCCAGATATCTAGCCTGAATCTACACTCTGACAGCTTGTGACCGTTATTTCTTGTCAGTTCTAGTAGTGCTCGGGGGAACAGGGACTCCCCCAATACCTGCTGTTTCCCTCTGACTAGTTTGTAAACAGCCACTAGATCTCCCCTCAGCCTTCTCTTGTGGAGGCTGAACAGCCTCTCCTCGTAGGGCCTGGGTTTTTTTCTATTGTTCTATTGTTCCTCTCACTTGCAGCCTCTATCATTTAAGGTCTAGGAAGTTCTGATTCAGAGACTGTACCCCAAGCTCCCATGCTGAATAGCTACTGATGCCCCTTTCCTGCAAGAATTTTTCCAGCCCCTTTTTGAATCTGGCTAAACTGTCAGCTTCCACAGCATCTGGTGGCAGTGAGTTCCACACTTCAATTGCATGCTGTGTGAAAAAGAACTTCCTTTTGTTAGTTTTGAACTTACTATTAGTTTCTTTTTGTGACCGCTAGTTCTTGTATTGTGAGAGAAAGTAAATAGTAAATCCCTATTACTTTCTCTTTGTTATTTAGTAATTTGTAAATCCATATTATGCCCCCCCCTTACCAAGAATCTATTTTTTTAAAGTGAATAAACCTAGCCTCTTCAGTGTCTCCACATTTGGAAGCCTCTCTGTACCACTAATCCTCCTTGTTGTACTTCTCTGTACCTTCTCTAGTTTTTCTGTATCCTTTTTGAGGTGTGGGGAACAGAAGTAGACACAGAACTCAAGATGTGGATGCACCATAGATTTATAAGAAACTCCAGTAAGAAATCTTCAAAAACAAAGCATGCTAAAGCTATATGCTGCCATTTGTAACCCAGTGTAACCATATTGCTTTAATTAATTTAAATCTCTTTGTTTCCTGATAGACAAGAGAAGCACTTCTTAAAATATTAGATGATATTAAAGGAGATGACTACTTCAATTTCATATTATTTGGTTCAGTTATATACACTTGGAAAGACACATTAGTTAAAGCCACTGCAGAGAATCTGGAAGAAGCAAGGAAATTTGTTCGTGCTATTGACACTGAAGGTGGTAGGTATTGTAGCAAAGTTCTCAGTAAGTAAGATGGCTGAATAAAATAATATGCAAATTCAGTCTGAGAATGAACTGCTAAAACTTTAGTCTAATAAGTAATGATTAAGAAGCACTGCTATAGTTGCATTTGTTTTTGAATTCTAGGAGGGATTTAACAACTTTCAGAGAGAAAACTTGATAGAAGACAAGTTTGAAACATAAAGTACAAGCCCTCCTTACCCTAATATTGCATATGAGTTATTAGACTTTAAGTTATTAGCAGGGATCTTGGTTTCCTTTGTTTAAAAAAATCGCAATTATCTGATTTAAAAAAAAAGTGCAAATTCTCTGATTAAAAAGCCCAAATGCTTTTTTTGGCATGATTACAATGAAACACCACTATAGTGTGTGTGTGTGTATGTGTGTGTAGATATATATATATATATATATATCAACCAATATTTGTTTGATGTTTATTGATATATTTAAACATCATTATGTTTGAATTGATATATTTTATTGGTATATTTGCAATTTTAAAGCAATTTGAAAGCCTACTAGTGTCTCAATCACTATAATAAAATAAATTCTAAATTCCTGTAAATGTTGGCATTTTATTTAGGGTTTTTTATCATGGAAAATGAGAGCGCCCCCTGCCCCATTCACTCACCAGGACAGGGGTCCAGCTGCAGCTGTCCACCCCGCTTCCCCTCCAGCTACTTTGTGGCATTGAGCAACTCTGATATACTGGTGCCCTGCCCATGAATTGCCCCTCACTCCCAACCTGTAGCCCCCCAGCCCTGCTGGTGCTCTTCACTCCCCACCAACAGCCTCCCCCCAGCCCTGCCAGAGGGGTCCCCTGCGCTCGGGCTACGGCGCCAGGGACCTAGGTTTTCAGGGTTGGAGCTGCCCACCCTGCTGCCCTCCCCCTGGGGCCTTTGCAGCTTAGCAGGCAAGACTGCCCCGGCTTCCCTGGATGAGGCTCCTGCAGCTCCATCCCACTCCCCTCCCAAGCCCTGTGGCTGAGCATTTGGCCCCAGGCTCCAAGCTCTACACACTGCCCAACTCCCTCCCACCCTGACTATAGGGTCCTCAATCCCCCCACCCCTGTGCCAGACTTACATGTGGGAGCTGCTCTCCAGGCTGCCTGGTGGCCATGTGCATGTGTATGTGTGTTCCTGCACATGGTGCCCCCTGCTGATCATCCTCCTCCCACTCCCCCCCAGCCTGGAACTCTGTGAGCCTGCAAGGGGGAACCCACTGTTTCCCACGTTTTTTTCCTTCACAGGAGAAAATCCTGGTTTTTCTCCTTAAAGTGGGGAAATCTGCATTTTATTACATTTTTTCATGGTGAACAGAAAACTTGGCTTCCTGGTAATTCGTATTTTGCACAGAGAGATGCTTATTGACAACATGAGCAATTGGGGAATGAATCCATCAGTCATTCATAACTCCTAAGTAGTTTGTCATAATGTCTGCCGGTGTACCCTGAGGCAGCAGAGTTCAACATGAGTCACAGAGAGCCCCTTACAGGAAGCGGGGATGAGGGAGAGAGCAGTCTATCCTGGGTTGATGGAGAAACTAATCAAACACTATTATTCTGTGTGTGGCATGCCAGGCATTAAGATTAAACATTGATAAACTAACAGCTTTGCAGTCACACAAACACAAGCTTCAGTCTCAAATCATCAGTAACTATGTCAGGAAAACTAAACATTCCACGCATAAGGTGTGACGGAAACTCCTTGTTTGTTCCTTCCAAATCCATTAACTTTCACAGAGGCCATAAATTAGCCCCTGCATAACTATTGAGATATTTTTAAGTTTAGCATTTACCCAAAACAGGACACCTTTTATTTTCTAGGTTTCAAAACCTGTGTAATGTCATAATTTAGTCATGCACCTTCGTATAAAACCAAATCCTTCCTCTCGAATTTTAATTGTATCTTATGAATTAAACTGCATATAGATGCCAAAAGGCCAAAACTGCCTGGATGTTTCCTTAAAATGTTTAATATGTTTTTAAACCAAAATTGTATCTCTACCTTGCAGCAACAAACCTGCATGGTGGTTTAATGAGGGGAATTGAAATGCTGAATACTGCTTATGAAAAAAATATCGTGCCCCAGAGAAGTACTTCTATAATTATAATGTTAACAGATGGCCAACCTAATGTAGGTAAGTGTTCTAATAGATAAAACAACAGTAAAATAGAGATAAGTAGGTGAAGGAAAACCATGAAGATAATTTCCCAGTCTTTCACTTCCAGAGGCATAAGACCTTATTATCCATTGATTTCAATAGTATTACAATGGTGTGAACCCTGAATAGCAAAGTAGAGAAACAGGCCTCTGGTTCCAGTTTTTGATTCACTCTCTACTACATACTGCATTTACTTGAATCTAAGGTAAGGTTTATTTCCCCAGTCAGCAAAAGGGGGTGGTGAGTCCTTTGTCTTAAATTTGCATACAAAGCAAGGTGGCTGCTGTGGCTCTGACTCTGGTCCTGAGCTCAGGATGGGACCAGAGATAGAGCTACAGCAACTTCCTGCCCCCTTCTCTGCTTGCCCCTTGCAGCTTTTGCCCCTTCTCCTTCCCCCAATGCCTCGTTTTCCCTGCCTCCCTCTTACTATCAGCTATAGCTTGGCTCTGGCTTGGACAGGTTTCCCTCCTGGGCATGAAGCACATAGAAACTCTGTCCCCTACCCAGCCAGTCAGCAGTGCTGACTCTGCTGCACGGCACAGGAAAGGATGAGCTTGCATGTGCTGTGCTCTGGGCAGGAATATTCTGAGCAGCATCTGACAGTAAGGGCACAGGGAGAGAGGCAAAGACTTCAGGAAGAAAGGGCAGATGCTGTGGTGAGCTGGCACTGCACTGGTATAAACACACTGGTCAAATTAAAGTAACACGATATAAATATTACTATGAGCTTATGCAACATGTCTACTTTGGAGATTTACATTAGTGTAACTGAATATATTATTTTACTGGTGTAAAATTTCTCTATATAAGTCTTAACATAGCAGTTGATCACCTGATGGTGAATTAGGGCAAATAGTGGGATACTGGCAACCATTTTGACATATTCTTCATTTTACTAGAAACCCTATAGAAGTCAGGAAAGACCTGAGGAAGAATTTACCTTGGGCCAAACTAGGTTGGGACTAAGAATCTCTACACCCAACTGCAGAGTTGCCCCAGGCAGGCTAATCAGGGCTGCCGTAATTTCCTGGGACTAATTTATGTGGAGCAGTACATCAACCCCAAAACTACCCACAGGCTTTAAAACACAAAAGTTTTTTGAGCACTGGTGCCTCTTAGAAGACTTTTGTTAAGGGTTGGGAAAAGCTTTTAGTTTTATTGCAACTCCCTCCCTCCCCCCTGCTCTGAAGGCAACCCCAAAAATATCTGCCTTGTAAATTAGATATTTTTAAATGCCATCTAAAGTTAGTTTAAATTTGGTGAGGTCTAAAAATATGATGGTTACACTCTAAGAAACCTAATGAAAAATATAATTTTTTCTGTTAATGACAACAGTAGCAGACTATATAGCCTAATTGTTTTATATTATTTGCTGCAGGATTATCAGACCCCCAACAAATTCAAGAGAGTGTAAAAAAAGCAATTCAAGAAAAATACCCATTATACAATCTTGGCTTTGGCTATGGTGTTGACTATAATTTTTTAGAAAAGTTGGCATTGGAGAATAAAGGATTGGCTCGCCGTATCTATCCAGATTCTGATTCAGCCATACAACTGCAGGTAAAGCTATAGCTATCTAAATTAGATCACCATTTTTTTTCTACTTCCTCTGTAGTTGAAAAGGAAAATATAGCTAGATCTTGGGTCAGTGTCTTCACCCCAGTGATCAGGATTTAACTGCAGCAAAATTTTCCCCTTTTTTCACACAGGTGCAAAAGTGGAGCAACTGTAAATTGGGGTGGCAGTGTGATCTATTGAGTACTGTATGACACAAGACACCAACAGGCCATGTTCTAAAGTATACTCTAAAGTGACTTATATTCATTTTGTGTCTTCCTCATTCCTAAACCAAACACAAAAATGGAAGAAGAACTTATGCCTTCTGGGTTTTATTCCCAACTCTGTCGTTAACTTTTGTTGTGCCATCCTGAGCAAGTCAGATGGAACTGTAAACTCATATATGCATGGTACTTGGCCCATAAAGATGAAGGAGTTTTAAAGGCATATTTTCTAATGCCCTCTGATATCTTAGCCATTCTTGGCAGAACTGGCTTCCTGTGCTTTAAATTATTTTAAATTATTATGGCATAATAACTACTGAGTGACCAGTCCACAAGATCAGGTGGTCATCAACAGAGATCCAGCTACCCCATCCCTACTATTTTGGGGTTTTTCTTCAATGATTAGCTTATTTTGTCTGAGTTTGTATTTTGATTTCAATTCCTATAGGCAATAGGGCTAGAGACTTACCTTTATAAAATGTAGGGTACTAGGACTCCTGTCTTGTGGTGAGGTATAGTAAGGTTTATGGCAGAAGGGATCTGCAGCAACTGTTCTTTTATCTGTTATCACAGGGGTGGGCAATTGCTTGGGCCTGTGGGCCATACAGGGGGTTTTAGTGAGCGGTCGCAGGCTAGGTCAGCACTACCGCCCCCCTCCCGAACCACCCCACAATGGCTCACCAAAACTCAGTAAGTGGTCAATCCCATTGGCACATTGGGCAGCATGTGCTAGGTGGGAGTTGCACAATGGGGACTGTACTGGAGTCATCACACAGTAGGGGCAATCAGGAGCCACAGCTCTGTGAATGCAGCCAGTCACTGCTGGGCTTTTGTCCTGAGGTGCCTGGCACAGGGTCCTACCCTGCAGCCCATGTCAGGCACCAACACTCTCTCCCATTGCTAGGACAGGCGGGAGGGAGTGGCTGTCCTGGTGCTGGGGCTCTGACTTTGAAGCCAGCAACCACCCCTGCTCTCTTGGCAGGTGTGTCTAGTGTCATTGGGCATCCCACTCTGAGCTGCCCTCTTTACTTGGCCTGGGAAGAGCCAAGAGACCCACTGCAACCTGGGCAAAACTCTCCATGGGCTGGATCTGGCCCACAGGCTGTATTTTGCCCACCCCTGTATTATCATCTATTATGTTACTCTGGGTGAGGCTGAAGAACTTGCTGTTTTCTTCTTTGTTTGTTCCTGCTCTTATTTCATGGAATATGTTTTTTATTTCTTATGTTATGTCTTAGTTTTGTTTGTAAAAATGTTAAGAGGTCTTTGGGTACAGGAGTGCATATCAGTTTGATTAATAATAGTAATAAGCCGTGATTCCTCACTTTACCCTAGGGTTTTTATGATGAGGTGTCCAATCCAATGCTTTCAGATGTGGAATTGAACTACCCTGAAAATTCAGTATCTGACTTAACTAATAACAACTTTAAACACTTTTACGATGGATCTGAAATTGTGGTAGCTGGACGCATTGTAGATAATGATCTGAACAGTTTAACTGCAGATGTGAAAGCTCAAGGTGTAAGTATGGGGCTGGTTTGATTGTTTAAGGCACTATACTCATGAAATATCTGAATGTAGGAGGATTTAGATTTGCTAGTGCTTAAAAATGCATAAGTACTCTTTAATTCAATGCAAAGATATATTATTGCACACTAGTGAGAATTTAAATGGACCAGAAGTATGACATTTAAAACATTTGGCTACATTTTTCTTTTCCTTACAGTAGTATCAAACTGGAGTACATGTGAATATATAAGACTTGCTATCAGAAACCTCAAGTCAACAATTTTTTGGCATCTAAATTATCTACCTCATAGTTGTCAAATGTAGGGCCCATGGGCCAGGTCAATCCCATGGAGTCATATGATCCAATCTGTGGGTCTCTGGACCAACCCCATGCACCACATGGGGCACATGTAGTATAAAGGGATAATCCAGGGTGTGTGCTGCATGAGGTGCCCAGGCCAGACCAACTCTATACACTAGCTCTAGGACTAGTCTGGATAGGGCCATACCAGAGCCACCACACAGGGCTGGTTTGGGAAGCGCTGCATCCACTGTATGCCCCATGTTGGCTTCCTGTGCTGTACGTAGTGTGCGTGGCCAGTTCACCCTGTGCGCCACTTGCAGCACATGGCGGCCCCTGGGCTCACTCTGCATGCGACGCATGGGCTGCGCCTGACTGGACCAACCCTGCTTGCTGGCTCTGGCAGGCATGGGTGACTTGGGGCCCTATCTGGCACAGGGCCTGTCTGTCATGGGTGCCACATACAGCCCACACCTGAGAGCTCCTGTGCTTCATGCAGTGCCAGGCCCAGCCTGCACACTGCATGCACTGTAAACCCCAGAGTGGGGCCAGCACATTCTGTATGCAGTGTGCATGCTGGACCTGGTGCTGCAGGTCCTAATCTAGCCCAATCTGCAGACTGGTCCAGCAACTCCCATCTGGCCTATAGATAGGGCTGGATGTGTTTGACACCCTGATCTACCTTATCATTTCATTAACATAGTATTTAATATGATTTGAGGAACACTGCTTTTTCCCAAGGGCATTTTTGAAAAGTCTTCCCCTGAAAATAGAATCCTACTGCTACTAAATACTGAGTGATCTAAAAGTAATTTCCAGCATTCTAGTAAAAGCTCCTCCTGTCAATAATATTTAGGGTTCAGATACACCTGTCTGTTACACCAAAAAGTTTTTGTTATTTCTAACAGGCAGACAATGATGTAACATTTATTGCACAAGGAGATGTCAAAGAAATAACTGAAGCTCTCCAAGAACAGGAGTACATCTTTGGGGATTACACTGAGAGACTCTGGGGTTATCTTACCATTCAACAGTTATTGGAAAAACGGTAACTAAAATATAAAATTACATTTTCTGTGAAAGAGTGTGAAGACACTAGGCAGTTTAATATGTCTTGACAGATCCCGAAAGTTTAGATCTGCTTGACCTAAGGAAGAATGCACTGCATACAGAAGTTTGGCTAAGTCTCTCCCAATCATGCAACTGGTCCAATAAAATACATCACCCACAAAAATCCTTGCCTTACATACATTTCTTGGACTACAGTAGCTACAATATTAGTCAAACAATACCTAAACTGCTTATCTACTTCACCTTCTATTACACAAATACACTTGGGGGGAAAAACATAAGGAAAATCTTTTAAGAATTTTCTCCCTTAATATTCTCTTTTCAGATTAATTTTAATTGAATGCAAACACAAAGTCAGTTTATGACTACCTGCCTCCTACTCTCTTTCCTCCAGCTACAAGGGATTAAGAAATATTTTTACAAGGACATATGTATTCCCTTTATCTAAGTCTCTAGAGAGAAATGTATATCTCTATTACAGAGGGAAAATATAAGTTTTAATAATTTGTCTTCTCAGAAAATTTAAATTCTGATTCTCTCTCTGCCTTCAGCATTGCAGCTACTGGAGATGAAAAAGAGAATCTTACAGCTAAAGCCCTGGAGCTCTCTCTGAAGTATAAGTTTGTGACACCTTTAACTTCCATGATTGTAACAAAGCCAGAAGACTATGATAATCAAGCTGGACTTGCTGATAAACCAATAGAAGGTACAGACATTTTCATAGCTTGTATTTACTAAGGGAAGCCAAATTACTATTTGGCTTTCCCTAAAATAAGGGTTTTTGCAATAGGGCAAATTTTTAAATATATATCTGCATATAAATTCCTGTTCCATTTCCTTAGTCTGGGAGCTCCCCCCAGCCCTGGTTCCACAACCATTTCAGTCTTGGAGTTGGGGCCTTCTACTGTTCCTGGGGCTTCTACATCTTCCTTTAGTGTGGCTAGCTGCCACTTCTCTTTCCCTTAGTCCTTCACTGGACCAGACCAGGAGGGGAGTATACAGCTAGTCATTCTTGCAAGAGACTTTTTCTCACAAGGAAAACCTTTCAGGCTAAGATCTGGAAGATCTTTCTCCTGCAAAAAGCATGTTTCCTCTGGGAGAAATTGAATGAACACTTGGATGCTTGTAGTTTCTACTGGGAGAGTGGCAATTCTCTTGGTTGGAACATAATGCCTGTATGTGGCCTCTGTCTGAAGTCCACCTTATAAACTAACTGAATCAGAGATACATAAGCTTTCATGAGCATGAGCTAACTTCATCAGATGTTATGCAAGGACATACCATTCTTTACAGAGCTACTTTCCAAGCACACAGATGGGTTACAGATTCAGGCACAGTCATCAGTTGTACTAGAACTGTAAAGGATCTCATCAAATGAGGGATGGGATGGGATTTAACATGGACAAGTGTAAGGTGATGCACCTGGGGAGGAACAACAGGCACCACACATACAGGCTGGGGAACTCCCCTCTTGTCAGCACGGAGGTGGAAAAGGATCTGGGAGTCATTATTGACTCCAGGATGAACACGAGTCGGCAATGTGGGGAGGCGGCTAGGAAGGCCAACTGCACCTTGTCGTGCATCCACAGATGCATCTCGAGCAGGTCCAAGGAGGTGATCCTCCCCCTCTATGCGGCACTGGTCAGGCCGCAGCTGGAGTACTGCGTCCAGTTCTGGGCGCCGCACTTTAAGAGGGATGTGGACAGCATGGAGAGGGTCCAGAGGAGGGCCACTCGTATGATCAAGGGACAGCAGGGTAGGTCCTATGAGGAA
>NW_017728997.1:52440746-52445760 GCF_001723915.1 Gavialis gangeticus | reverse complement strand
CCACCCTGGGGGTTTTTAAGAGGAGGTTAGATGACCAGTGCTCTTCCTGCCATGGCAGGGGGGCGGACTAGATGATCTGCTCAGGTCCTTTCCGACCCTAAAAACTATGAAACTATGAAACTATGAAACTATGAAATGCCAAGAAAACTGAAAGAGTAACATTGATAAGGAGATCTTGGCATCTATTTGAAATTAACGTAGAGGTAAAGCAGTTACCAGAGATTAATACTTTGTCATGTGCAAAACTGAATCTAGATTTATGGTCCCACATGTGAGTATCTACATTTAATTTGTTCCTTATACAATCTTTTTACAGTTGCTCATCAGAGAAATGGGCTTGAAATGTAAAATATGACATGAATCTGAATTTTTAATTTTTTTTTCAGAATATCTAATTCAGTGTGTTACACTTTTATCCATATTTATCCAGCTTATTATCCAACTACTTACCTGTATGAGTGAAATTGTCGTTTTCTTTTTTTTACTCTGTCTCGTCCATTTCTTGAAACAGCTGAAGGTAAATTTATATTTAATTATATTTATCTTAGCAAACACTTTTGATTATTAGAGGTCATTGAATAATATTTTTGAATCAATTATTTGACACACAATTCACTTTAAAATGTGAGTAATATTCCAGTTGAATAAATCATGTGTGTGTTAATATTTTATGAACATTTTCAAACTGAATAACTGTAAATAATGTTTTCATTGAATTCTCAGCTCCATCAGTCTTCAAAAATTATAATGTATCCATCATTATAGAATATAGGTACTTAATATAAGTAATTAAGATGAATTGCTTGTTGCCTTGAATAATTGATTCTCAGCTAACTATACAGAGGAAACTCTTTATGCAGATTCCTTCTTTGTACGTAGGAGTCAGGAGATGTCAACTGCCTTTTCAATTAGAAACCCTTGCCGCCTCTATCCTCCACACAAGTTGCTTCCGAGGTTTTGAGTCCACAAGGGAGAAGTAGAGGAGACTGAAAATGTGCAGGGAGCAAGTAGATGCATATCATTTGACTTCCAGCTACAGAGTTTAGTAGGATAAAATGAGAATTTCTGAGAGCTGGCTCCACATTCTCCTTGAGAATCCTTCAAACAGAACCCTAGTGCTAAAGGATTGGTGTAGAGGTCTTTGGGGAGGTGGCTCAGGCATCTTACAAATATTTGTTATTAAGTTGTTATTAATCTCAATTTTGATTCAGTTCATGCCTTAACACCTATCATACCAATGTCTGAAACCCACTAGTACCTTTTGGCATTGCTGCAGTACAGTTAAGAAATAAGGTATGCATTTATGACTAGGGGCACACTGATAAATTTGTTCTTGGCTGATACCAATGGCTGATTATGAACCAGCCATATTGGCTGATACCAATCTGATAGCCAATTTATAGGAATGCAGCCTGGCAGCTTGGAGAGCAGTCTCCTGCTGCTAAGTCTGTGAGGGGGGAAGGGTTGGATAAAAGGGAAGGGGCATGGAGGGGGGCAGATTGAAGCCCCCATGATGAGGGAGAAAGTGGGGCAGGGGCATGTGCTGCCCAGCCAGGGCATTGAATGAGACCCCTGAAGCAGGATGGAGCCACAGGTGGCTCTTCTGGGAAGGTGGGAAGGTGGGGTGGCTCCCTGCTGCTGTGTGTACCCCCAAGGGAGGCCTGTGCCCCCGGGATTTTTTCTGTAGGGCAAGGGCAGGCTGTGAGCTTCAGTCCAGATGCTGCACCAGTCTATTCCTGGTGGGGGGTGGGGCTGGGCCTGGGCTGCACTTGGGGTGGGCAGATGGTAGCAGCACTGGGCGGGGTGGCTATAGCCCACCCAGTGCCACCTGTCCCAGTGCCACCACTGCCTGCTCAGAGCCCAGCCCCGGCCCAGCCTCCCTGTACCCCCTGGCTGTGGGCTTACAGTGGACATCCTGCCCACATGTCCCCCTACCCCACCCCCCTGCACCCCCTGGATGACCCGTCTGTGGCTCCGTCCCACTTCTGGGGTCACATTCACTGCTTTGGCTGGGCAGCCTCTGCCCCTGCCCCACTCCCTCCCTCTCTGTAGGGGCCTCAATCTGTCCCCTCACACCCCTTCCCTCCCCCACACTCCTTTCCCTCCACAGACTTACCAGCTGGATGCTGCTCTCCAAGCTGCCTGGCTGCCTTCTGGCCACATGCATGCTGCAGCTGCGCACATGCATGCAGCATTTATTGGTGACATTATCAGCCAAAGAAAGTCGATTGCCGATAATGTTCATTTTCCTTTTATCAGTGCTGATCTGATATGTGACTGATATACTGGTGCACCTCTATTTGTAATATATACACAGTAATGTTGCCAATTCTAGTGATTAGATCACAAGTCTTCCAATATTTAGTGTTTGTATAAAGCTGCCACTTCTGGAATCATAGGAATACATGAAATTCTTGGCTTTTATTTTAAATACTGGTAAGTTTGCAATCCTCCAGACTCCTACCTCCCCCTACCCTGGGCGCTCAATAAGTTCACTGCATCTCTGCATGTTAACAATGCTAGTAGGGTCAATTAACCAGCCAAAGCATCACACTAATGCAACTGAACTTCCAGTACCTGAACTAACTTAAACTGTGTAGTGTATACCACTATTGGCTTAAAAAGACTGCTCAAATACAATATGACATTTCCTTGGCTGTGCTAGATCTATAGTTCTCCAAGACTGGAGTGCAGGGGTAAATGTTGCCTGTATTTCCTAAATATCTAGAAATCAGCAGATATCTGCAAGAAATTGGGGAGAATGGGTTTTGGTAGTGGTAGTTCTTTGGTCATTCAGTTATATGCTATAAAGTTTTTTATTTCATTCACAGCAAGGTCTGCCCCAGTCACTCACCAAGGTAAGTTATAAGCTCAGTTTTCTGAATTAAATAATGTTTGTCAGAGGAAAAATATTAGGCAATAGAATTAATGAAACAGATGGAAATAGTTTCATTTGTGTTTACACCCATATTTCAACAAAATGCCAAGACTATTCTAGCAAATTGAACATTACATAAAAAAATTGAGCAATTCTGGGTCTGGTTAGGAATTTTCCAATTAAACATTTTTAATTAGAAAATGCTAATTTGTCAAAACTGAAAAATTTCAGGAAACAGTAGGATCTCCCAGTGGCTGCCCAAACTAATGAGGTATAGTGTGTTAGTGTCTCTGGTCAAATGGATATTAAAATAATTTACACAAAGTGAAACAACTCCAACAGGAGAAACAGGAGAGATTGGTATAACTACTAAAAACATACAAAGTTGGTTTCTGTGTCACAATCACTTGGGGTGTAGAGGGAGCCATGTTTATGTCCCTGCTCTGCCTGATTCAGAGGAAGACCTTGAACTTCCATTACCCACAATGCTGGTGCAACTGCCTTAATAAATACTCAGTAGGAATCTGATGTTGGCAGCAATGGAAAAAATGTCCTTTGCTTCAAATGGTGAGCATAAACACCTTAAAGCAGTGGTTTTCAACCGGTGGTCTGCAGACCCCTGGGGGTCCACAGTTTATGTCTAAGTGGTCCACATAAGATGACTATGATCAGTCAAAAGTATGTGAATATCCACACCTACAATACAAAGGGGTCCACACCTCCATTCAAAAAAATTTAGCAGTCCACAAATGGAAGAAGATTGAAAACCAGTGCCATAGAGAGCATCTATCTTGTTATCATTATGCCTGATTAAGGAGTGGCAAAAACTATCATGCTGCAGCTAATCAAACTTTCCATGGCACTTATGCCTTAAAACTAAGATAGGATTTGAGATTTAGCCAGTATGTACAATGTGAAAATATTCATTTTAATTTTAGTTCTTCTAATGATTTTCTTGTTTATTGTATGCAGTTTCATCAGTTTCCTTCCTGTACAGGCAACCTGCACCTCCCACTTGGTATACTAGTGGTAAGTTTGTTTTGAATAATTTTAAAGAACAAGAAAAATCTGATCTTAGGCCAGTGCTATACTACAAAGTTTTGCTAGCATAGCTATGTCATCAAGAGGTGTGAAAGGATTACACTCCCTGACCACCTTAGCAAAACCCTTAGTGTGTACTCACAAATGTCAACAGAAAAGGTCTTCTGTCAGATTGACTTATTTGATTTGGAGAGAAGGTACAATAAAACTGGTAGAAAAGCCTCTTCAATTGATGTATGTTGTGCCCCATTGCTGTGTTCTGCCATCTAACTGTAATGGCAGGAGGTCTGTTATATCAGTTCTCAACCTTTTTTGTACCAGGACCCATTTGTAAACATCCTGACCCACAGCCCCCTGGCCCTGCTGGTACCTCTCACTTCTGATCCACAGCTCCCTGGCCTGGCTGATGCCCCTCACTCCTGACCCACAGACCCTCACCCCTATGAGCCATATTGTTGCCCCTTACTCCCAACCAGCAGCTCCCTGCCTCCACCAGCTCTGCTGGAGGGGACCCCCAGCTGCCCCTGTCCTGCTTGGGCCAGAGCATGTGGCTGCAACAGCTCCGACTTATGCAGGTGGCAACAGAGCAAGTCCAGCCATGGCACAGGCTGGAGGAAGGAGAAGAGACCTGTGGCACCCTCCCTGCCCTGGGCTGGGGCTCCCATGCTGCTCTAGACAGCTTGGTCACAGCCTCACCTGCCCACTGAGTAGCATTTCCCTGCCTCACTGCCCCTGCAAGTATGGGCACTAGCCCCAGTGCTGCTGGCCCTGCCATGGAGCTCCCCGCTGCCCCTGAAGAACCCTCCTCCACCCCTTACCCACTGGTGGGGCAGGTGCCTCCCCCCTGCCCTGTTGCAGCCTCTGCACCTGATCACCCTCCCCTAGTTCTGGCAGGCAACCCCTCCCCCACACACACAGAGCCCCTTTGCACATGCACCCCCTTCCTGGACAGCCCCCAAGCCTTGGCCCTCCAAGCCCCACTCCCCATACACTTACCTGCATCCAGCTGCTGGAGCGGCTCCCAATACCCTGCCTGGTTGCATGCTGGCCGTGTACGTATGAGTACACAGATGCACGTGTGCCTGCTGTCTCTAA
>NW_017728997.1:52433884-52435746 GCF_001723915.1 Gavialis gangeticus | reverse complement strand
TTGCTCATCAGAGAAATGGGCTTGAAATGTAAAATATGACATGAATCTGAATTTTTAATTTTTTTTTCAGAATATCTAATTCAGTGTGTTACACTTTTATCCATATTTATCCAGCTTATTATCCAACTACTTACCTGTATGAGTGAAATTGTCGTTTTCTTTTTTTTACTCTGTCTCGTCCATTTCTTGAAACAGCTGAAGGTAAATTTATATTTAATTATATTTATCTTAGCAAACACTTTTGATTATTAGAGGTCATTGAATAATATTTTTGAATCAATTATTTGACACACAATTCACTTTAAAATGTGAGTAATATTCCAGTTGAATAAATCATGTGTGTGTTAATATTTTATGAACATTTTCAAACTGAATAACTGTAAATAATGTTTTCATTGAATTCTCAGCTCCATCAGTCTTCAAAAATTATAATGTATCCATCATTATAGAATATAGGTACTTAATATAAGTAATTAAGATGAATTGCTTGTTGCCTTGAATAATTGATTCTCAGCTAACTATACAGAGGAAACTCTTTATGCAGATTCCTTCTTTGTACGTAGGAGTCAGGAGATGTCAACTGCCTTTTCAATTAGAAACCCTTGCCGCCTCTATCCTCCACACAAGTTGCTTCCGAGGTTTTGAGTCCACAAGGGAGAAGTAGAGGAGACTGAAAATGTGCAGGGAGCAAGTAGATGCATATCATTTGACTTCCAGCTACAGAGTTTAGTAGGATAAAATGAGAATTTCTGAGAGCTGGCTCCACATTCTCCTTGAGAATCCTTCAAACAGAACCCTAGTGCTAAAGGATTGGTGTAGAGGTCTTTGGGGAGGTGGCTCAGGCATCTTACAAATATTTGTTATTAAGTTGTTATTAATCTCAATTTTGATTCAGTTCATGCCTTAACACCTATCATACCAATGTCTGAAACCCACTAGTACCTTTTGGCATTGCTGCAGTACAGTTAAGAAATAAGGTATGCATTTATGACTAGGGGCACACTGATAAATTTGTTCTTGGCTGATACCAATGGCTGATTATGAACCAGCCATATTGGCTGATACCAATCTGATAGCCAATTTATAGGAATGCAGCCTGGCAGCTTGGAGAGCAGTCTCCTGCTGCTAAGTCTGTGAGGGGGGAAGGGTTGGGGAAAAGGGAAGGGGCATGGAGGGGGGCAGATTGAAGCCCCCATGATGAGGGAGAAAGTGGGGCAGGGGCATGTGCTGCCCAGCCAGGGCATTGAATGAGACCCCTGAAGCAGGATGGAGCCACAGGTGGCTCTTCTGGGAAGGTGGGAAGGTGGGGTGGCTCCCTGCTGCTGTGTGTACCCCCAAGGGAGGCCTGTGCCCCCGGGATTTTTTCTGTAGGGCAAGGGCAGGCTGTGAGCTTCAGTCCAGATGCTGCACCAGTCTATTCCTGGTGGGGGGTGGGGCTGGGCCTGGGCTGCACTTGGGGTGGGCAGATGGTAGCAGCACTGGGCGGGGTGGCTATAGCCCACCCAGTGCCACCTGTCCCAGTGCCACCACTGCCTGCTCAGAGCCCAGCCCCGGCCCAGCCTCCCTGTACCCCCTGGCTGTGGGCTTACAGTGGACATCCTGCCCACATGTCCCCCTACCCCACCCCCCACCATGCGCTCCCTGGCAAACTTGGAAGTGCTTCTGGTCCACTTCTGGGTTTGCTGCCAAGTGCTCTGGGGACTGCCCCCACGCTCCTGTGCGACACTTCATCCACCCCACCATCTCAGCATTCACAAGCCACCTGGTATGTTGAGGTATATAGAAAAAACATTTAAAGTTGTGTCTGTCATTGAACCTTTCTGAATCTATTTGGAGAGATTAAAGGGTCTCCTGATTCGATT
>NW_017728997.1:52426483-52433443 GCF_001723915.1 Gavialis gangeticus | reverse complement strand
ACACCTCCATTCAAAAAAATTTAGCAGTCCACAAATGGAAGAAGATTGAAAACCAGTGCCATAGAGAGCATCTATCTTGTTATCATTATGCCTGATTAAGGAGTGGCAAAAACTATCATGCTGCAGCTAATCAAACTTTCCATGGCACTTATGCCTTAAAACTAAGATAGGATTTGAGATTTAGCCAGTATGTACAATGTGAAAATATTCATTTTAATTTTAGTTCTTCTAATGATTTTCTTGTTTATTGTATGCAGTTTCATCAGTTTCCTTCCTGTACAGGCAACCTGCACCTCCCACTTGGTATACTAGTGGTAAGTTTGTTTTGAATAATTTTAAAGAACAAGAAAAATCTGATCTTAGGCCAGTGCTATACTACAAAGTTTTGCTAGCATAGCTATGTCATCAAGAGGTGTGAAAGGATTACACTCCCTGACCACCTTAGCAAAACCCTTAGTGTGTACTCACAAATGTCAACAGAAAAGGTCTTCTGTCAGATTGACTTATTTGATTTGGAGAGAAGGTACAATAAAACTGGTAGAAAAGCCTCTTCAATTGATGTATGTTGTGCCCCATTGCTGTGTTCTGCCATCTAACTGTAATGGCAGGAGGTCTGTTATATCAGTTCTCAACCTTTTTTGTACCAGGACCCATTTGTAAACATCCTGACCCACAGCCCCCTGGCCCTGCTGGTACCTCTCACTTCTGATCCACAGCTCCCTGGCCTGGCTGATGCCCCTCACTCCTGACCCACAGACCCTCACCCCTATGAGCCATATTGTTGCCCCTTACTCCCAACCAGCAGCTCCCTGCCTCCACCAGCTCTGCTGGAGGGGACCCCCAGCTGCCCCTGTCCTGCTTGGGCCAGAGCATGTGGCTGCAACAGCTCCGACTTATGCAGGTGGCAACAGAGCAAGTCCAGCCATGGCACAGGCTGGAGGAAGGAGAAGAGACCTGTGGCACCCTCCCTGCCCTGGGCTGGGGCTCCCATGCTGCTCTAGACAGCTTGGTCACAGCCTCACCTGCCCACTGAGTAGCATTTCCCTGCCTCACTGCCCCTGCAAGTATGGGCACTAGCCCCAGTGCTGCTGGCCCTGCCATGGAGCTCCCCGCTGCCCCTGAAGAACCCTCCTCCACCCCTTACCCACTGGTGGGGCAGGTGCCTCCCCCCTGCCCTGTTGCAGCCTCTGCACCTGATCACCCTCCCCTAGTTCTGGCAGGCAACCCCTCCCCCACACACACAGAGCCCCTTTGCACATGCACCCCCTTCCTGGACAGCCCCCAAGCCTTGGCCCTCCAAGCCCCACTCCCCATACACTTACCTGCATCCAGCTGCTGGAGCGGCTCCCAATACCCTGCCTGGTTGCATGCTGGCCGTGTACGTATGAGTACACAGATGCACGTGTGCCTGCTGTCTCTAATTGGCCCAAACAGCTCCTTGCAGGCTGGAATGCTGTCAGCTTGCAAAGGGAAACCCATGCTGTCTCATGTTTTTCTGTGACTTACGACCCTTTCAAATATTCTTGAGACCCAGTTTTGGGTTGTGACCCATGGGTTGAGAAATACTGTGTTATATAGACAAGCCTTAAGAAGAAGAAAAGAAATGGAGAGACTTAAATATTAAGCTATAAAATTAGAATCTTCTAAATAATTAATTCAGATTAAATAAAGCAACAACTGGTTTTGCTATTGGGAACTGGTTCATCGTTGTGTGAAGTGCCGTGGCAACCTCTACAGGATGGGGGTGAGCACCCAGCCCAGCATGCTTTACAGTGGGCAAGTGAGATAAAAATCAAAAAAAAAAAAAAAAGATGACAATAGAGTTCTGGCTACATAACTGAGCAGTCAGTTGCAGCAGTGGGGGAAGAAGGGACATGAGGATAAAACAGTGTGGGTCATGGAGTGCTTAGTGTCCACACATAGCACTGAACTGGTTCATGGTGGACAGGTTGAAAATAGTACTTGATTTTCTAGGTGTACTTTTGAACCATTTTAAGTAGCATTAAACCAGTTTAACAGGTTTTGGTTATTTTGGTCCTTTGTTTTTGTCTAATTTTAACCCATCGTTTCCATGAGGGAACTGGTGCATTGGCTGAGATGTACCATACTCTGGGATAGATTTGCAGGATCCGTACTTTCTGATGGTTTTGTTGTTGGGGGTGTTGATTGTTGTGTCAGCGGAGATGAATTGAAAGGTTCTACACTGATTGCTAAAACAGGTTTCTATTCTGTTTTGTAGCTGTTGATCAGTGAGGAGTTTGTTTCTGATGATGAGCTAGCTGAGGTTAGGGGGTTGTTTGAAAGCCAGGAGGAGTAAGGGGGAGCTAGAAATATCTATCTCAAGATATGATCTTTTTGAGTATAGGCCGGGGCAGGCAATTATTTTGGGTGGAGGGCCACTTAATGAGTTTTAGTGAGGCATCGAGGGCCACAAGGGTAGCCCCGCCCCTTGGCAGGTGCCACACCTCCTGGTCACCATCATGTGACTGGAAGTCCTGCCCCCTAACCTCTGATCTCTGCTGCTAGAAGTCTTTCCCCTTGCCCAGGAAGTACTCCTTTTGGGGCTGGGGACAGTTTGCTTTTACAATGTGTGTGGAGGGGCAGGGGGTGTATGGTTGGGGAAGTATGTGGTTGGGGGGATGTGTGGGGTGTGGGTATGGTGCAAGTGTGGTGTATGGGGGCATAGGAGGGGTGTGGGGGTGGGTGTATGTGTGAATGTGTGTGGGTGTGGCTGAGGTATGGGCTCTGTGGCGACTGCTGGGTGTATGTGTGTGGGTATGATATGGGTGGGGTATGTTTGGGGTATCACGTGGATTTGTGTGGGGTGTGTGGGACTGTTGAATGTGTGTGGGTATCATGAGGGGGCAGGGTGTGTGAGGGAGTGTGGGTGCATGTGTGGGGTGGTGTAGGTGTGTGTGTATGGGATGTGGGTATATGTGTGGGTGTGGGGTGTGTGTAGGGGTGTGGGTTTTGTGTGTGGTTGGGGTGTGGGGGGGTGTGTGTATGTGGGGTGGGTATGGTGGGGGTCAGGGTCTGGGTGTATGTGTGTGGGATGTGTATAGTGGGGTGTGTGGGACAGTGTTGGGTGTACATGTAGGTATGGAGTGGGGTAGGGTCTGTGAGGGGGTGTGTGTGTGTGGTGTGGGTAGGTTGGTTGTGCACCTGTGGGGGCTTCCCTCTGCCTGTTCTTTGCGATGTGGCTGAGCCCAGCCCAGCCCTGCCCCCCAGGGCTGGAGGCAGAAGGGAAGAGGATTGGCACTGCCTGCCTGGCTCCACCGCTTTGCAAAGGGCAGGAAAGCAGCTGCCACTGCTGGCAGCAATAGAAGCTGGGGCTGCGCGAAATTTCACAGCCAGTTTTGTTTTGACCATTTCAACCTCTTTCGAGGATGAAACAGCAAAATGAAAATGGAATAGATATAGTCATAACAGCCTTGAAACAAAATGAGGCAAGTCATAACATTTTGCCATTTGGACGCTGTTTCAATGTTTCGTCCATAGGCTATAATGGGGAAGAACAAAACAGCCTATAACCTTGTCATTTCTGCCTTGATTTGGATGAAACTTGCAGAAATGGTAGCTCCTTCTGAGGGCATGAAGTCTGCCAAGTCTCAAGGAGATAGGTGCAGGGGTTTGTGGGAATCTGCACCCCAAATTCTTGAAAGCAAAACACATGTCACACATATGTGTTAAGCCACAGCGGGGTCTTCAGGCCTGCTAGTCCCTGAGGAGGCCACAAAGCCTGCCAAGTTTCAAGGAGAGAGGTGCAAGGGTTTGGGGTAAACTGTACCTCAAGTTGCAGACAAGCAAAACTCGTGACATAGGTGACACTGTGTGTGTTAAAGCGCAGCAGGGTGAAAACTGCAGGCGTGATAGCCCCTGCTGACACCACGAAGCCTGCCAGCTTGCCAGCCTGCCAGCTGTCAAGGAGATAGGTGTAGGGCTTCTGGGTTCTGGGGCCCTGCACCTCTAGCTGCTGACAGGCAAAACTTATGTCATGGGTGCTTGTGTAACTGTGTCTGCCTTGGGGCATGGGGTGGGGGGTGGGGAAACGACTGCAGGTCTGGCTGCTAGGCCTTGCTGCACTCACAAAGTCTGCCAGCTGTTAAGGCCTTTATATCCTTGTCAGGGCTGAGGCCTTCCCAGCCTTGGCCCCCCTTTTTCTCTTGCTGGTTCCTGAATCCTAGGCCCATGGTGCCAGACCTGGAAGTCTAGAGTTCCAGCTTCTGTCTCCACTCTGCCCTGGACCCTCTGGCTCCAAACTCTGCCCTGCTCTGAGGCCTCTGTCCCCAAACTCTGCCTTGAGCCAAACCCCTGGCAGGGCTCTAGGTGATCACATGCCCCTTGGGATCTCGGGTCCCTATAATGGGACCTCCAAACCACCCCTTAGTCCCTTCCACAAACCACCAGGAAAAATGCAAACCAAAACATTATCCCACTGGCTCTAACTTAATTCTCCAGCATACTGGCTGTCTGAAATTCCCTATCCATACTCAGTCTCATTCTCTGCTAGCCCTTAGCTCCTTAGTGGCCTTTCTCCAGGATAGCAGGATGTCTCTCAGGCTTTTCTCTGCAAGTAGTCTGATGTAGGGCTCCTTCCCCTTCAGCTTCCAGTGCCATACTGCCCATCTCTGCTTCAGGGCCGATGTGTATATATCTCCTCAGCCCTGCCCCCTGCTGGTCACCTACCTACCTCAGCTGTCACAGGTGTTTCCTGATTCAGCTTTCTAGTTCAGCCTCAGTGTCTTACTGCTTCTGGGTCCTGCGGTGCTTTTGTGCAATCCTCCCATCCCTGATCCTGCCTCACCATTGGTTTTGTGGTGAGTGTTTACTTAGGTCACTTCCATAATCAAATCTGTCCCCAGGGGCTTGGTTGGCCAGCAGGCCCTGGGGTTTCATAGTTAGTAGGGTTGGAAGGGACCTGAGCAGATCATCAAGTCCAACCCCCTGCCATGGCAGGAAAGAGTACTGGGGTCAAACGACCCCAGCAAGGTGATTGTCTAGCCTTGTCTTAAAGACCCCCAGGGTAGGAGCCAGCACAACTTTGCTTCGAAGTTGGTTCCAGATCCTAGCCGCCCTGACAGTGAAGTAGCGCCTCCTGATATCTAACCTAAACCTACCCTCTGTTAGCTTGTGACCGTTATTCCTGGTCACTCCTGGTAGTAGTCGGTGGAACAGGGACTCCCCCAATGCCTGCTGGTCCCCTCTGATTAGTTTGTAACAGGCCGCTAGATCCCTCCTCAACCTTCTCTTGTGGAGGCTGAAGAGGTTCAGGTCCCATAGCCTCTCTTCATAGGGCCTGCCCTGCTGCCCCCTGATAATGCGGGTGGCCCTCCTCTGAACCCTCTCCATGTTGTCCACATCCCTCTTGAAGTGCGGCTCCCAGAACTGGACGCAGTACTCCAGCTGCGGCCTGACCAGTGTCGCATAGAGGGGGAGGATCACCTCCTTTGACCTGCTTGAGATGCATCTGTGGATCCCTGCAGCGTTATCTGGCCAAGAAGACCACCCCGACAACTCTGTCCCACTGCGACTGCGTGATGGCAAGAGCAGGAAGCCAACCAAGGCTTCCCAACCCTTAGCCTCTGGGGTGAAAACCCATGGCCAGCCAACACCTCACGGCACAGAACAGGCATAGCCCCCTCTGAGCCTGTGGGAGGCACCACAGACCCAGGTGCAGCATAGGGACAGAGCCGAGTCAAGGAGTAAGAGGGAAGGGCAGGCTGAAACTCCAAGCCTGCACTCCCAGCAGAGGCCGATGAGGTGGAGACCCATCGAGGGCATTTAAGGAGCCAAAGCCAGGAGTTGGGGTGGTTTCATAGTTGGTAGGGTCAGAAGGAACCCAAGCAGATCATCAAGTCCAACCCCCTGCCATGGGCAGGAAAGAATGCTGGGTTCAGATGACCCCAGCTAGGTGTCTGTCTAGCCTCCTTTTGAAGACCCCCAGAGTACGAGCGAGCACGACTTCCCTTGGAAGTTCATTCCAGTTCCTAGCTACCCTGAATGTAAAGTAGTGCCTCCTGATATCTAGCCTGAATCTACTCTCTGTCAACTTATGTCCGTTGTTCCTTGTTACTCCTGGTAGTGTTTGGGGGAGCAGGGACTCTCCCATTGCCTGCTGGTCCCCTTGGACAGTTTATAGATGGCCACCAGATCCCTTCTAAGCCTTCTCATGTGGAGGCTGAACAGGTTCAGGTCCCGTAGCCTCCCCTCGTAGGGCCTGCCTTTCTGCCCCCTGATCATGTGAGTGGCCCTCCTCTGGACCCTCTCAATGCTGTCCACATCCCTCCTGAAGTGCAGCGCCCAGAACTGGACGCAGTACTCTAGCTGCAGCCTGACCAGTGCCGCATAAAGAGGGAGTATCATCTCTTTGGACCTGCTTGAGATGCATCTGTGGATGGATGACAAGGTATGGTTGGCCTTCCTGACCGTGTCCTCACATTGTTGGCCTGTGTTCATCTTGGAGTCAATAACGACTCCTTTTCTGCTTCTGTGCTGACAAGAAGAGAGTATCCCAGCCTTTAGGTATGCTGCTGGTTCTTCCTCCCCAGGTGCAATACCTTGCATTTGTCAGTATTGAAACCCATCCTGTTCTTATCTGCCCACCCCTGTAACCTGTCCAGATCTAATTGCAGCCTGTCCCTCTCCTCTAGCATGCCCACTTCTCCCCACATCTTAGTGTCATCCACAAATTTGAACAAGGTGCTTTTCACCCCCTCATCCAAGTCGCTGATGAAGATGTTGAACAGTGCGGGCCCAAGGACCGAGCCCTGGGGACCCCCACTGCCCACATCTCTCCAGGCTGAAAATGACCCATCCACCACCACTCTCTGGGTGCGGCCCTCCAGCCAATTTGCAACCCATCTGACTGTGTAGGCATCGATACCACAGTCGCCTAATTTTTTAATGAGAATGGGGTGAGAGACAGTGTCAAAGATCTTCCTAAAGTCCAGAAAGACTACA
>NW_017728997.1:52412501-52426093 GCF_001723915.1 Gavialis gangeticus | reverse complement strand
CCCCCTTGCATTCTGACCCAGAGCACTTCAGTCTGCCCCTCCTCTGACCCAGTGTTGTTTGTTGAGGATGTGTATTGCTCTTGGATGTAGAGCACCACACCCCCACCTTTCCTCCCTGTTCTATCTCTCTTGTACGGCCTATAGCTCTTGATGTTCACTGCCCAGTTGTGCATTAGATCCCACCAAGTTTCAGTGAGCCCCACTATGTCTGGGTTTGTGTTAGCTAGCAGGAGGGCAAGTTCCTCCTGCTTGTTCCCCATACTACGAGCATTAGTGTAGAGGTATTTAAGGCCTCCTGAAGGTGCATGCACCATCCCCCTAATCCCAGGACTACCCAGGCCCCTGTCTCTTACCTGGGTATTTCTTGTGCTCATCGCCTGTCTTGGCTGGGCTGTGGGTGAGTCTTGGTTCGGTGTTCCGTGGCTCCCTCTGTCCTCATTCTCCCCTTCCCCTGACAAGCCTAGCTTAAAGCCCGCCGGAGGTGATCAGCCAACCTGAAAAAGAATACACGCTTACCTTTGAGGGAGAGGTGAAGCCCATTCCACCCAAGCATGTCTCTTGTTCTATGGTGTGGGTGTGGTCCAAAAAGCCAAAGCCTGCCTTGAGACACCAGTTCTGAAGCCCCAAGTTGACCTCTCTGAAGCAGGTCTCATGGCGTTGTTCACGTCTGCTCACTGGAAGGACAGATGAGAAGACCACCTGTGCCCCTGTCTCCAGCTTCCCCCCAGAGCTTGGTAGTCCAACATCAGGCAATCTGGGCTTCTCCTAGTTGCATCATTAGTACCCACATGGATTAGGACCATGGGGTAGTAATCAGTGGGCCAGATAATGGCTGGGATCATCTCCATCACATCCTGAATCCTTGTTCCGGGTAGACAGGAGACATCATGTGTCAAGGGATCCTGGCGACAGATGGAACGTTCTGTACCTCTCAGGATGGAGTCACCTATGATGAGCGCTCAGCATCTCTTCCTCCAGGTCAGCTTGCCTCCAGCCTGTTCTGTGCGTGGACTGGCCTCCTCTCCAGAGGTTTCCTCCTCTCCTTCCTCTTCCTCCAGTGTAGCCAGGTCCTCATACTTGTTCCCCAGCTGGACCGAGGGAACTGGTACTGCACCGCCGTGAGCAGCCCTGGCTGTGGAGGGAACCTTCTGCCATTCCACTGTGGAAGGCACTCCTGGGGTGCTTCTCCCATTGGTGCATGGCCCTACAGGGAAAGGAAATACCCATCAATTTCATCCTCTGCTTCTCTGCTCCCCCTCAACCTGCTAACCTCCTCCTGGAGGTCCCTCACCTGCCTCTCCAAAGCCCTAAGACAGGCATTCGCAGGACAGGTGTGGGGGCCCCATTCCCTGCCCCCCTGGCCCTGCTGGGCATCCCCCACAGTCCAGGGGGCAGGGTGATGCCAGCTCACCTGTGGGCTCCATCTGGGTGGAGGCCTCAGAGAAGCCCCGGGTAGGCGGCATCCCCTGCGCAGGGGCCCTAGCAGCACTCCGCATCAGTACCATTTCTTTTTTTTGGTGTGGTGCCTTCGCCTTTCCCTTGCCAAAGACTTATAGATTCATAGATTCATAGATTAAGGGTCGGAAGGGACCTAGTAGATCTTCTAGCCCGACCCCCCGCCAGGGCGGGAGAACAGCAAAAAACCCCAAAAAGAGAAACGGGACTCAAATGAGTCCAGCCAGGTAGGCATCCAGCCTCTTCTTAAAGACCCCCAGGGTAGGGGCCAGCACCACTTCCCTTGGAAGTTGGTTCCAGCTCCTAGCCGCCCTAACTGTGAAGTAGTTTTTGCGGATGTCCAATCTATACCTCCTCTCCATCAACTTGTGCCCATTACTCCTTGTTATGCCAGCGGGCGCTAGGGGAAACAGCGTCTCCCCCAAACCCTTCTGGTCCCCCCTAGTGAGTTTATAGACGGTCACCAGGTCCCCCCTCAGCCTTCTCTTGTGGAGGCTGAATAGGTTCAGGTCCCGCAGTCTCTCACTGTAGGGTCTGCCCTGTTGTCCCCGGATCATGCGGGTGGCCCTCCTCTGGACCCTCTCCATATTGTCCACATCCCTCTTGAAATGGGGCGCACAGAACTGGACACAATACTCCAGCTGTGGCCTGACCAGCGTCGCGTAGAGGGGGAGGATCACCTCCTTGGCTCTACTCGAGATGCACCTGTGGATGCATGACAAGGTCCGGTTAGCCCTGCCAACCATGACCTCGCATTGTCGGCCCATGTTCATCTTGGAGTCAATAATGACTCCAAGATCTCTTTCTGCCTCCGTGCTCTCGAGTAGGGAGTTCCCCATTGTGTAAGTGTGCTGCTGGTTCCTACTGCCCAAGTGCAGCACCCTGCACTTGTCCGTATTAAAACGCATCCTGTTCCTGTTAGCCCACGCCTGTAACTTCCTCCGGCCCCTCCTGTTTGCCCACCTGCATGAACACTGGTGTAAACACCAGTGCACCCTTACAGAGCGCGCCTGTTTGCGTACTCTGTTTGCGCATGCGGCTCAGGAGTGCGGCTCCCTGCTGGCTCGGCTAAAAGGGATCCTGCTCAGCTGTGCCAGCTCCCTCTGCCCCACTTACCTTAGGGGCATCAGCTGCTACTACCCCCACTGCTGCCTCCGCTGCTGCCTCCGCTGCCGCCACTGGTCAGGTAAGGGGGCACATGTGTATGCGGGGATGCACATGTGCCCAGCTCCTTCCTCTCCACTCCTGGCTCCTGGCCCCTGAGATGGTAGCACAAAGATCCTCATGGTTGGTGAGTGGATGGGGTGTAGGGGAGGTGGAGCCCCAGGAGCAACCGTGATGAGCCAGTGAGTATTGCCATCTCTGGGCCAGGGGGAGGAACACCACTGAACCCCTCCTTTCAGTTACAGTTCCATCAAGTCATGGCTGGCGAGTCAGGGGAAGGAGCGAGGAGATACACTGCCAAATGAGGGTGCCACAGGATGTCTCAGAACTGTAGCCTTCACTGCCTTGTGGATATTTCTTTGTTGAAGTAAGGTAAAGGGGCCTCACCTTGACAGAAACATGCCCTCGCTGAGGTGTTAGGCAGTCAGCAGCAGCTCTTATGTGTTGTTCTCTGGCAGAAGCTGCAACCATCGAGAAACTGAGCATCTGGACTTGGTTTGGCCTTTGTATCAATAGTCAAGCGGGGATGGTAGGTCTAAGGCAACCTCCACTCCTCCATACTCTTGCCTAGGTGTACATATCAAAGCTGTTGACATGATGGTCTCAGGACTCCATAAGGGGCATAAATAGCCTGAGGCAGCTACCAAGGCATCCAAGAAGCCCTATTCAAGGGTGGCCTGTTTGCCTTTCTGGAGGAAGACCCTAGAAAAGTTGTGCTAAAAAAGCTATGCCCCAACCCAATCTATCCTGGCCAAAATGAAATAAAGTGACTCGCATGTTGGAAACTTGTAACAAGCTGTGTTGCTGTTAAGTTGGACTTGTCAGCCACTGGTGGATTCATCAGGCACCTGGCTGTACCTCTTCCACATACACCATGATCTGGAGGATCAACAGTTACCTATATAATGCCAGTTTGGTGGTACAGTTTTCTAAAATTTCATCCTCCAGGTGGCTTATGCAGAAGTTGTCATTTTGGGGGCCCATCTTTGTACCCATAACTGTGCCCATGGTTTGGAGAAAGTTGAAAATTGAGATTGCTGAAAGGTATGCTGTTGTGGCTGAGGACAAAGTGGATGATTTGTGCAATGTGTTGTAATTGCAACTCTGAATGTAGTCCATGCTCGTCTAGGTATTTCAGGCAGGCAGGTATGCCTCCATGGCATGGGATATTAGTGTGGATGGTGACATCCATGGTTACAAGTATGGCCTTCTTGGGGAGCTGGTTGATGTTCCGGACCTTATTGAGGAAGTGTTGGGTCTTATAGAAAACTTCTTATTCTTACAACTTACAAGTCATAGAATCATAGAAAATTAGGGTTGGAAGGGACTTCAGGAGGTCATCTAGTCTAACCCCCTGCTAAAAGCAGGACGATCCCCATCTAGATCATCCCATCCAGGGCTTTGTCAAGCCAGGCCTTAAAAACCTCTAAGGATGGAGATTCCACAACCTCTCTAGGTAGCCTGTTCCAGTGCTTCACCACCCTCCTAGTGAGAAAGTTTTTTGCTAATATCCAACCTCAACTTCCCTTGCTGCATCTTGAGCCTATTGCTCCTTGTTCTGTTGTCTGTCCCCACTGAGAACAGTCCAGCTCCATCCTCTTTGCAACCCCCCTGCATGGAGTTGAAGGCTGCTATTCAATCCCCCCTCAGTCTTATCTTGCTGCAACTTAAGTGGCTTCAGAATGGTTTCTGTGAATCCTAATAGCTTTTCAGTAAGAATACCACAGGTGGATGTGGTGGGTCTTCCAGGGTTACCTTATTTGTAAATCTTTGAGAACATATAAAATATTCTTGAGGTGGGAAATGGGATTAATGCAAGCAGCTTTTCCTGAAGCTGGTACAGAAAGGATTTGATAATGATTTTCAGTTTAAGAGTGAGTATTGATATGGGGTCCTCCCCATGTTCTTTATAGTACTTTCTGTCAGAGGGTTGTCTGCTAGACTCAGTAACTAGGTCTTTTGGTTAGGCTGAAGCAAACATAAAGGCCCCTTCTACACATCAAGCTAAAGGCGCAATGCAATCTAATGTGTGATTCACATAATTGTGCCTCCTGCCATGCCACACATCCATGATAAGAGGTGCAATTATGGGATCATGCATTAGATCTCATCATGCCTTATTGCTGGTGCAGGGGGAGCAAGCCCTGCACCAGGAAGCTCCCTGTTGAGGGGCTTCTAGCCTCAGGGCTGCCCCACACAACCCCAGGGCTGGAGGATCACTGCTGCAGTGATCTCCCCCACCCCCTTGGGTATGGGGAAACCCCCAGGGTTGGAGGGTCACCACAGGGGTGATCCCTGCCTGGAGGTGTGGGGAAACCCCATGAGCCAGAAGATCACTGCAGGGTGATCCCTGCACCCCAAGGGTATGGGAAACCCCTGGGGACACAGGATCACTGCAATCCTCCAGACCCTGGGGACTGCAGCTGCTAAGATCCTTAGGGCTCAGGGGTATGGGAAACTCCTGGACCCTGAGTATCATGGCTGCCAGAATCCCTGGGGCCTTGAGGATTTTACACTGAACATGGTGCACCCCAGTGGCTGGGAGCCCTGTCAGCTGGAGACTGTGTAGGCAAGGGTGGTTATTTAAATCCCTCCCTAATCATAGCCTCCTGCCAGGCCCTGGCCACACCACTCCTCAGCTCAGCATTATGGGAGGGAAGGGAGGGCTCGCTGTAGTGGCCTCCAGCTTCTAGCCTGATCCACTGCAGGCATGTGCCTGCCTTTCCTGATTTAAAAGTGAATGTTTATCCACTTGCAAATCAATTCAATCTTTGCAGGTTAGACTAACCTGCAAAGATTGAATCAATTCAGGCTCAGCCTTTTTGAATGTCTATCCCTAGCCCAGGTAATTATTCAATTAACCAGTTAATTGTGCAATACCTGTAACTTGTAGAGGGGGCCAAAGATATATTCACAAAATGTGCTAGCATTGCATGATTTTTCTTCTTTAACACTTTGAATCAAAAGGTGAGGTTTGCCAGGTTCAACAGTGAGTTTTCCCAACTATCAAACTGGTTGTATATCAGCCACAGTCATCTATAGTCTCATCTACAGCTATCGATCTATGACTCTCTTAATATAACAACAACATTTTTCAATTGTAGAACTGAGGACTATATCAAGATTAGTTTTCCCTTACAGTTGATTCATCTGGAGCATGCTGATTTAGCAGCTTTTTCCTTGATCCACAAAAAGATGGAATGCTTAGCCTGTTCCAGGGAATAATGCCACACACCATAGGTCTTCAGAGGTCAGTAGCAAAATCATTAGGTTATGCAGAACTAGGCTTTTGTCAAAGAAGAGTTTGTATGTTTTTAACTTTTCATAGTTAAGCAGTTAATGATTGCTAATCTTAACAAGTTGCTGGATCTGAATTTTTTTCCTCAAATGGAACCTGCTTCTCACATGGTCAATAAAAATAATTTTACCATGGGTTGTACACAGTAGCACACTTTTCCTATATTTGCCTTTTGGCATTATTAATGCTAAATGGCTAGCACCAATTAAAAGCTTTCAAATAACTTTGGATAAATGAAATCCCACATCATCAGCACTATGTATCTTCTGTGGAGGCAATCCCACTAACTAAGGTTACTTCTGTTTAGAACTAAATATAGCAAATACAGTGTATGCCTTTTTATGCATCAGCATCATTATTATGAACTAACTCCGCAAATATGCACTATTAAATATACATACTTGGGGTTGTAGTAGAATAAATATGTGTTTTAGTGAAAGTTCTGATAGCCTGTACACCCAGGAAAAGAATATACACTTGTATATAATAACTATGTCTAAACATGACAATAATTTTTACTTTCCTGTTCTCTGCTCCAAGGGTGCTCACTTTGCTCCTGCTCTCACCAGCAGCTTTTATTGACAGCCTTGTTTTTATATGTTGCTTAAAGCTAAGGGCTTAAGCCAAGTTTCACAAAGGGACATAGGTATATGGTGATACAACACCACAGCTCCCACTTTCTAGAGGAGTTCCTTAACCACCAGCCAATAGACTGGCAAGGCTAGGGACATGACAGCCCTCCAGCCTTCCAGTTGAAACCAGATCACTGTGCTAAAAGGGAATCAGGATTCATGGTGCCAGAATGAGATCCCTTCAAGAATTTAGGAATACCTAGTTCATGAATCATAAACATCCTTAGGTGAGAGAGAAACACCTAACTATTTTGGCCAGGTAAGAAGTCATTGTCTCCGAGCATACAAAGCAGTTTAACTTTAGGCACCTAAGTAGGTTTCCTGGCAAAAGATCAGGTTCCTATGGGGCCTGAGCAACTAAGGATGATAGGGTTTTTGTGAATTGATATCTTGGGCATAGGACTAAGCTGTATGAAACTTGTCCTTAGGTGTGCCTGTCACATGACTGTACCTGATTTTAGAAATTGTACTGTAGTGTTTTTGTATTGTCTTAGAAAATGTAAAGGATTCATATTCAGAAAATATTATAACACTGTCAAATCTATGAGTAAACATATAAAGCTTTCCAATCTACTGCTTCTTTCTTGGCAGTACACCAAACTAATGGGGTGTATTATACTGATTTTACACAGCTTTAATTCATCCATAATTCCGTGTAAGATATTGTACTTAAAGATGGGGAAACCCAGGATTATTCAGGTTTTTTTAAGAAGGTAGGTTGGGTTTCAGTTTGGAAAAACAATGGGTAGTGTGTCCAGGTTCTCTTTGTCCAAGTCTTTCACTGCTGAACAATTTAACATCTTTGGGTCTGGTTTTGATATTGTTCTATCTATGGTAATAACTTGAGGAGTCAAATAATTTATTAACTAAAACATGAAGCACAACTGTTTTCTTTTGTTTAATTCTAAGGACCTTTTGTATTAGAATAATATATTTCCAAAACAAAATTGTCTTGTTACCGGACATAGATCACAGCAAAATCATTTTGCTGACACCCCTGGAAGACTCAGTGTCTTTATATAATTTTAGTGAGTTCCAATTTTTTTCCACTGTCATCTCTACACACCAAGAAAATATGATGGTATTAGCCAGAGCCACTGCTAAATATGGCTGTTCTTTCATTCTGGAATCACTATTTCATTATGATTTAAGTCAGTCTATTAAAGGGATAGTGTAAGTCATCTAAGAGACATTGTAATGTTTGACTAATGAATGTTTGTATAGAACGTTGAGCATGTGCAGCCATAAATGCTAGTCATTATAATTTACAGTTGATGGAGATCCGCACTTCATTATATCAGTGCCACAGAAAGAAGATGCTCTTTGTTTTAATATCAATGAAAACCCAGGTGCAGTTTTAAATTTAATAACGGACCCAGTTACAGGTGAGTTTTTTATTCTTTAAATACAGTAAACAGAATATTTATATAATTTTAGAGCCTTGCATTTATAGATCTTTCCCTTTTTTGGTACAGTGGGAACTTGCAACTTCTGTTAGCATTAATGGGAGTTGCAGAGCTGCAACAAAGGAAGACTAGGTCACTTCTACTGTTTGTGTAAACATGTTTACTTTTAGGAGCAAAATGAACATGTATAGCCCTACTGGACAAAGAAACTGCATAAGTGTAATTTGGTCCAGTGAACAGAAGTTAAATGGTAGTTTACATAAGTCATTCTGTTTGCTGTACCTTGCATGGAATACCTAGAATAGCCTTAAAATCAGTGATTGAGAATAACAACTCACAAACTTTTCCCCCTCAACACAAAAACTGATGAAATACAAGTACAAAAAGAATTTTAGGGCTTTGGCATAGATTACCTATATAATGTCAGAAATCTGTGGAATGTTGTGATGTCATAAAATTACTGCATTTTTAGAACAGTCTCATGCAAAGGCTTCATGTTGTTTCAGACCTGCATGACTGTGACTTGCAGCTAGAGGGCTGGGAAGCAGAGGAGTAGACTAGGCTCTATTCTTCCCCTGTGGTGGGAGAAAAGGGGGTGGGTGGCATGTAACTGGGAGACAGAGAAACCAACATGAGGTCTGCCCTTTCTCCACCTCTAGCGCAAGTCCAGCCAGAGCAGAAAGTGAGGAGGGAGGGGACAAATCTTGAAAAAGTGTTTAAAGTAGAAGGGGGGGGCAGTGGGAATAAAGAAAAAGAAGTGAAAAAAAGATTTAAAAAGTTAAAGGACTAAAATCTTGCATGTGTCTTTGTGAATTGGCATTGGGTTGGAGTAGGGAGTGGGGTAAGGGGCAGCAGGGGTCATGCTGGCTGGCGGGAGGGGGGCAGCTGTCCTGGCCTGGTGCAAAACCCTGCGGCTGGGTTCAGCTCCAGGATCCAGCAGCTGTTAAGATGCTCTCCCAGCACCTGCATTAGTTACAGCCCTAGTGCACAGCCTCAGTGAGTCTGCTTCTCTAGGTTTGTACTCCAGCTAAAACCGATGAGGCTATTCCCTGCTTAGAGCAGAGCCTAGGCCAGAGCACAGGGCCCCAGAGAAGCAGCCATCTTTGGGCTCTGTGCTGGGACTGAAATGGAGCAGCCAGAACATGCAGTTGGGGGAAGCAGGCTTCCCCAGCTCTATGGTATCTCTGCAATTAAGCTCAGAGTTACTCTTAGCAGAAGGCGGGGGAGGAGAACCACTATAGTTTTGGAGGGTAGGAAGGGTTAAAGCAGCTGAGAGCTGTGCATCCTGGGATGCTGATGGAATGAAAATAAAGCATTTTACCTCCCCAGACCATTCAAACAATACCCTGGTTATTGCATAGGGAAAATATTTCCAAGATAAACCTCCTTTTGAATGGCTTATCTTTAAAACATTTAGAGGGTACTAATGGTAGTTTAACACCCGTTAACTAATGACCATTTTCATTTTAAATGCCTTTAAGATGTTTTTAAGGTAACTTGTGCCAGGGCCCTTATTTTTTGTGCTTACTGGAATTAACCATTAAAGTAAGTTCACATTCAACAGACTTGCCATTGCTTTACATAATTATAGGACATACCTGTGGTATGATTTGGAACTTCCATTTTGTTTCCTCAAGCTTTTGTTTTTTCCATGTTATTCCTTCATGTCTATTGACCAGATTCTATTTGTAGAACAGAATGCTCTTATTTTTTGTATTAGGTATCACTGTCAATGGACAGCTCATTGGAGATAAAAGGACAAGCAATAAGGCTAAGATCCAAAACACCTATTTTGGAAAACTTGGGATTGCAAATAAGCATCTAGATTTAAAACTAACAGTAACTCCTGAGAAAATCACCCTTCAGAATGGCAATGAAAAGTCAGTTTTCAATTGGCTTGATTCAGTCAACCTGCAACAAGAAGGGTAAAGTATATAAAAAAACCAGACTCATAAAGGAATTTTCATATGATTAAAAACATGATTGATTGCTAAAGAGTAAAATGCTTTCAAAATTTATATTGTATGAAAATGCAAGAGAGAGAGAAAAAATCTAATATTTGTTCAAATTGTACAAGATTTGATGTGGACAAACTGGGTGCATCAGCACGTGCGCTTTACTGTGAAGGTTAATTAGCTTCGCAGTTAACTGTCACTGTGTACATGCGCACTGGTATTAAGGTGCAGTAAATTAATTAACTCCGCCATAAGATACTGCTGTCAAAAGCTGTGCTTTCTTTTGGCAGAGTTATTACCTGAAGTTTAAATGCACATTTAAACTGCACCCAGTTAGCCCAGGCAGCAGGGGGCAGGTTCCGGCCTGCCAGCTAGCCACAGAGCTCCACACATGTCCCAACCAGCCCCTCCACAACCCCGGTCCCAGGGCTGACTCATGGAGCTCACTGCCAGCCCAGGCCTGCTCCACCCCTGCTCAGGCATGTGTAGACGCTGCACTCAGAAGCAGTGTGCTCAGGCTCAAACAGCTTCAGAGTTTATCCCTTGACATTAATTGCACGTGTACATGCACCCACTAATGCATACCTCAGTGTGACTTAAATCAGTTTTGTGTACTAATATAAATTGTATCAGGATATGTAATTGACAGATGTGCAGCTTATACCAAGGTGGGCTGCCGTTACTCTGCCTGAGCATTAGAGGCTGGGAAAACAGTTACTTGCTTGCTTTCCATGATCAACTGGCTCCTCCACTTCCCTTACCTAAATTTACACTAGTAGACTTTTACCCTGGTCTTTGCAGCGATAATTCTTCACTTGATTGGACAAAATTACTTTAGTTTTGAGGGTTTGCATCATCTGTCTGCTCTGTTTTTACACTGGTATAAACATGTCTGTCCATACACTAATTAATAATAAATTAATGCAGATTTACAATAATTATTGTGAGCAAAATTTGCTCTTAGAGACTGTTTGAGTGAGCAAGGGTAAAACAATGAAATAGTGAAGAGAGATTAGATAGCTTTAGCCTATAATATAAAATGTAATAGTTCCAGTCTGCAGAAACAAAAATATATGTTGTAAAAACACCTTTTCAGAAATGGATATTATCATATTTATAGAGTAATAGGTATGGTTCTACTTTTAGCAGATTTCAATAAAACATTTAATGGCTGGCTCTCCACTGGACTCACCCTTGGTGTGCCACAAATTTATACCAATCCAAAATGAGAATCAGATCAGAATGGATGTTGCTTATATGCAGGTTTGCGCAGGCATAAATGAGTATCCAAGACACAAAGCAGTGGAGAATCAGACAATTATTTTAGATCGACTTCACCACTTACATTTTTCTCACCTTTTCTTTACCTCTTTAAAATTTTCACAATATAATTTGGAGCAGTTTAAAAAAACACATTATCAACTAATCCAATTTATTAAATAACAAATTTAACATTTAAAGAAATATCCAATCACCTGTAGTATACATAAAGGCAGATACTTATATTCCCTCAACAGTGCTCCTTTTATCCCAAGTCAGTGTCCACAAGGGAGTCTTGCATTCTTTTCTTTTCTCTTCAATTTGCCAGCAGCATTTTACATTTCATAGTCAACATCCAACTTCTGTGTTTCCTCCTCTCTGTGTAACCTGTTTAATGATTCACCCCAACCTCTTTTTTTTCTCAGAATTCATTCTAAATTTATTCTTAACTGTTATCTCATAGAAACTGCACTCTACTTCAGTATTCAAAAAAGTTTCTCAAACTTTCTGGTTTAGAGGCAATAGAAGATTCTTTTTCAGCAAATTCCCAGAAGGTCCATCAGATTAAGCAAGCATCTCTTTTCCTTCTCCCCTGTAAACACTGATTGGATAAGATGGCTTCTTCATTATTAAAATTTAGGCCCCTAGCAGATATTCAATTAAAGTTGCAATGGGATTTGATCCGCAATCCCAACTGCCATGCCACAAATGCATGCACAAGGTATGGGGATCAGATCCCAATTACAACCTATTTCTGGGTTAATGATCCTGGACTCCCCCTGCACCAACAAGTAGCAAGCTGGTAGCCTAGTGCTCCCATGGGTCAGAGCTCTTGGCCTTGTTCTCCTTTGATTCCAGTGTGCTTTCATTATTAGGAGTACCAGTCAGCCTGTAAGCATTTCCAGCCACAGGAGTGCATCTGAACTCTAGGCATGCTTCTGTGTCTGGAAGCCCTGATCAACTAACCATAGAAAAGTAGGGCTGAAAGGGACTTAATCCAACCCCCTGCTCAAGGTAGGATCATCCTTATCTAAACCATCCTAGACAAGCGTTTGTTTAGCCTATTTTAAAAAACATTGCAAACAATCCTTGTGCACAAGTGCCAGCTATAATGCTCAAAAAATCAAAAACATCCTTAAATTTGTCACAGATAAAGAAAGGAGATGAGGGCACTGTCAATGACCTGCCACTGGAAGAATACAAAGTAGTTTGTTAAAAACACACTGAAGAAATCCAGGGAAGAGGACCATACCCCTGCTACAGAGGAGGTCAAACCCTCCCATGGGCCATGCCAATCTGACTGCAGGATGAAATTCTTTTATGATCCCAAATGGGGCACATACGCTCAAGAAATCCAAGAAAGCAGACCATACCTCCCACTGCACAGGAAGCCAGCCAGATTGACAGTCTATGTCAATCTGTGTGGTAAAATTCCTTCCTGATCCTAACTGGGACAGTAGTTCTGACCTTGAGTGGAGGGGCAAAACCCTCTAGCCAAAAACTTCTTGGGGTTTTTAAGTCCCAGCAGGAGCACACCCCAGTCAAAACCCACAGCCCTCAGGAACCTTCCACTCTGCACTACAGCCTGGAGACTGCAAACACAACTCTACACACCACACATCCCAAATGAAACATCCAAACTCCTCTATAAACTTATTCCAGCTCCTTATTTTTATTTTATAAATAAGCCAGTTGTGGAGGTCTACTTTATTCTCCTGGAGCTAAATATGGTCCTTTTAAAATTTCACCTGCTTTGGTCTTCAGAGCTCTATTCATTGTCTGTGAATGATGTGTCAATGGGGATCTGGGCTTCCAGCTGTTATTTTGTGCACTGAGCAACCTCCCAGGTTACTACAATAAGAACCAGCTTCACGCCAACCCAACCAAGACTCAGGTTGCAGCTTTTCACCTACGGCATCTGGGAGCAAGACAGTCAGGCGTGGCCAGGGAGACCCCTGAATCTTGGGGTGGTGATAGTGCGGGGCCAGGGCCTAGGGCAGAGTTGCGATTTATTCCTGGCAGGGCCCTGCAACAGGCGTGGGCTCTGTGGGCAGGATGTGCAGGGAGTGGACATCCTGCCCACAGAGTGGTTCTACCCTGGACCCCAGCTCCGTGCTGCCACCTCCTGAAGACCCCAGCCCTGGACACAGCTGCCTGCCTACCCATGGCCCCAACCTGTCTACCTGGCCACATGCCCTATCCACGTGGATCCTGGCCCCGAGTACATGGGGATAGTGACAATCTGTGATGGGCAGTGGTTCTGTGGGCAAAGATGTATGGGAGTGGATTGCAGCTTAGCTATAGGCCTGCACTGTCAATGCCCCATGATCCCAAGGTCTCCATGGAGACTGGCTGGGAGCTACATAGGCAGGGTGGGTAGCTGTGTCCAGGGCTGGGATCTTGGAGCATTGATAGCACAGGG
>NW_017728997.1:52406657-52412489 GCF_001723915.1 Gavialis gangeticus | reverse complement strand
CTGTGATGGGCAGTGGTTCTGTGGGCAAAGATGTATGGGAGTGGATTGCAGCTTAGCTATAGGCCTGCACTGTCAATGCCCCATGATCCCAAGGTCTCCATGGAGACTGGCTGGGAGCTACATAGGCAGGGTGGGTAGCTGTGTCCAGGGCTGGGATCTTGGAGCATTGATAGCACAGGGCTGGGGCCTGGAGTAGAGCGCGATCTGCTTCCCAAATGCCCCTGTCTGTGGAACCTGCACTCATCCCAGGGCCATGCGGGCAGCAGACCATGGCTCTGCCCCAGACCCTGGCCAACACTGTCACTGCCCACCAGATCCTGGGGCCTGCCTGACCTCATCCATCCAGCTGCCCTCTGCACTTGGGCTTGGCAGGACCAAGGCACCTACTGTGGGCCACACAAAATCCATTGGTGGGCTGGATTCGGCCTGTGGACTATATTGTGCCCACTGCTGGTTTAAAGCACAAAAGTTTTGTGATCAGTGTTGTGCCATTAGACATGACAGCTGACAAGGCAAAACTGAAGTTATGGAAGGAAAGATTATGTGTAATCAGGTGCTCTGAAATGGACCCAGAACCCCCATCAGAACCTTCCTGGAGAGGCTGATTCAGACTGGCCAACATGGTGATGCCTGAATCATTTGCACATGCAAGCTAGAAGATCAAAAACAAACAAGATTAAATGGGTTTATTCTAATGACACAAACATATGTGAGTGCGGTGAAGTGCAGACTATGGAGTACCGCTTATTTGGTTTCTGTTCCCTGTACTGTGCTCCTTGCCTAATGTGCTGCTCTGCTTTCTATCTTGTCTACTGCTGTATATATGTACACACAGAGAATATAGAACTATATGCGTGGGTGCAAATGTACACACTGCACCAAATATGTATATTTTGTGTTGGTACATATGCAGAATTCAGTCAGTGTAGTGAAAAAATTTCTTTACAAAACGTGGGGGATTTCCGTAAAAATAAACCTGTCCCACAGTCATGTTTCCTTTTTAATGTTTCTCATCATCACTAGTAATTTTGCTGCAGTAAACAGGGACAACTTCAAGAAATAAAATTTGTTAACTAATGTTTCTTTTTTTCCCCAGACTAACTCTTATAATTAATAAGGAAAAGACTCTGGTGCTTTCCATGGGTGGTGGTGCATCATTTGTTGTTGTTTTGCACCAAGTATGGAAGAAACATCCTTTACACCAAGGCTTCCTAGGATTATATGTGATAGATAGTCATAAACTGTCTGAACAAACTCATGGATTATTAGGTATGAATTATCATGGAGCCTTCCTTTTGTTTGGATTGTTTTGGGGGTTATATTTATTATCGTTATTATTTGCGAATATGTTTTCACATATATAATCATTCAGTCCTGTGTGAGTTTGTATGCACACAGTTCTGATTAACTGAGATTTCATAGATCAGTCATATTAAGACTGTGGGCAAATTTTTATGGTGTTGGGCTCATGCAAATTTTAATTATTTTCTTATCCCTTTTCCTATCAGTCAAACCTCCTATCACCTATTTACTGTCACTTATCTGTATAAATGTTTTTAAATGTGGATCTTCTATTTTCAGTTTGGTTATCATGTTGACCCTCCAGGCACCATTGAAATAACCAAAGCGTACTAATACTCAGTTAAAGTTTATCTTGGTCTGCTGGGATTCTTACTTCATGTTCACTAATATGTTTTTTCCTACTGAAAGCGAAGCTAGTGACAATCACTAGTAATTCTGGAGCTAAATCTACAACACTACTGTCATATTTTCTATTGTAATGTCTTGTATAGTGTGCATCATATGTTGAAAACATTACTGGTTTTTGCATGGTTACGTTGAAGGCAATGTTTGCATTTACATTAGGTCAGTGATCTTGTTAATGGTAGAAGATAATGAATTTTACAACTTACACTCTTACTTAAGGGGTTGGGAGTGCAGGTGGTGTTCTCTTCGATACTCCCAGTCTCGGGCTATGGGCCGAGGAGGGAGAGGAGGATCCAGGCAGTGAGACCAAAGACTGCGGCGCTGGTATCATCAGGAAGGCTTTGGCTTCCGTGACCACAGCCTGCTCTTTGGTGAGAAAGGCAGTGAGCTGTTGGGAAGGGACAGCCTCCACCTCTCTCTGCTGGGGAGGAGGCTCTTCTCAGCCAGACTGGCTGACCTGCTCCATCAGGCTTTAAGCTAAGCCCGCAGGGGGATGGGGGGGCTACTGCCACTGCTGGCCCACTGAGTAACCCTTGCAAAGCCAGCAGGCTAAGGCACTCAAGGGATCCCACCCCTGCCCCAGCCCTGGAATGAACTGTAGGCAAGGCAAGGGCCCCCAGAGGGACACTTGCATGTCTGTATACAAATGCCAGGAGCTTGAGGAATAAACAGGACGAACTTGTCCTCCTGCTAAACTCAAATAATTATGATGTCACAGGGATAACGGAAACCTGGTGGGACTCCACCCATGACTGGGCCATGGGTATAGACGGCTATACCCTGTACAGAAGAGAGAGAGTGGACAAAAGGGGTGAGGATGTAACTCTCTATGTTAAGGAAAGCTACGCATCCCTGCAAGTCAACATTGGCACCCAGGGTGGATGACTTGAAAATCCGTGGGGAACACGGCGCAGGGGACACTATGGTGGGAGTCTACTACAGACCCCTTACCCAGGATCAAGACCTTGACCAGGAGTTTGCCAGGGAGTGGGCTGAGGCCGCACACTCCAGGTGCATGGCTGTCATGGGAGACTTCAACTACCCAGACATCTCATGGGAAGAGCGCTTGGCCAAATCAGAGCAGTCGCAAAGCCTTCTCTCGTGCATGGATGAGCTCTGTCTGATGCAGGAATTCTACAGACCAATGAGAGGTAAAGTGCTGGTCTACTTGGTACTGGCAACCGGGGACGACATAATCAGTGACCTAATGATCTAAGGGGAGCTGTGTTACAGTGACCACGATCTGATCACCTTCACCATCCACCGTAAAGCTGGCAAGTCAGTCAGTAATACAGAAGTCCTTGACTTCAGGAAAGCTGACTTCAGTAAGCTAAGGAGGCTTCAGTGAGGCCCTAAAGGGGCACAGCCTAAAGGGGAGGGGAGTGCAAGACAAGTGGTTGCTCCTCAGGGATGTGAAGCATGTGAATATGTGAAGCAGTGTCTCATGTTCTGCTAAGCCGCAGGGAGAGGCTATTGTCAATGCTGAGGATCCCAGGCAGGCTTGTTTGTATAACAAGAGGCATACAACCATCGTTCATTGTGGAGCAGGGTGGATTTGGTTTCAAGCTCATGCTGCTGATTGGTGGAAGCCCACCCCACCCTCTTGTTTTGCTGTCTAATGTGTCTGTGTTTTTTAAAGGACATACTTGGTAGCTGTGTTGGTTTGAGACAAAGAGAAATGCAAAACTCTAAAACTCTTGGTTCATTTTGGTTCATCTCTGAACCAAGAGTTTTAGAGTTTTGCATTTCTTTTTGTGTATTTAAAGGACACTCCAGGGGCTGTACTCTTATAATGTTTGGGTACAAGGCAGCTGCCAAAGCCCTGAGTTATACTAAGCCAGAAATGGCTTCCTGCTCTAGTCCACTGCAGCTTGCTTAAAATGAGGCATTTGGTGTGTGTGCTGCACTTACCCAGCTCCTGTTTAGAGCTGACTTCATCTGCGTCACTCCTGATTCAAGCTGGTATAATTGGTAAGCAGAATATATCTCATTACATATAGACCAACAAGGGATATAAACAACTATTCATATAATAACCCATATATAGGAAGTACCTTAGGGCATTTATACATGTTTGTGCCACAGCGCCAGATGCTTTTAGAAGTGCCCAGTGCTGCGGCACATGCAGTTGCATAATTGGCGAAATGTGTGTCAGAGCTGAAACTATGGTACTGGCACACTTTTCAACTAAAACCTATTGAAGGTGTTTTAGTTCAAAAGCTTACTGCTGCCATTTTCTGCATGCTGACATGCATTTCACTGCTAATACAACTCCATGTGAGACAGTGCAGTGCAGTGCCCATCAGATCACGTGTAGAGCAGATTTGATTAATCGAGTCTGCTCCGATGCCCTGGATGTCCACGTCGGTGCACAAAAATGTATGTGTATGAATGTCCTTACATTGCTCAGTCCTCTGAAATGCAGCTGTCCTTGCAAAGCAGCTGTCTCTGGGGTGGGACACTGCAGCTATTATTTCCCAGCAAGGCTACTCTAGTTCTTCAGAAAAGAAGCAAGGTGCTCTGTTGCTGAGACTGAACCATTCCCTTAAGCTTAACTAGGTGCTAATGAGCAGTAGCTGGCCAATCTACCAGGACTGCCTTATTCAATCAACCTCATAAGCTGAAAGTTCTGGCTCCAAAGAACCATTTATGGGGGATGCTGGGAGTATGGGGGGCTGGCAGGGGTGTGGAGTGGAGTGGAGCCCCTGCTCTGTACCCCAGCTTGGGACCTACTTCCAGGCCCCTGCCAGTCCCCAAGAGAACTTTCAGTTTATAGGGTTGATTGAATGAGGCAGTCCTGGTATATTGGCCAACTTCTGCTCATTAGAAGGGATCTTGGTTTTCCCTGATAAAAAAATCACAAATTCTGTGATAACCTCCCCCAAATCCCAGATTAAAATGAAAAGCCCGCCCCCGCAGCCTCCCTAGCCCAACTGGTGCCCCTCACTCTCCCCCCCCCACAGCTCCCTGCTTCTTCTGGTACTCTTCATCCCCTTCCCACAGCCTCACAGCCCTGCTGGTGCACCTCGCTTTCTTCCCACAGGTCCCTGGCCCTGCTGGGTACCCCTCACTCCCCCCACAAGCCTGCAGCTCTGCTCCTGTCCTTCATACCTCCCCACAACTCCCCCACCCCTACTGGTGCACCTTGCCCCCCACCCACAGCTCCTGCTCCCCCAGCCCTGCCTCGGGTTACCATACATCTGGGTTTTCCCAGACATGTCCTCCAGTGGGTAATGTGATTGGCTGTCGGGGGGTCACATACTCCCTGTGCAGGCTTCAGCGAGGTAGAGAGAGAGTGAGAGAGAGAGTGTATGTGTGTGAGAGAGAGAGAGAGTGAGTGAGCATGCGTGCAATGTGAGAGCTGCTTAGGCAGCAGGGCTGGGGGGGCAGAGGCTGTGGGTCCAGAGTGCGGGGCACTGGCAGGGCTGGGGGGCAGAGCAGGGGCTGCAGGTCCAAGGTGAGGAACACCAGCAGGGCTGGGGGGCAGGGCAGGGCAGGAGGCTGTAGGTTGGAAGTGAGGGGCACCAGCAGGGCTGGGAGGGGGATAGGGGGCTGTGGATCAGGAGTGAGGGGCAGGGGGGAGGGAACGGGTGACTGGGTTGGGTGTGCAGGGCACTGGCAGCACCAGGGAGCTGCAGGTCATGAGTGAGGGGCACCAGCAAGCAGTGGGGGGCAGGGTACTGCTGTTTGGGAGCGAGGGCCACTGGCAGGGCTAGGCTCAGTGGGTCCAGAGTCAGGGGCAGCAGCAGGGATTGGGGGTGTGGCTTGTCAGTGAGGGGCAACAGAATGGGCAGAGGCAGGGCACCAGCATGTCACTGCCTCCCCATCATATTCCATCTGTCCCCTCCCCCTGCACCCCCCTGCTCCCCCATGACAGATGTCCTCTTTTTTGGACCTGGAAATATTGTAACCCTACCCCTGCCAAGGGGGCTCCCAACTGCGAGGGAATACTGGGCCAGGGATCTGGGCCCTTAACCCTTTTCCCCTGGCAGGAGGCAGTGGCTGCTAAAGCAAAGTGGAGCTTCCCACATCTGTGCATGGGGCAGGGGGCTGCGTGCTGCAGGCTCCCACCCTGCTGCTCCACAACCCGGTGTGCACGACCCGGCACTGCAAAGAATAGCAGAG
>NW_017728997.1:52403070-52405363 GCF_001723915.1 Gavialis gangeticus | reverse complement strand
GTGAATTACATTTGCACTTAAGGTTTTACCCACTCCCCAGAGCTGGCACGGGACTCTGGGGGAATTTTCTGGGGTTTCATGGGAGGGTTTCCCTTTCCCCCAATGGAAGGGGGGAAGGGAGCCCCTTGCAGGCTCTGTAGAGCAGAGCTTGCATCCCTGGCTGTAATGCACTGTTGGGAGTGGGGAGATCAATTCCCCCTTTCCCCCTTTTGCACCCTTTTCCCCACCCAGTGGTATGTTTTGAATAAATAAAAAGCAAAAAGAAAAACCAACACAGACAAAGATGCTTTTTTTGGCGGGGTGGGAGGCGGTCAGTTACACAGAGGGCAATGATTTGAAGTGATACCAGGCTGCAGGCTGTAGATCTAGCTAGCTCCCTCTGGTGGTAACAATTACTAATTATCACTTAGAAAGCTCCCTTTAAACACACATGCAATTAAAGCAAATGAGGTGTTTTGACACTACCTCATTTTGCCTTACATTTAAAACACATTCAACCAGCTTTAATTAAGGCAATTTTTGCCACTTTAAAAGTGCATTAAAGTCAGTCACATGTGTTAATTGATTACTTTAGTCCTCTTTAAATGGCAAAAGTTGTCATTTATATAAATGCCTATGCCTATGGTGATTGCCCCCAAAAGCTTGCAAAGAACTTTTTTCCAACTACTCAGTCGGTCTAATAAAAGGTATCACATCTACCCAAAGAACCTTGCCTGCCTATGTCCTTAGACCAACATGGCTACAACCAAAAACCCAGTAATACTGATTACATATTCATAAATCAGTATATCAGGTAGAATACCGTAGCAGCAAAAGCTAACAGTAAGGAGTAAAATATGGTAGGGAATATTGCTTTCTTGGCTCCCCCCTTTTCCACGTTTAACTGCTTGTCCCTGTGTGAAAGTTGCTGTGGAGTAAAAAAGGGCATAAATCGAAAGCTGAATAGCTGATCCAGAAAAACTCACACATAAACAAGCCCTGCTTATAAGCATACTTACATAACTGCATTATTTCATAACTCTACTTTTAACATCTTTGAATTTGGTCAATAAATAACCTACAATTTTGCTCTTTTATTATCCAACACTTCTGAAAACACCATTGTCCTATATTAATCATATTATAGTGACATAGAAACTACAATGCAAAGAAGAAGAAAAGAAACTAAGTCTGCCATGAATGTGGAAATCCAACTGGAATTCATACATTTTCTAAGCATAACAATTTCCAGTTGATTTCTATGGTCCTTGGCCATTGCATATACATAGTTGAATAAAATCTCTAGGGGCTTGCATGAAATCTGACAGACACAATTAAATTTATGTAATAGAAAGCAAAGTAATCTTGAAAAAATTATAAATTAAGGGAGATTATGAAGGCTGAAACTTTACCATGCATGAGTTAGACTGTTAGAGGATATATTTTATGTAAAAAGGGGCTGAACAGTTGTCCATACATCCAAACACTCCCATTCAGTTGATCTGGATCAATCATATCATTTAATATTAAATAAAATTCTTAGTTGTGAGGTTCTGCAGTCGCTCAGATAGGACTGACTTTTACTTAGACATCTTTTTACGGATCTGAGTAGTAAAACTAAGGCCCCTGCCAGGTATGCAGATAAAAGCACAATTGGATCTGATGCATGATCCACACAACCCACAAAACTCCACATGTGCATGGCAGGAACCATGATTGTGGAATCATGCATCAAATCCCATCATGCCTTATTGCCAGTGCAGGGGAAACCTGGGATCATGATCCCAGGCTCCCCCTGCACTGCCAAATAGCAATCTCCAGCATCTGGGAGCTCCTTCAGCTGATGGGGCTTTGAGCCACTGGGGCAAACCATGCGCCCCCACCCCGGGAGCCCAGGTCAGCTGATGAGCTCCCAACCATGAGAGCACATGGTGCACCTCTACACCTGGGAGCCCCAATCACCTGATGGGGCTGTCAGCCAGAGGGCTGCACCTAGCCACATATTCAATTAATGATGTGATTGGAACAAACCACAAAGTTGTTGCACATTTTCTATGGGAGAACATTGTAGTTTATTCCTTGTTCTATCATGCCATTACTTGATTGAATATGTGACCAGGTCACAACTTAAGACATGATTAACTGGTTAACCATGTTTTAAGTGTAATGTGTGGCAAGGATATAAGTAACATATGTCCACACACTTTTATGTGGTATCATCTTGTTGCTTGAAGCTGTAAGCTTAAAATGGCACCCTTTTGTATAAAGTGTTTTTGTATTTGTTTCATCTATAAAATATGGCTAAATTCATAGA